>NC_140995.1:139369939-139909286 GCF_052327205.1 Somniosus microcephalus
CCCCCCAGTCGCGCTCTCTCTTCCCCCCCCAGTCGCGCTCTCTCTTCCCCCCCAGTCGCGCTCTCTCTTCCCCCCCAGTCGCGCTCTCTCTTCCCCCCCCAGTCGCGCTCTCTCTTCCCCCCCAGTCGGCTCTCTTCGTCTTCCCCCCCAGTCGCGCTCTCTCTTCCCCCCCAGTCGCGCTCTCTCTTCCCCCCAGTCGCGCTCTCTCTTCCCCCCCAGTCGCGCTCTCTCTTCCCCCCCAGTCGCGCTCTCTCTTCCCCCCCAGTCGCGCTCTCTCTTCCCCCCCAGTCGCGCTCTCTCTTCCCCCCCAGTCGCGCTCTCTCTTCCCCCCAGTCGCGCTCTCTCTTCCCCCCCAGTCGCGCTCTCTCTTCCCCCCCAGTCGCGCTCTCTCTTCCCCCCCAGTCGCGCTCTCTCTTCCCCCCAGTCGCGCTCTCTCTTCCCCCCCAGTCGCGCTCTCTCTTCCCCCCCAGTCGCGCTCTCTCTTCCCCCCCAGTCGCGCTCTCTCTTCCCCCCCAGTCGCGCTCTCTCTTCCCCCCCAGTCGCGCTCTCTCTTCCCCCCCAGTCGCGCTCTCTCTTCCCCCCAGTCGCGCTCTCTCTTCCCCCCCAGTCGCGCTCTCTCTTCCCCCCCAGTCGCGCTCTCTCTTCCCCCCCAGTCGCGCTCTCTCTTCCCCCCCAGTCGCGCTCTCTCTTCCCCCCCAGTCGCGCTCTCTCTTCCCCCCCAGTCGCGCTCTCTCTTCCCCCCCAGTCGCGCTCTCTCTTCCCCCCCAGTCGCGCTCTCTCTTCCCCCCCAGTCGCGCTCTCTCTTCCCCCCCAGTCGCGCTCTCTCTTCCCCCCCAGTCGCGCTCTCTCTTCCCCCCAGTCGCGCTCTCTCTTCCCCCCCAGTCGCGCTCTCTCTTCCCCCCCAGTCGCGCTCTCTCTTCCCCCCCAGTCGCGCTCTCTCTTCCCCCCCCAGTCGCGCTCTCTCTTCCCCCCCAGTCGCGCTCTCTCTTCCCCCCCAGTCGCGCTCTCTCTTCCCCCCCAGTCGCGCTCTCTCTTCCCCCCCAGTCGCGCTCTCTCTTCCCCCCCAGTCGCGCTCTCTCTTCCCCCCCCAGTCGCGCTCTCTCTTCCCCCCCAGTCGCGCTCTCTCTTCCCCCCCAGTCGCGCTCTCTCTTCCCCCCCAGTCGCGCTCTCTCTTCCCCCCCAGTCGCGCTCTCTCTTCCCCCCCAGTCGCGCTCTCTCTTCCCCCCCAGTCGCGCTCTCTCTTCCCCCCCAGTCGCGCTCTCTCTTCCCCCCCAGTCGCGCTCTCTCTTCCCCCCCAGTCGCGCTCTCTCTTCCCCCCAGTCGCGCTCTCTCTTCCCCCCCAGTCGCGCTCTCTCTTCCCCCCCAGGTCGCGCTCTCTCTTCCCCCCAGTCGCGCTCTCTCTTCCCCCCCAGTCGCCTCCCCCCCCAGTCGCGCTCTCTCTTCCCCCCCCAGTCGCGCTCTCTCTTCCCCCCCAGTCGCGCTCTCTCTTCCCCCCCAGTCGCGCTCTCTCTTCCCCCCCAGTCGCGCTCTCTCTTCCCCCCCAGTCGCGCTCTCTCTTCCCCCCAGTCGCGCTCTCTCTTCCCCCCCCAGTCGCGCTCTCTCTTCCCCCCCAGTCGCGCTCTCTCTTCCCCCCCAGTCGCGCTCTCTCTTCCCCCCCAGTCGCGCTCTCTCTTCCCCCCCAGTCGCGCTCTCTCTTCCCCCCCAGTCGCGCTCTCTCTTCCCCCCCAGTCGCGCTCTCTCTTCCCCCCAGTCGCGCTCTCTCTTCCCCCCCAGTCGCGCTCTCTCTTCCCCCCAGTCGCGCTCTCTCTTCCCCCCCAGTCGCGCTCTCTCTTCCCCCCCAGTCGCGCTCTCTCTTCCCCCCAGTCGCGCTCTCTCTTCCCCCCAGTCGCGCTCTCTCTTCCCCCCCAGTCGCGCTCTCTCTTCCCCCCAGTCGCGCTCTCTCTTCCCCCCCAGTCGGCTCTCTTTCCAGTCGCTCTCTCCCCCCAGTCGCGCGCTCTCTTCCCCCCCAGTCGCGCGCTCTCTTCCCCCCAGTCGCGCGCTCTCTTCCCCCCCAGTCGCGCGCTCTCTTCCCCCCCAGTCGCGCGCTCTCTTCCCCCCCAGTCGCGCGCTCTCTTCCCCCCCCAGTCGCGCGCTCTCTTCCCCCCCAGTCGCGCGCTCTCTTCCCCCCCAGTCGCGCGCTCTCTTCCCCCCCAGTCGCGCGCTCTCTTCCCCCCCAGTCGCGCTCTCTCTTCCCCCCCAGTCGCGCTCTCTCTTCCCCCCAGTCGCGCTCTCTCTTCCCCCCCAGTCGCGCTCTCTCTTCCCCCCCAGTCGCGCGCTCTCTTCCCCCCCAGTCGCGCGCTCTCTTCCCCCCCCAGTCGCGCGCTCTCTTCCCCCCCAGTCGCGCGCTCTCTTCCCCCCCAGTCGCGCGCTCTCTTCCCCCCCAGTCGCGCTCTCTCTTCCCCCCCAGTCGCGCTCTCTCTTCCCCCCAGTCGCGCTCTCTCTTCCCCCCAGTCGCGCTCTCTCTTCCCCCCCAGTCGCGCTCTCTCTTCCCCCCCAGTCGCGCTCTCTCTTCCCCCCCAGTCGCGCTCTCTCTTCCCCCCCAGTCGCGCTCTCTCTTCCCCCCCAGTCGCGCTCTCTCTTCCCCCCCAGTCGCGCTCTCTCTTCCCCCCAGTCGCGCTCTCTCTTCCCCCCCCAGTCGCGCTCTCTCTTCCCCCCCAGTCGCGCTCTCTCTTCCCCCCCAGCCGCGCTCGCTCTCTCTCTCTCTCTCTCTCTTCCAACAACAACATGCCCTCGAAAAAGCCTCGGCACCGCCGGGCACTCCAGCTCGTCTCATATATATATATATATATATATATATATATATATATATATATATATATATATATATATATATATAAAAGGATACTTCTGTCTGTCTTTGAATTAACTCTCAAGTTATAGAGCGTACCTACACGTGCGTTACGTCGAAAGAAAGCGAAACGATTCCAGACCCGTCCTAAGCGTATTTACGTTTCGGCCGGACAAAAATTGCGCCCGCGGTATCCAAAAAACGTTCAACATTCCGCTCATTATCCGCTCATTAGCATCGAGTGACGTCGAGGTCGACCAATCGTACGGCGGGTTCCTGGCGCGTGCGGTCGGGCCCTCCTACGGTCGAGTGACAGGACGATTGTCCAATCCTACGCTTCGGTGACCTGACGGTCCACCAATCGGTGCCTGTGTGGGCAGGCCTTATCGTTCTGAACCGAGGTGAGTCGCCGCCATCTTGATTACAAACTTTTCCTTTTTCCCACTTTCTGCGTCTTTAAAAAAAAAAAAAAGTTCTTTTTAAAACAGAAATTCTTTTAAAAAAAAAAGTTCATTACTTTCAGAAATTGTTTTTAAAGAAGTTAATTACTTTCTAAATCTTTTATCTAATCTCATTAATTTTCCTACCGTTCCCCGTTTTTGCAGGTAGGCCTCTAAGCCTGGGCGTCTGTTGCCAGCCATGCTGGACCCTAGGCAATAGTTTTCTGGCAAGCTCCTCCCACCCCTCGCCCCCCCCCAACCCCCTTTGGTCTTCCCCCATCACGTGATGGTTGACCAATCCTATGGCGTGTGTGGGCGGGGCCTGATGCTTAATAAGACAGAATAAATAAAAGTTACTTTAGTCTTCGCGAGCACTGGAGTGACTGCAGCAACTATTGCAACGTAAGTGAAGAGATAGAGAATAAATAATTCAGATTTTATATCTTCTAACTTTGTATCTTCTTTCCTTAAAAAACTTTCGGTTTTCAAAAGGCAAAAGTTTTTTAAGGAAAGAACATATAAAGTTAGAAGATTTCCGATTTTGTACCTTGCAGCTACTTTTTTTTTAAAAGTAAAGAAATTTTGCTGTTTTTAATTAAGAATTTTTTTTTTGCCGTGCTTCCAACCGACATGAGAAAATGGCCGCCGGCTTCTTCACGCACCTTCAAGGCTGGCTGCACCTGCCCTGAAGGCTGGCAGACAGCTTTTTTTTCTTTCTGCCCCCGCCCCCATCCCCTCTTTTCCCCCCCCCCCCCCCCCCCCCCCCCCCAAGGGTTAACCCGGCAACCGGCTCTGGAGATCGGGAGTGGAGGAGGGTTACCCCGGCAACTGGGCCCGGCCATCTTTCATCCTGGCAGCAGTTCAATGCAGCGACGCCACAGCGCCATATTTGATCCTGGCGGCATGACAATTTCCTTGTGACGCCATCTTTGATCATGGCGGAACTTCAATGTGGGCCCGAACAGCGCTATCTTTAGTCTGGCCTGCCCGGTCTCTTCCTCCTTCCCTCTCTCCTTCCCCCTCCCTCCCCCTCTCTCCCCTCCCCCCCTCTTCCCTGCCCCCCTCTTCCCTGCCCCCCCCTCTTCCCGGCCCCCCCTCTTCCCCGGCCCCCCCCTCTTCCCCGGCCCCCCCTCTTCCCCGGCCCCCCCTCTTCCCCGGCCCCCCCTCTTCCCCGGCCCCCCCTCTTCCCCGGCCCCCCCCCTCTTCCCCGCCCCCCCCCTCTTCCCCGCCCCCCCCCTCTTCCCTGCCCCTGCCCCTGCTAGAAGTACTTAAGGAAATGGTAGGAGCAAATGTGTCCAAAATGTTTATAGCTCATTAATCGAGTGTAATACCAGATGATTTGAGCTCCTAGGAATTATATGCCTGTTTGCCTGATATTTGTATCTGTTTTAGGAAAAAGAATGGAGCAATTAGAGAGCATTTCACAACAGCTTTGCACTACTTTTAAGCCAGTCTGTGATTATGAAAAGCACATCCTTACTTGTATAAAGTTATTGACATTCTTTTGAGTGTAACAGAACTGGCGATATGCTGGATGTTAAATAGCTCGACTTTTGGAACCCAGTTGACCCAGACTTCAAAAGAGACTTATGCATGAAGAGAAAGTTATAAATTCGATAATTTGGCCAAACAATAAAGCACGGTGGTCAATGATGGTTCAGGACAGCTATGACTGGGGGAGTACCCTAGAATTGTACTATTTATAAATGATTTGGACAAATGTACATTATAAAAAAGTGTAAGTTTGCAGATGATCTCAAGTTTGCTGGAAAATCAAGGTCTTCAACAGAAAGGAATGAGAGAAATCTGGAACATTCCAAAGACTAGCCAATCTGATGGTCTGAAAATGCAACTCTTTGATATATATTGATTTTCCTTCATTGTCGCGAGCGGGAGTGCACGCAAATCACACATCTCCCTACCTACCAGCATTACACGGACTGTGTAAATAAAATTGAGTAATAGGCACGGTCGTTGGACACGTGATCTCAATACTCACTCGTGCAGCATCTGCATGTGTACTTTACAATTTTTGTGCATTTGTTGATATAATGGTAAGACAAAAATCAGTGTGTGCCAGTATTTTTGATTGTTGTGTTGCAAAAGTTGCTACTTATTGGTTCTGTTAAAATGCTGTGCAACATGGTGGAACTCGGCACCATGGAAACACAACATTATATGTAGAGGAGAGCAGTCATCGTGGTCAGCTCGACCAACTGGAATAACTGCTTCTAGCCAACAAAAGAAAAGAAGCCCAACTGATAACGAGCAGATCTAATACAGCACATAATAGCAAAAGGCAAGCAGCATCCAACTGTATTCTGGGATGCAACATTCTCAGCAATCACTCTGATGAAGTCAAATTACCATTCGCAACTGCAGGACAAAAACCTAGAAACTGCATTAAGATATGTTACGTCTGATCAGAATTCCAAACTATGGTGAAAGAGAAGTACTGCAAAGTTTCACACTGAATGATGGGTAGATGTTTGTTAAGTAAATATTAATGTGAAGTACATTTACTTGTATTGTGTGTAAGGCATTTTCTACTAAAATTAGTGCATGTGGCTAAAAAGGTGTTGCAGTAGCCACACTTGTATCTAGCATTCATGATCCTCCTTTCCCGCAAAAATCAAATTAAAAAAAATGACAACAGTTTCCTAAGCGGCCTGCAGTGGTCCCTTTTAAAGGCCGTTATTTAGGCTGCTCACTGCCTGGTACCAATGGGTGGAATGTGTGCGGTGCATGCTTCCGTATTGGTACCTAAAAATTGCATCAGGTTCCTATGTACATCATGGGACCCTGATTAGCATATTGTAATGAGGCTCCTGCCTGAAACAGGCAGGCACCTAGGCCTCCCATGTAGAGGTCCCCAGGAAAATGGCAGCGGGTGGAAATGGAGTGAGAATGAGGCAGTAAGTACAGCACTGCAATTTTCGAGCGCTATTGTCCTATTCCGCCTAATGAAGCAACTTAAATTCGGCCCTTCTCTTTGACTGATAGACAAATAATACTCTGATAGACTCAGGCTACTAATATTCAGGTTTATTGAGAAATAAAATTATGAGCAGCAAATAGTAGTAATACAGGTAGACTATCCTTTATCCGCACTTCTGAAAACCGAAAACCTCTGAAAACCAAAAGTTTTTTTGTGAAGCATAAGTCGTGCGCATGACATAACCCGAGTGGCGCCAAAATGACCCGACGTGGCTCATGCATTTCTGACCTGATTTGCGGGCCAGCTTAGCGTAGGAGTCAGCCGATATCCGGCTTTCCCACAACTGGCGGCGGCAGTCGAGCCCCAGACCCCCCGCTAAGTCAAGGAATTCAGAGACGGAGCAGGGGGAGCTGTAAACAGACTGTGAGTGGCAGCACAGAGAAGCAGGAAGGGGAATGAGACACGGAACAGTCGCAAGAGGTAGCCTGAACTTTTAAAATTTATATTAAATACAAATACTAATTACCAAATTAATTTAATGTTCGGAATTTCCCAGTCTGAAATAATACCTTCTGAAATCCAAAAATGTCCGAAAACTGAAACACAGCTGGCCCAAGGTTTTCGGATAAGGGATAGTCAACCTGTAAGTGGATTCTAAGTGTTTGCACACAACTAACGTAAGACTAACTGGTCTATAGTTACCTTGTTTATCCTATTCTCCCTTCTTGTATAAGGGGATTACATCAACTACTCTCTAGTCCAATGACACAATTTAATATTTAATGAGGATTGTAAAATTGTGGCCAGGGCCTTTGTTGTATCCTTCCCTCACCACTTATCTCAACAGCCTTTATGTAAAGAAATACTTCCTGACGGCTGCCCCAAATTTTCCCTTCATAATCTTGAATCTTTACCCTCTTGTCCTGCTGTCTGCCCATTATTTTGGCAAGTTGTTCATCAGGGCTCTACCTACTGATACCTGGCATCATACTTATTGCTATTCTCTACACTGTCTCTAGGGCCTGGATGATCCCCTTATATTTTCTTTAAAATCATTCTCAGGATGTGGGCATCACTGGCAAGCTTGGCATTTTATTGCCCATCCCTAGTTGCCCTAAGATGGTGATGTAGCGCCTGATTAGTGCTCAAATCACCTCCAGGCGGGGGCGATAGAGGCCAATTTTGCGCTAAACTTTGCACCTGGCCGATATTAGCGCCCCAAAATGGGCGATACCCAATTTTTCCCCCAATGTGTTTAACACACAAAATCAGAAACAAAAACATAAAATACTAAAAAAGCTCAGCAGGTCAGGTAACATCTGTGGAGAGAACAGACCAGTTAACATTTCTGGGGCAAATCCGTCTTCAAAACTGAAAAATAATAGATGGACAGGTGTATTAATAAAATTAATGAGCCTAAAGGGCAGCATGTAGATGAAAAATAGGAGGCGGCCAAGGATAGATCCTTGGGGGGGACTCCAGAGGTAACGGAGTGGGAAGAGAAGCCATTGCAAAAGATTCTCTGGCTACGACTGGATAGATAAGAATGGAACCAGGCGAGGGCAATCGCACTCAACTGGACAACGGAGGAAAGGCACAGAGGAGGGATGGTGTGGTCAACCATATTAAAAGTTTGCAGACAGGTCGAGAAGGATGAGCAATAAAATTGTACCATGGTCACAGTCACATAGGATGTCATTGATGCCTTTGATTAGGGCTATTTCAGTGCTGTGCTAGGGGCGGAAACTTGATAGGAGACATTCAAACATGGAGTTGTGGGGAAGATGTGCACAAATTTGGGAGGCAACAACACATTCAAGGACCGGAATTTTGTTTACCTGGGCAGGTTGGATGCGGGCGGTCGCCGTGGCAGGTGACGACCTCGTTGATTCCATCCCATTCCTGAAATGGACTTTACTTTAATGAGGCCTATTAAGCCCGCCCTGCACATTACCCGGCCCTATTAAATGGTGCGGGGCTGATGACGTCAGCGATGAAGCATTTTCAGCTGGGATATTTAAAGGCGCCATGGCCACATTGCATTTGAAGGTTCATCTAGGAGTGTGTAGGCAGCACACTGCACCATTGGAGTGTGGCAAACATTTTCAGAAATGACTGCACAGAGACAGAGGGCTGCACCCAAGTTCTCCGATGACTCCCTCCATATGCTTGTGTCAAATAGCTGAGGAGGTAAACAGCAGGGATGTTGTGAGGACCTGGGTACAGTGCCGCAAACGTTTCAATAATCTCATTAGATCAGGAAAGGTGAGTACAAAGCCACACTCAACTTCATCCTGCTGTGCCTCTCCTCACATCCCCATCACTCTGCCTTCCCAACCCTACTCCTGCACATCCTTACACCAACATACCTTGCATGTCCACTCAACCCATTCTCTCTATCTACATTATCACATCCCCATCTGACTAGCCACCCCTCACACTCACCCTCATCCTAATGAAATCATACCAACTAACAACACACAAGGAAGCTACTTGGCTTTGGCACCCCACTCATCATAGTTTCTCTCTAAAGATGTAACCCACCCATTCCTTACACTTAACCCATCACTCTCACTTAACCTTCTCTTTCCCTCCTTGCAGGAAAAGAGAGCCCACAATAAGAGGGAGAGGGAGAGCACCGGAGGTGGAGCACCATCATTAGCGACCTTAACAACAGCAGAGGAGGTTGCCTTAGAAGTTTTGGGAGTCGCCGAGCAGCTGGAGGTGGGAGTCAGAGAGAGGGGGACTTCTCGGCAACCTGGTGACTGCATTACATATGATACAGCTACATGACCTACATCAGTCACTCATGGGGACTGATGTCAGCAGCCAGTGAATGGTCAACATGTGCATAATGGTATCTGTACCCATTCTTCATATGACATATCTAACTCAGCTCTTTATGCTCCCACAGGTCCATCAAGAGCTCGCTCCCCCCCCCCCCCCCCCCCCCCCCCCTGCTCCGGTCTGTCCAGGAAGAAGGGGAAGACGACTTCTCAGAGGATTCTCTAGCCTTTAAGGGCGCACTGCCACCAGAAATAAGTGCACCCAGCACCAGCGCAGATACCCACACGTCGGTGGATCCCATGCGAGATAGAGTAGTGTTGTCACCTGGTGTCTCTCAATTCACAAGTGAGCAAGAGCAGATGGTGGAGACGGGGACAGCAGTGGAGACTCCTCGTTGAAGGGCGCAGGACACTCCCAGCTCTGCTCAGTTGCTTGCAGACGCTGAGCCTCGAGGGCCATCCAGAAAGAGGGTATTCCTGGAGGTGCAGCAAGAAGTGCAGGAGGCTTTGACAGGTTTTACAAGCTCAATGTCTGTAAACATCCAGAGAATGGAAGAGTCCATCGCCAACATGAGCACCACCGTGTCGCAGGCGATGACAACTGTAGGCTCTTCCGTGGATAGGATGGCCACCTGCATGGAGCAGTTAATGTGCCACTCACAGGAGCACCTGGCCTCTATGGAGACTAGATGGCTATCTACGGAGAATAGATGGCAAAGGCTCATGGACCTCCTCTTCAGGGGGGCTGTCAAAGTGGACATGGGTTCTCATGGCCCCACTGATGTGCAGCAAGGTGCTCTCCAGCTCTTTGCTAGCAGGGAAGTGTGGGTGACCCATGAGAGGGATGATGGTGAGAGGGGACATGGAAGTGGGGACTCCTCTCAAAGCGCTCACACTTCTCCCCCGGTGCCACCCCCTCAGTAAGAGCCCCAGATGCCTCCCCGGACAGCGATGGCCGAGTCTGCCCCTACACAGTCGCATGAGGAGCAGACTTTGGCGGGCCCATCAGAGGTTCCAAAACCCAGAGGACGTCTGCCAAGAGTGTCTAAGCAGTCGCAGCAGGGAAGTGAGCAGACTGCCTCTACCTCTGCTGAAGCCACAGGGGTAGCACCTCGTAGAAGCACACGCAAGAGAAAGATGACATGCAAGTAGATTCATAAGGGTAGCCACTTGGGTGTTTTATTCAATGTTTCTGTAAAGTTTCCATTAGTGTGATGTCACATAAAAATCTTTTATTTTCACCACTTTCCGGTCTTGGATAAATTTGTGTGCACCTTTGGAAGTGACAGTGAGTTGAAGTGAATGGTGAGACATAACTTTACCTCCAGCAATGGTGGTCAGTGTGAAAGGAATGGCTTGGTCATTGTAGGGGTGTTTTATGGTGTTGCTGTGGGATGGTACCAACCTGGCGCAGCATGTGGCAACCATATGGGTGTACTGTGTAAAGCTAAGTAAATCTGGCCACAATGAGGCCATCCCTGGCCTCCCGGGCAGCAATGTGCTCGAGCACTGGTTGGATCTGCGCCGCCTGTTCCTCCTCGTCTTCCAGCTGATACTCCTTCTCCTCCTCTGAAGAGGCTGTGCGCTCAGTGCCTTGCTCCTCATGCAGCGCTAATTCTCGCTGCTGCGCTGTGTTGTGCAGGGCGCAGCAGACCACAACAATTCTGGAGACCCTTGCTGGTGTGTTTGAAGGGCTCCTCCAGATCTGTCAATGCATCTGAAGTGCATTTTCAGCATGCCTATTGTCTGCTCTATGACACACCTGGTGGAAATGTGACTTTCATTATATCACTCCTCGGCCTTAGCACTTGGCCTCCTTAAGGGTGTCATGAGCTGCGTCTTCAGTAGATAGCTCTTGTCTCCAAGCAGCCAGCCGGAAGGTATGTCTGGATGAGCGAAGAGCTGAGGGATGGTAGACTAGCGCAGCTGCCAGGGAATTTGGCACGCACATGCATGATGATTTTCCTATGGTTGCAGACGAGCTGCACATTGAGCGAGTGGAAGCCTTTGCAGTTGACAAAGACTCTTTGGTGATGATAGGGTGCCCTGATGGCCACATGTGTGCAGACAATGACGTCCTGCACCCGTGGGAAGTTAGCCAGAGCGGCAAAGCCGAGCGCCGGCTCAGCAACACTAGTTTCATCAGTGGCAAAGTTGATATAATTGGCTGACATGTCAAAGAGGGCATCGATGACCTCTGCGATGCATCTGTGGGCAGCTGATTGCGAGATGCCACAAATGTCTGCTGCAGATCCCTGGAAGGAGCCTGAGGCGAAGAAGTTGAGGGCGTTGGTGACTTTGACAGTCACTGGTAAGGCGTGTCCACCTCCTCTGGGCTGTAGGTCTTGCTCCAGCAATGTGCAGATGTCTGTGACAACCTGGCGCGATAGCCTGTGTATCCTTTGGCATTGCTGCTCAGTCATGTTGAGGAAGCTCATCCTCTGCCTGTATACCCTGTGTTGGGGGCACCACCTCCTGTGCTGATGCCCTCAGTCCTGTGCAGCATCAGGTGGAGAAGGGTGGTGGTGTTGTTGGTGCTGCTGGTGTTGGGGCTCATCATGGTCCGATTCTGAGGACCAAAGTGAGACAGTATAGACGGCACCCATGCTGGTGGAATAGATGGCAGGTCAAGTAGAGATGACAGAAGCAATCTGTTAATTATGTGATAGGTTCTAAAAATGAGGTAACACTGGATGGCGACTTTGCTGGAAACACTTGCAGCCTGTAGAAAGCTAAATTTGTGCTGGCAATGCAGTCAGCAATAGTGATCAGCTGTAAGGTGGGAGTTTTTATTGTAATTTCCATGCTGTGCACTAATCAGCTGGATCAATGGCCACTCAACTTCAGCCTCAGTTTGACAGACTTGGTTCCCGAGCTGCGTGGTTCCTGTGGTCAGCCAAGGAAATTTGATAGGTAGGTTTAAAAAGACTCTTAAGGGTCTGACAACTACTTGATAATGATTTAAATCAGCTCGCCCACCTCTGCAGTTCAGGTTTCTGTCGTGCTGGCAAACACGCCCAAGGGAAAGGAGCGTGGGGGTGGGATGACGGCGGGGTTCTGACCCGCTCCAAGATATTGCAAATTTCCCACCTGACCCGCCTCCAATCGTGCCTGCACGGACCCCAGAAAATTCCGGCCAGGTCGAGAGAGCAGGAGGTGGGTCTCATGGACGAGATGAGTTTGGAGAGGGCAACCTTGAACAGGGGAGATGGGAGAGAAACTAGAGATAGTTGCAAGTACAGGGCTAAGACAGCTTTCTGCAAGGCAGTTCTTTACATCTATTCGTAAAGGGCAATCAAGGCATAAACACTCTTCTAATATAAAATATTGTGTTATATGGTATAATATCCTTCTGATAAAACAACAAACTCTGACTTGCCATAAACAATGCTATGACCGATCCATTAGCTGTATAAATATATTGTACAGTATGTCATTTTTTGCAGGTGATCTATGCTTTAAATACTAAAAATGATGAACATGAGGCTGCTATCCAGGCACTCAAGGAGGCCCACGAGGAAGAAGTCCAACAAATTTTTGATGAAACAAAAGAGAAGATTCTTCAGTATAAGGGTAAAATCAATGAGGAAGTAGAACTACAGAAGAGAATCCAGTCATTGGAAGAATCTCTGGAACAGCATAAGCAGATGAAACAGCAAGCACTGGCAGAATTTGAGGCCTATAAGCAGCAGGTTGAAGACACACAACTTGTTACAGAGACCCATCAAATGCAAGGTATTGTAATTATGTCTAGAAATATGCAAGAAATTAAGGAAAACTTTGATGATAAGCTACAACAGTTTATGCAGTTAGAGTCCCAGTTTGGACAAGATAAACAGGAAACTCTGGAAGATCTGCAGTCAGCTCACAAGCTAGAGATCCAGAACCTCTTAAAGACTCATCACAGTCAGCATGAAACTTCAAATAAACAACACGAGAAGGTACAGCAACTGCTCAAGGCTGAACTGATTGCTATGAACAATAAAATTGAAGAACTTACACTCGAGAAGCAAAAACTAGTGGAAGAATTTGAAGCTAAATTGAGCAAAGCTCAGGCCTTTTATGAACATGAGTTTGAAGCCTTAAAAAAATCTCAGCAGACATCGGAACATTTGTTTCAATGGAAACAGAGGGAGTCTCAGCTAAAGATGGAATTTCAAATCCAAGAGACTGCTTTGAAAAAGGCACTTGACAAGCTGCAGACGGAATTGCAGATCACACAGGAAGATGCCAATCAACTGAGGAACAAATGCGAACAGCTTCAAGGAACAGTAAACAAAGCAGAAGACCATGTACAAGTAAGAGCTAATATAAATTATTAGATAAGGTAGATGTAAAGCATTTGCTACCCAAATTTTAAAAAAACTACAGCACAGGGCAAGGATGAATATAACACTGGTTATATCTGAAGTGGCCTCCTTTTGGAATTTAAGCCGGTTTCTTTTTTGGTTTATGCACTGATATGTCTGATGAAAAAACTTCTATGCTAAAAATAGAAGTTCTGCCAATAATATTGCTTCAAATTGGTCAGTCAAATGTCTTGGTTAGTAAAATTAATGTCATGAATCATTTTTGGATGTATGATAATACAGTAGTGGGGAATTTGTTGTTCTGCCTTTTTAAAACCCTACAAGAGAGCAAGAGAAATGCATCTTAACATGGCTGGATAACTTTTGCACATAGGTCTATTGTTTTCAGTGGGTAAAGAAAATTACTTTTGTGAATTGCTTCAATGGTATCATTAGGTTTTTTTTTTAACACACTCCCCAGCCATCTCCAATAGCTTGATGAATTAATCACTGCACAATGTATCACGAGAGATTCAGGCTCAAACATCTCGGGTTTCAATTCTCGGGCTGTATTGAGTTTGCTGATCTTACTGGCCTGTGGCACCTACCAACAATATCTGGATACTGAAGCCCAAGAGGTGGCTGCAGTATCAAGCTTTAGAAAAGTGCAAATGGTGGGAAAAGCTGTGGAGGCCATGTTTCCTACGGAGGTTGGGGATGGCATTAAAAGGGAAATTAGAGAAGCGTGCAATAAGGGCACAGCAGTCATCATGGGTGACTTTAATCTACATATAAATTGGGCTAACCAAATTAGTAACAATATTGTGCAGGAGGAATTCCTGGAGTGTTTACGGGATGGTTTCCTGGACCAATATGTCGAGGAACCAACCAGAAATCAGGCCATCTTAGACGGGCTATTATGTAACGAGAAAGGATTAATTAACAATCTTGTTGTACGAGGCCCCTTGGGTCGGAGCGATCATAATATGATAGAATTTTTCATTAAGATGGAGAATGAAGTTGTTGACTCCGAGACTAAGGTCCTGAATTTAAGTAAAGGAAACTACGATGGTCTGAGGCACGCGTTGGGTAGGATTGATTGGGGAATGTCACTCAAAGGGTTGACGGTGGATAGGCAATGGCAAACATTCAAAGACCGCATGGATGAACTACAGAATTTGTTCATCCCAGTTTGGCATAAAAAAAAACAAAAAAGGTGACTCAACTGTGGCTAACAAGGGAAATTAGGGATAGCATAAGATCCAAGGAGAGGACATATACATTGGCCAGAAAAAGCAGTAAACCTGAGGACTGGGAGCAGTTTAGGATTCAACAAAGGAGGACAAAGGGATTAATTAAGAAAGGGAAAATAGAATGAGAGTAAGCTTGTAGGGAACATAAAAACTGACTGTAAAAGCTTCTATAGATATGTGAAGAGAAAAAGATTGGTGAAGTCAAGTGTAGGTCCCTTGCAGTCCGAATCAGGGGAATTTATAATGGGGAACAAAGAAATGGCAGACCAATTAAATATATATTTTGGTTCTGTCTTCACAAAGGAGGACACAAATAACCTCCCAGAGATGTCGGGGAACATAGGGTCTGATGAAAGGGAGGAACTGAAAGAAATCAGTATTTGTAGGGAAATGGTGTTAAGGAAATTGATGGGATTGAAGGCCGATTAAATCCCCAGGGCCTGATAATCTACATCCTAGGGTACTTAAGGAAGTGGCCCTAGAAATAGTAGATGCATTGCTGATCATCTTCCAACATTTGATGAAATCTGGAACAGTACCCATGGATTGGAGGGTAGCTAATGTTACCCCACTATTCAAAAAAGGTGGTAGAGAGAAAACGGGGAATTATAGACTGGTAAGCCTGACATCGGTAGTGGGGAAAATGCTAGAGTCCATTATAAAAGATGTAATAGCAGAGCACTTGGAAAACAGTGACAGGATTGGACAAAGTCAACATGGATTTACAAAGGGTAAATCGTGCTTGACTAATCTACTGGAATTTTTTGAGGATGTAACTGGTAAAATAGATAAGGGAGAACCAGTGGATGTGGTGTATTTGGACTTTCAGAAGGCTTTCGATAAGTTCCCGCATAAGAGATTAGCATGTAAAGTTAAGGCACATGGGATTGGGGGCAAGGTACTGACTTGGATAGAGAACTGGTTGGCAGACAGAAAGCAAAGAGTTGGAATAAACAGGTCTTTTTCCGAGTGGCAGGCAGTGACTAGTGGGGTACTGCAGGGATCGGTCCTTGGACCCCAGCTATTCATAATATATATTAATGTTCTAGACAAGGGAACTAGATGTAATATCTCCAAATTTGCAGACGACACAAAGCTGGGTGGGCGTGTGTGCTGTGAGGAGGATACCGAGAAACTCCAGTATGATTTGGACAGGTTGGGTGATTGGGCAGAAGCATGGCAGATGCAATATAACGTGGATAAATGTGGGGTTATCCACTTTAGTAGCAAAAACAGGAAGGCAGATTATCATCTGAATGGCAATAGATTGGGAGAAGGAAGTGCAACGAGACCTGGGTGTCCTTGTGCACCAGTCACTGAAGGTAAGCATTGCAGGTGCAGCAGGCGGTTAAGAAGGCAAATGGTATGTTGGCCTTCGTAGCGAGAGGGTTTGAGTACAGGAACAAGGATGTCTTGCTGCAGTTGTACAGGGCCTTGGTGAGACCACACCTTGAGTATTGTGTGCAGTTTTGGTCGCCTTATCTGAGGAAGGATGTTCTTGCCATGGAAGGAGTTCAGCGAAGATTCACCAGGCTGATACCTGGGATGGCAGGAATGACGTATGAGGAGAGATTGGATCGATTGGGCTTGTACTCGCTGGAGTTTAGAAGAATGAGAGGGGATCTCATCGAAACTTATAAAATTCTAACAGGACTAGACAGACTAGATGCTGGAAGGATGTTCCCGATGGTCGGGAAGTCCAGAACCAGGGGTCACAGTCTAAGGATAAGGGGTAGGCCATTTAGGACAGAAATGAGGAGGAATTTCTTCACCCAGAGAGTGGTGAACCTGTGGAATTCTCTACCACAGAAGGCAGTAGAGGCCAATTCATTAAATATATTCAAGAAGGAGTTAGATATATTTCTCAAGGCTAAATGGATCAAGGGGTATGGGGAGAAAGCAGGGACCGGGTACTGAATTTGGATGATCAGCCATGATCGCATTGAATGGCGGAGCAGGCTCGAGGGGCCGAATGGCCTACTCCTGCTCCTATCTTCTATGTTTCCTTATCTGCAACCAACTTGCATTGGTCTGCCCACACGTAGCCGGGCATACCATGGCCTGACAGGACTTGATCCTAGAAGGCAGTGGGGAGACTGGGACATGACAGAATGCATGCCCGAGTAACTTTTAGTCTCCACCTGCCTGTGACCTGCCGAAAGATTGGCGGGGTGAAGCAGAAAGCTGTTTTCTCTGATGTCTTCTCTCTTCAAAAGATGCATCCCCAGGACAATGCAGATATATGCAGTGGGAATGAGAATTGCATGTGATTGTCATGGCCCATGTGTGGCATGAAACTCTTAAAATTAATTATCTCACTTTTTGATTTTTTTAAATTTCCTTTTTCGATGTAAGACCATACCTATGGTATGCAATATTGAATTCTGAACAGCGAGCCTAGTTGTAACAACTGATGTTCTTTTCTTTAACAATATGGTTCTTTTCTTTAACAATATGGTGTGTATTCTTTCAGATGCTTCAGCAACAGCTGAAAGAGGGCCAACAGAAAGCTGATATGACTCTTACAAAACAAAAGCAGTTAGATGATGAACTGGTTGCTTGTAAAGATCGTATTCAACAACAGTCCACAGAACTGCTACTTAAATCAAGTAGGTCCATCTTTAGTTAAACCACGTTTAAAAAAAAAAAAAAAATGGCATTTCCACTATCTGATTCACTCCACTTTTCTGGCTTTTGCTGCAGTCATTTTATTTGAAACAACATAATGTACATCGTAGAGGATAAATTGCCATGATTTAAAGGGTTTTCTTCATAATGTGGAAAAGGACAGCTTACAGTTGATTTTTTAAAAATATGTGAATGTTGCATTATTCATAATTTTTAGTGTGTTGGAGTTCAGAACTCCAGAGGTATATCACGATCCCATCTGAGAATTAACTTGTTGATCCATCTTGTGTTGAATGCTCTCCAATTTCCGAACACATTGGGTGAATCTTTACCTGTGAGTGGGTTCGGGTTCAGGGGGGCTGCGTAGCGGGTCACCAGCACAAACATTCCATCAGCGTGCTCTCCACTGTGTGTTTAACTTAACTAGATCAATTGACTGAGTCATGCTGGTTTCTCGGTCAATTAAATGGAGCGGGTCTGATGACGCCAAGGATGACTCGCCTTCAGCTCGCCTATTTAAAGGAGCCTTGCACTCATCAGAGTTGAAGGTTGTTGTAGGAGGGTCTGAGGTGGTTGCGAAAGGTGCCCTTCGCTGTTACATCCAATACTTGACTGAGGGTGCAATAATTTATAGACAACGATGCAGTCACAGCGCCAGAATACTGCGCCCAGGTTTTCAGATTCCTCCCTGGACATCCTGCTCCAGGGAGAGAGACCAAGGAAGGAGATCCTGTTCCCTGGTGATGACAGGAAGAGGCCAGCTGGAGATTGCACTCGAAGTGAGCAGCAGGGGTGTTGTCAGCCTTTCCTGGATGCAGTATAGGAAGAGATTTAATGACCTCATGAAGTCAGGAACGGTGAGTACAATGCCACATTCAACTACATCCTGATGTGCGCATCACCCCAACCCCATCACTCTGCCTTCCCAAGCCTACTCAAAGTATTGGATGTAACGTCACTCCTCACACCAACCTACTTTGCAGGTGCACCCATCCCTCACTGTCTATGCACGTACTTTTATCCCCATCTGACTAGCCACTACTGACACTCGCCCTCAGCCTACTGCAATCATAGAAAGTCACGGCACAGAGGAGGCCATTTGGCAATGTCATGTTACTCCCTCTGGAGATGTAGCCCATCCATCCCCTACACTCATTCCATCACTCTCACTCAAAGTTCTCTTCTTTCCCTCTTTGCAGGAAAAGAGAGCGCAGAACAACAGGGAGAAAGAGAGAACCGGAGGTGGCCCTCTAATTTACAGTACATTGATGCCAGCAGGAGGAGGAGGTGCTGGAATTAAGCGGCGTGGCAGAGCTGCTGGCGGTGGGAGATGGAGAGAGGGGGACCTCCCAGTAACTTGGTGACAGAATTAAGTATCATACAGCTACATGGCATACAACAGTCATTCATGGTGACTGATATCAGCAGCCAGTGAAATATGATGTGCATAATGACGACGTTAAAAATTCTTTTCATAAGAGCTCCAATTCATGCCTTTACTCTCCCACAGGTCCATCATGTTCCCCTTCCCCCCCCCCCACTGTCCAGTCGGAGGAGGAAGACGATTCCTCAAAGGAAGCTGCAGTCTCTGAGGGTGCACCCTCACCAGACCCATGCACACCCAGCACCAGCGCAGATACGTGCACATCCTGTGAGACATAGAGTAGTGTTGTCAACTGGTGTCTCACACATCACAAGTGAACAAGAGCAGATGATGGAGACAGGGACAGCAGTGGAGAGCCCTCGCCGGAGGGCGAAGGACACGCCAAGCTCTGTTCAGCTGGATGCAGATGATGAACCTCGGGGCTGTCGACAAAGAGGTTGATCTTGGAGGAGCAGCAACAAATGCGCGAGGCTCTGGCAGCTTTTCCAGCCGCAATGTGTGTGATTGTAGAGAGAATAGAGGAGTCCACCTCCAACATGAGCAGCACCATGTTGCAGGCGATGGCGACGATATGCTGTTCCATGGAAAGGATGGCCACCTTCATGGAGAAGCTAATGCGCCAGTCAAACGAGAACATGCTGTGAACAACAGATTGCAGACTCTTATTGGACTCCTCTCGAGGAGGGCTACCAACGTAGGCTTGGACATCATTCATCACCCCACTGATGTGCGGTAAGGTGCTCTCCAGCTCCTTGCTAGCAGGGAAGTGCAGGTGGCCCGTGAGAGGGATGATGGTGAGAGGGGACTTGGAAATGGAAGTTTTGCTCAAAGTGCTGCCACTTCTCCCCCGATGCGCCTCTCTCAGTCAGAGCCCCATATGCTGCCTTGGTGTCTGCCCCTGCACAGTTGCAGGAGGTGCAATCTTTGGCGGGACCCTCACAGGCTCCAAAACCCAGAAGGTGTCCACCAAAAGTGTCAAAGTAGTCAGAGCAGGGAAGTAAGCAGCCTGCATTTACCTCTGCTGAAGCCACAGGGAGTGCATCTTGTAGAAACACTTGGAAAAGAAAAGTGACACAATCGTAGATGCACAAGGGTATGCACATGGCTGTTTGCCAAAATGTTAGTGTTAAGTTTTAGTTCTATTTATGACTTGCACAAATGTATTTCTTTGCACCACTTTCCTGTCTTGTCAATTTTTGCCTGCTACCTGGGAAGTAGCCTTATCAGTTGGAGTGAATGGTGAGACATTACTTAAGCTCGAGCAATGGGTGTGTGTGTGACAGGAATGGTTTGGTCATTTTAGGACTGCTTTGTGGCGTTGGTGGGGTGGGGAAGTTGGTACAGCATCGGGAACCAGATGGGTGCACTGGTGCAACTTAACTAAATCGTGCCATTATGAGGCCATCCCAGGCCTCCCGGATAGCAATGTGCGGCTGCTGGTACAATGTCCACCTCCTCCTAGAGTTCCACCTGCTCCTCCTCCTCCTCTGAAGTGACTGCATCTTGCTCCTCCTGCAGCTCCAATCCTCGCTGCTGCGCTCTGTTATGCAGCGTGCAGCTTATGACGATCATTCTGGAGACCCTAGTTGGTGCGTACTGAAGGGATCCTCCAGATCTGTCCAGGCATCTGAAGTGCATCTTCAGCATGCCTATTGCTTGCTCTGAGACATCTGGTCATCCTGTGGCTTTCATTATAGCGCTCCTCAGCCTCATTGCTTGGCCTCCTCAAGGATGTCATCAGCCACGTCTTCAGTGGATAGCCCTTGTCTCCAAGCAGCCAGCTGGTAAGTCTGTTTGGAGGTGCGAAGAGCTGAGGGGAGGGTGGACTGGTGCAGGACAGAAGAGTCATGACCGCTCCCTGGGAACCTGGCACACACATGCATCATGATATTTTTGTGGTTGCAGACGAACTGCACATTGAGGGATTGGAGGGCCTTCCGGTTCACGAACACTCCTGGGTGATCTGGGGGTGCCTTAATGGCCACATGCATGCAGTCGACGACGCTCTGCACCTGTTGGAAGCCAGCCAGAGCCGCAAAGTAGAGCGCCCGCTCAGTCACACTGGCTTCATCAGTGGCAAAGTGTACATAAGTGCCTGATTTGTGAAACATGGCATTGGTCACCTGGTTGATGCATTTGTGGGCAGCCAACTGCGAGATCCTGCAAATGTCTGCTGCAGATTCCTGGAAGGAACCTGAGGTGAAGAAGTTGAGGGCGGTGGCGACTTTGACGGCCACTGGTAGCCATTTGACTGGCTACAAATGTCTGCCATGACTTGGCGTGATAGCCTGAACCTCCTGAAGCACTGCTGTTCAGTCATGTCCAGGAAGCGCATGCTCTGCCTGTATACTCTGTGTTATAAGAACATAAGAAATAGGAGCAGGAGTAGGCCATACGGCCCCTCGGGCCTGCTCCGCCATTCAATAGGATCATGGCTGATCTGAATCTAGACTCACGTCCACTTCCCTGCCCTCTCCCCGTAACCCCTAATTCCCTTATCTGCTAGGAAAATGTCTATCTCCATTTTAAATTTATTTAATGTTGCAGCTTCCACAGCTCTAGGGATATCTCCTTTGCCGAGGTGCACCCCTGTGCTGATTCCCTATCTCCTGTGGAGCATCAGTTCGGTGAAGAGAAGGCTACTGATGTTGTTGGTGCTGGGGCTCATTTTGGTCCGAATCTGAGGTCCAAGGTGAAACTTGGCACATGTGCTGATTTGGTAGACGGCAGATAAAGTGGAGATCAGCGGCACAATCCTCCAATGTAGTTGGAGTGACTTGTAATGTGGTGAGAGTACCTTCTAAGGTTGCAGAACTCACCTGCAAACTCCTGAAAGCAAAATCTCTGCACAAAATGCTGTCAATAAGAGCCTCTCCCTTAGGCAAGAAAGCAGGTATAAGGTGTGACTATTTATGTGCTTTTTCCAGCTGTCACTTAATAAACTCGCACAATGGCCACTGAGCTTTCGCCTTGCTTTCACAGGCGAGCTTCAGGAAGTCCGTGAATCCCATGCACAAGCAGTAAAAACTGAAACCTCAGGTTAAAAAGCCTCTTATAGGTCTCTCAACGAGCGGTTAATTACTTCAATGAGGTCGCCCGCCTCTCCCGAGCGGGTCCGTGGCGCGCTGGGAAAGGCGTCCGAGTTAAATGCGAAAGTCGGCGGGATCCTGATGCGCTGTTAATTTCAGCACTTTTAATTGCCGACCCACTCGTGAACCCGCACTGTCAGCAATGTAAAAGTTCCGGACATTGGCTTGAATTTCCAACTTACAGCAATTTTATAGTCTGAATGCAGGAGTTCTGAAACGAAGAAGCGTGTATAGATTTTCTCACACCAGGAGTAGGCCATTCGGGTAGTCAAATATACTCCACCATCTTGTTAGCCATTGCAGGTCTTTTCTCTTTATTGCTGAATCCACACCATTTCTGCAATCCCTTAAGTTCCTTCCTTCTCAACTAAGTATCTCCCTTTTGAACACTTCAATTGATCCTGCATTTATGGTCTCATTATGGAGCAGCACATTCTACATTCTCACAATGTTTTGTGTAAAGATTTTTTTCTTGGATTCAGTTTTAACTGGTTTAGTTCTAATTGTAAGATTATGCCCTGTTGCTCTGGGTGTCCTTATTAGAGGGAAGAGTCATTCCCTACCAATTTCCTTCATTATTTTAAATGTGGCAAACAGATCACCCTTTAACCTCCTCATCTTCAGGGAATATAACCCAAGTTGATGCAGACTCTAATCTCAGCAAAGCCTCTTCATCCCAGGTATCATCTGATGAATCATTGCTAGACCTCCTCCAAGGCCTGTATATCGTTTGAGATGAAGTGCTCCAAACTGATCACAATACTCCAAATGAGGTCTGACCAGCATTTTGGCTTGTTTTCAATTCAGTGGGATATCCCCTGTATTATTAGCTCCCTGCTGATCATTGTCAATTCTTTGTAGATTTCGTCCCTAGTGTCAGCAGCCTTGGGTACGTAGCGTCCATCTTGTCGATTTATCAGTTTTGAATCCTTTAAACCTAGGGCTCTAGGATGTCCATACAAGCGAGATCAATCATTGAGTTTAGTTGTAGGTGTAATAATAAGGTGAATGCTACTGGTGTCTCATTCAGCGAATACTAACATGGAATAGTCATTTTATATATGTTCACTATTTTTAGTGCATCCTCCTTTTCAATTCTGTTTGAATCCTTAAGGGATTTCAGTTCTTCTCTGACAATTCTTTTGCTGTAATAATTGTGGAAGAATTGTTTATTAGCTTCTACAGCTATGGACATTTCAAGTTCCCTATTTAGCCACTTAGACCTTGTTTGTAAATTTTTTTTTGAGGTTCCTGTATTCATCTCACTGCTTTCCTACAACTACTTTTCTACCATCTTTTTAGGGTTTGTTTATTTTCATACTGTCTTATTAATCCATTTAGGGTTAAGTTTCTTTAAAATGTGCTTGCTAGCCCTTGGTATGTACAGATGCTGCATGCTCAATAGTTAGTCTTTAATGGTTGTCCTCAACAGAAATTTTCTTGAGTGCTACCCTGCAGTTGATTTTGTTTAAGCTCTTTCTTCATTGCCTTGAAGTCCAAACCATTTAAAGTATTATACCTAAGTACTGGTTTATCCCCAACCTAGTTAAATTTCTCATGTTATGGTAGCTGTCAACCAAGAGTGCCACCTCTTCTTTTAGTTATCTGGGTTACTTGTCATTATTGCGTTGTGATGTGTTTCCTCTACTGGCATTTCTAATACACTGGGTTGGAAAGCATTCATGAATGACTTGCATGAGTTCAGATTCTAGACCACTTGGTCATTCTATTGGAATTTTCAGAGGTCAGTGAGATCTTGCACACGAGGCTTTTCAGAACATTGCAGGTGCATTGCTTGTGATTTTTCTTTTTGTCTAATAATGTGAATGGACAGAAAATTGTAGGCAGTGCACCTTTGATTTTCTGACACTTTTCTGACATTTTCTGTTGCCTGCCCTCTCAATTTTTATTAAGTTGGTAATTATATTGGAGTTGGTAAAGTCTCTATTAGTATTAAATAACAACAGAAAATGCTGGAAACACTCAGCAGGTCGGGCAGCATCCGTGGAGAGAGAAACAGAGTTAATGTTTCAGATTTGTGACCCTTCGTCAGAACTGGAAAAAGTTAGAATTGTAACAGATTTTAAGCAGGTGCAGAGGCAGGGAAAGGTGGGGGTGAGGAAAGCACAAAAGGGACGGTCTGTGAAAGGGTGGACGGCAGGAGTGGTTAAATGTTGCAAATGGGGATGGCAAAATCATCAACAGCTGCCGCCTGGAAAAAATAGGGGCAGAGGTTATGGTCTGAAATTGTTGAACTCAATGTCGAGTCCAGAAGGCGGTGAAGTCTCTAATAGAAAGATGAGGTGCTGTTCCTCGAGCTTACTATGAGCTATTAGTATGACCTTTCTGTTTGCATGTACCTTTCTTGTCGCTTCATAAAGTAACCTCTATCCTTGGTTCCCCTCATCTACACTCTGCCCCTTGGTGACATCATCCGATGACATGGGTGAGCTTCCACATATGCGCTGACCCAACGCTACCTCTTAATCACTCCCCCATACCCCTCCACTGGCTCTGTGCTGCCAGTCTGCTTGTCTAGCTTCCAGTCTTAGATGAGCCACAATTTCTGCT
The DNA here is from genome assembly GCF_052327205.1 of Somniosus microcephalus. Lineage (NCBI taxonomy): Eukaryota > Metazoa > Chordata > Chondrichthyes > Squaliformes > Somniosidae > Somniosus > Somniosus microcephalus. Next base: position 139,394,145 of record NC_140995.1, read on the forward strand.
AGTTAAACATCGGGAAGACTAAAGCCATCGTCTTCGGCCCCGACCACAACCATACTCTTGCCAACAATTTCATTCCCTTCACCAGCTACTGTCTCTGGTTTAACCAGACTGTTTTCAATCCCGGCATCTTATTCGACCCTGAGCTGAGTTTTCAACCCCGTGGCCTCTCCATCACAAAGACCGCCTAATTCCATATCTAAATATTGCCTGTCTCTGCTCCACCTCAGTCCATCTACATCTGAAACTCCCATCCATGCCTTTGTCACCTTCAGCCTCAACTATCCCAGTGCTCACCTGGCTGGCTTCCCATCCTCCTCCCTGTGTAAACTTCAACTCAACCAAAACTCTGCTGCTGCTCGTATCCTAGTGCACCAAGTGACGCTAGTCCATCACCCTTGTGCTCGCTGTCCTACATTGGCGAACGGTCCCCAATGCCTCAAATTTAAAATCGTCATCCTTGTGTTTCAATCCCTTCATGGCCTCGCCCCTCCCTATCTCTGTAACCTCCACCAGCAGTACAACCACCTGGAATGTTCCGTTCCTCCGATTCTGGTCTCTGGTGCATCCCCTCTTTGCCCTATCATTGGCAGCTGTGCCTTCAACTGTTTAGGCCCCATGCTTTGCAATTCTCTCCCTAATTCGCTCTGCCTCTCCATTTACCTCCCCTCTTTTAAGATCCTCCTTAAAATTTACCTTTCACCAAGCTTTTGATCACCCCTTCTACCAAGCTTTTGATCACCCCTTCTACCAAGCTTTTGATCACCCCTTCTACCAAGCTTTTGATCACCCCTTTCTTTGGCTTGGCATATTTTTTTGTCTGATTACACCTCTGTGAAGTGCCTTAATGTTTTCCAACATTAAAGTTACTATATAAATGCAAGTTGTAGTTATATGGCATAAAGTGCATTTTTTAAAATTTCATATTGCACAATGTTTATTGAGACTATGAAAAGACCTTTATGCAAGGAGTAAACCCTTGCTGTATCTCTTAATATTTAACCTGATAGATAAAAGAACAGAAAGACTTGTATTTATATTAAGCGCCTTTCATGACATCTTGACTTCTCAAATCACTTTACAGCCAATGGAGTACTTTTTGAAGTGTAGTCACTGTTGCAATGTAGGAAACGCGGCAACCATTTTACACACAGCAAGGTTCCGTAAATAACAATGCGATAATGACTAGATAATCAGTTTTAGTGATTGGTTGAGAGATAAATATTGGCCAGGGCATCAAGGAAAACTCACCTTGTGCCATGGAATCTTTTGCGTCCACCTAAGAGAGCAGACGGGGCCTCAGTTTAACGTCTCGTCTGAAAGACGGCACCTCTGACAGTGCAGCACTCCTTCAGTACTGTACTGGAGTGTCAGCCTAGATTTTGTGCTGAAGTTTCTGGAGTGGGACTTGAACCCACAACCATTTAACTCAAAGGTGAGATTGCTACCACTGAGCCGCGGACAGATGTCGGGATCATTTAAGTATTAAAATACGAGAGGCTTTTAGCTACTCGAGGAACAATGACAAAACTGCACCATACTGTGTTTAGGTCATATTGGGACGCTTCAAGCCACTCAAATGACCCATGAAGCTACAATCCGGGATCAGGAGTCACAGCACTGCAGGTTAAAGGAGAGGTTATCACATCTTGAAGAGGAAAGGAACATCTTGCAGAACAACAACCAGACATTGGATGAGCGACAGAGGCAGCAACTACTGGCTGTTGAGAAGGTTGTGTTTTTTATTTTTTGAAATTTCTATCCCTAGTGTAATGAAATGGACCAAAAAGGAATATAAATAATGTGGAGTTTTTGGAAGCAGAACAAGTTACATAAAGTTCAAATTGATTGATGTTGCTGCTTAATCCTTTTAAAAGTTGACTTTCTTTTCCTATGAAGAAATGCCATTAGAAATTCACCATATGCAGTCCACCACATAGCAGCATGTAGCACATCATTTACACTTGATTTGTTTTCTAAACTTTCAATGCCGATTACTCCAAATGTATTTCATATTATTTGTCAGGAGGTTGCTAAACATTTATAATCTGTTTCCCCCCCCCCCCCCCCACCTCCAGTCTGTTTGTAAAAAATACACTCCGCCCGCTCTCCTCCCCCCCACCACCCCCTCTTCCCCCCGGTGCTGAGTTTGATTTCATGTTTCTGTGACTTTGTACATATCTCTTGAATGGAGATAAAATTATTGATACTTTGACAGATCCCCTCTCTCCCAAAGCACAAACCGTATCATTAAATTGCCACATGGCCTCAAGTGCAAATGATGTGCTACATGCTGCTGTGTGGTGGACTGCAATTTCTAATGACAGCAGAGTTGTTAAGGGAGGTAAGTTGCAGAATGGGCATATAATTGGCAAATGAATTTCAACACAGATAAATGTGAGGCACAGGTTGAGCGTCCCAAATCCGGAGATCTGGAATGTTCCGGAATCCGGGACTCCGGGACGCTTGCACTCTAAAACAGTAAGCTGAATGGGAGGAATGTGGAGAAATGCACTCTGTCAAATAGAAGAGAGGTTAAGGAAAAAGTTAGTGAAAGGAGAAATTGAAAAAAGAGAAAAGTGTATTAAGGAGTATGAAGCCATCGGGGTGGCAGTATATATGTGAAAATGCAAAGCAGTAAAAATAAAGTCGGGGAATTGAAGGCACTAATTAGAATGGAGGGGCATGCTGTTGTAACCTTGATGGAAACTTAGCATGAGCTGTGATAATGCCAAGAACTAAATATTTTGAGCTGTAAAATTTTCCTTCTCTAGGAGAGATCGAGAAGGGAGAAGGGTTGTCTTTTTAATTAAGGACATGATTACAATCATAAAAGGAAAGTTCTCATTGGTCTGTTTCTAAATCAATATGCTGCATGTCCAGTAAGAGAGGACACATTCCTAACTCTGGTTCTGGCTAACAAAGCCAGAGGTAGGGGAGGACATTTGGCAAATAGTGATCATAACCTATTACAATAGCAAAATATTGCGGATGCTGGAAATCTGAAATAACAACAGAAAACGCTGGAAAAACTCAGCAGGCCAGGCATCTCCAGCTTTTTCCAGTTCTGATGTAGGGTCCCAGACCTGAAACGTTAACTCTGTTTCTCTCTCCAGGGATGCTGCCTGGCCTGCTGAGTTTTTCCAGCGTTTTCTGTTGTTATTAGTGATCATAACCTAATTAGGTTCAACTGAAAATGGAAAGAAAAGTTAAAGCTATTAGACTGGAAATTAAATAACTTCACTGGGATGAAAGGGGATCTAACCTACATTAACTGTTTGGAAAAATTGACAAGTCAAATAGCAGACTGGCAGAGGGAAATATTTAAATACAAGATGGATGAGATATAGGTTAAATATATTCTGATCAGAAATTGATAATGTGTCAAAGCTTGGGATTCTACGAATACGTTCTTAGAGTAAAAACAAGGTTTAAAAAGAGGCATTTGATAAATACAGGACTGAGAAGCGGCCATTGTGGTCCATTCAGCTGGTCCCAGTGTCCAGGAAGTATTCCATGATACCAGTCATAATCTCTCTCAAATCATTCTTCAGGTACTTAGTCCATATAGTCACTACACTCTGCATAAAATAATTAAATCTAAATAATCTTTTCATCCTTCTCCAAAGTTTGAGGCCATAAAAGGAGCAATATAGAAATGGACAGTGATAGATTAGGGTTGTTTCTGACAGTTGTTAGTTAGGTAACTTCAGTGCTGGATATAAGTGAATCAACTTGAGTCCCTGTAATATCAAACAAAAATTAATAATAAGCCATCAAAAAAAATGGACAAAATTGATAAGGAAATAGTTAGAAAAAATAATGGAAGCATATGAACACTGACTGATTTTGTCCTTCCTAATCTTGGGGCATGGAGATCAATTTTTATGTTCCTGCTGCTGACCTGACTGAGATCTGCTAACACAGCATAGACTGGGGCTCATACATGAGACTTTTCTTTTTGCCTGAACACCACCATAAGAAATATGTTTTTTATATGTGATTTTTAAAAATTGTATAACAGTAGTGACCAAATTTAAAGGATTGATGTAGGTGGCAATGAATGAGAAAGGAAATGTTATTTATTGTGTCGAGCCGAACAAGAGGGAGTTTGCCATAAATATTTGACTTGGATCAATAGAAGTCATTTATTCCATTATTGTCATTAGATTTCAGGTATGTTTATTTCATTTTTCTTAGTGAAGGAATAGTGTACGGAGATTATTTTCAATTGCCCCATAATCTTAAATCTATGTCTTAATTGTATAGTCTTAAGAATTGGTTTTCAGCACCACAGAGACCAATTATTATAGGTCTTACCTTGCTGCAGGGAGCCCCTTTGGTGACATCTGTTACAGGTAGATTATGGAGCTGCTTCACAGAACATATTTGACCAATGTCATTACCTTTTACTCTGGCCTAATTTGGGTCAGAAAATATTGCACAAAGTTATTGCAATGTTGTTCTTGCATAGCTCTCTGAACTGTTTGCAGATCTCCACCTCTATCTCTTCACTGTTGGTGGCCTGTAATGTACACCAAGAATTGTATTATCACCCTTCCTATTTCTTAACTGCAGCCAAATAGATTATATCTTAACACAGTCCCTGACGATTGCCACCGTTGAGGTATTATTCTTCAATCTAGTGCCTAACTCCTTCAGCTGTCTACAAGACCTGAAACGTGCTGCTCTCTTTGCCATTGAATAAACCCTTCTTTTGTAATTGCAGTCTTTAAATGAAGAAAAACAAATGCAAAAACAATATTATGAAAAGGAGGTAACAAATCTGCACCATAAACTTGAAGAGGAAACCAGATATTTAAGAGAAACCTATAAGAAGAGTATGGAGGAGTTATCCCAAAAACATCAAGCTGCATTAGAATCTGTTCAAGACGCAAGTGAGAGGGAAAAGAAAAAGTTGCAATTGGTTAGTGGAAAATATTGTAATTTACAATAACCTGTGAGTGCTAATCATAGCATGTTGTATTACCAAAAGGATGTTACTGTTAATTGAAGGTTTAACTGTTGTGTATTTTAATGGTCAAATCTCATAGTGAAATTGTAAGATGTGGTTATTGTATATTTCCCAGAGAATGGAGCTGAATAAAGTCAATTCATGTTTGCAAGAGAAAGTTAAAGCTCAGATCAGATTTGAGCTCACTCAGTCTCCTGGTTTTAGTATTTGATTAAATCTACTTTGCATGAAAGGTTATTGTCTTTATTCCTTGCCTTGTTTAGTCCAGTTGATTGATGTTGCAGGATGCAGTCAGTCTCCATTCACATTTGTCCTCTGATATTTTTTTAATCCCCTGAAAGACAATTCCAAATCTTCATGTATCTGGAAAAATGTTTTATCCCACATTCAGCCTTCCTAATTTGCTATTAAAATGATTCACTGTATTTACTAACTTGTTCTAAAGGTTGGCCATTCAAATTTGGGCACAATAATAATAATATGGAAACGGATAAAGCCAATTCCCTTTGGTATGATCTAGAAGTACCCACTTAGAGGAAGAACATTATTTAATGCAGGTGAATATATAAGGTAATATATATTAAAATAAGAGCAAACATGTACATGGTGAATGGATCCTATTTTGTGTAGGCATTATGAAAGGTGATCATTAGCAATGATGGCGAAGAACATTATTTAATTGTTATAATCATTCACTAGTCAAAGTGAAGGGTATAAAATAACAGGTTCCATACCAAGTGTGCATTTGACTATAAGTTGAAAGAAGCTTTTCAAATGTTGGACAGATCACTGGTGAGTCCACACTAGGACGATACGTATTTGGGGATCAAATCGTATGCAGAACTTTCTTTCAGGAGATTAAATGGATAACTATTTTGAAAGCCAAAATAAGAAGGATATGTATTTGCATGAAGTAATAGCAACATTTGCATTTATTCATTTAAGAATCTTAATCTCTGTAACTATGCCCCACTGCCCATTTAGGAAATGGACCAAAGTCTTGAGAAGGATCGGCTGCGAATGGAAGAAGAGAAAAATCAGTTCAAACAGCAAATGGAAAACTTACGGGAAGAGTTGACTGCTAACCTAAATACAGCTAATCAAGAGGTAAGAATATGATTAGTCACACTGCTGATCTTAATTATGATTATGTAATTAAAAAAAGTTTTGTCTGGAAAATTGGCCTGTTCAGTGCCATAACTCTCTCTAAATGCCCCACAGTAAAAACAATTTTGAAAATATTCTATCTTTTTTGAAAACAAAAGATCTGTCTGCTAGTGTCAAATGGAAAATGCCAGTTCGATTGGAATGTAGAAAGTCTATGTATGTATTATAGAATAAGAAGCTTTCGGGTCTGAGATCGATAAATTTTTGTTAGGTAAGGATATGGAGCAAATGCAGGTAAATGGAGCTGAGGTATAGATCAGCCATGATCTAATTGAATGGTGGAACAGGCCCGAGAGGCTGAATGGCCTACTCTTGTTCCTATGTGCCTATAAGAGATTGAGGAAGAAGAGGAGAACTCGGGTGAATTGTTGGGCCAGATTTTTCTCTGAGCAGCTCGTTAGACGTACTTACCCATGGACTTTCTATGGGCGTTTGCATGGTAAATTGCTGTTGTTCAACCATCCAAAAAATGAAGTGCCCTCTACAGGGCATCTGGGACCTGTCTGAACAGGACAAGCAACTTTGTATCTCCTTAATCAAGCAGGTTGAAGAATCGTTAATGAGCAGCGCATAGTCTGAACCAGGAAGTGTCAGTTAGAATATTGAATTTAATGCCTAATCGGGTACAGAAAGTGAAATAAAGAGAGGGAAAGAAAGATTAGATTAAGAGAGATAAAAGGGACAAAGAAAAAGTTTAAAAAAAAGTATTTAATTAAAAAAAACTCCAACAATAATTAAAAGCTGAATTAATGAGACTCCACATTTGTAAAAGTTAATTTTCAGTGCCAGAGAGGTTGTTTGGCAGTAATTAAGACTTATAAAGGGTACTTGCATTGGATTGGACAAGCTCAAACTTTTTTTGACGAAATTAGTCCATATCTAGAAGTGAGGCAGGTACGGGGATCCAGGAGGTAGTGTTGGAGGAGCCGCAGCCCTTGCTCTTGTCCAACAGGTTTGAGGCTCTTACTCCCTGTGAGGATGGGAACAGGGACTGTGGGGAGGATGAGCAACCTGGCCACAGCACCGTGGAGCGGGGGGCCATTCAAGTGGGGGGAATTAAAAGAAATGTTGTAGTGGTAGGGGATAGTATCGTTAGGGGGATAGATAGAGTTCTTTGCAGCCGAGAGCGAGAGTCCCGAAGGCTGTGTTGCCTGCCCGGTGCCAGGGTTAAGGACATCTCCTCTGGGCTGGAGAGAAACTTGGAGGGGGAGGATCCAGTTGTCGTGGTCCATGTTGGTACTAACGACATAGATAGGACAAGGAAGGAGGTTCTGCTGAGGGAGTTTGAGCAGCTAGGGGCCAAATTAAAAAGCAGAACCACAAGGGTAATAATCTCTGGATTACTACCTGAGCCACGTGCAAATTTGGCTAGGGTAAATAAAATTAGAGAGTTAAATGCGTGGCTCAAAGACTGGTGTGGGAGAAATGGGTTTTGCTTCCTGGGACACTGGCATCAGTACTGGGACAGGAGAGAGCTGTTCCGTTGGGACGGACTTCACTTGGCCAGTGCTGGGACTAGAATCCTGGCGAATCGAATAACTAGGGCTGTAGAGAGGGCTTTAAACTAATTAGTGGGGGGGAGGTTTTAAGAGAGCGAAAAATAAAAATGACAGCGGAGAAGGCAATAGAGCAAGGTAGCAGTGGGGGAATTAAAAACCAGAGCGTGTCAGGAAGGGACAGAATGTATAATGGTAAAGTAAAAAAGGGGGAAAAGCAGGAATAAATTGTCAGAAAACATATTTGAAAGTTCTTTATCTGAATGCACGCAGCATTCGTAACAAAATTGACGAGTTGACGGTGCAAATAACTACACATGGGTATGATCTGGTGGCCATTACGGAAACATGGCTGCAAGATAATCATGACTGGGAACTAAACATACAAGGGTATTTGACAATTAGGAAGGACAGACAGGAAGGAAAGGGAGGTGGGGTTGCTATGTTAATCAAGGATGGAATCACTGCAATAGTCAGAAATGATATTGGGTCAAAGGATCAGGATAGTGAAACAGTTTGGATGGAGATAAGGAATAATAAGGGGAAAAAGTCACTAGTGGGCGTAGTCTACAGGCCTCCTAACAGTTGCAACTCTGTTGGTCGGAGTATAAATCAGGAAATAGTTGGGGCTTGTAATAAGGGAACAGTTATAATCATGGGGGATTTTAACTTTCATATTGACTGGACTAATCAAATTGGGCATGGCAGCATTGAGGAAGAGTTCATAGCGTGTATTAAGGACGGGTTCCTTGAGCAGTATGTAACTGAACCAACCAGGGGGCAGGCAATCTTAGATCTGGTCCTGTGTAATGAGACAGGATGAATAAAAAATGTCCTAGTAAAGGATCCCCTTGGAATGAGTGACCATAATATGGTTGAATTCCAAATTCAGTTTGAGGGTGAGAGAGTTGGATCTCAAACCAGCGTACTATGCTTAAATAAAGGAGACTATGAAGGTATGAGAGTAGAATTGACTAAAGTGGACTGGGAAAACAGATTAAAGTGTAAGTACAAGAGCAGTGGTCTACATTCAAGGAGACATTTCACATCTTTCAAGATAAATATATTCCACTGAGGAAAAAGGGGAGTAAAAGAAAAGACAGCCATCCGTGGCTTAGTAAAGTAATAAAGGATAGTATTCGACTGAAAACAAGGGCATATAAATTAGCCAAATCTAGTGGGAGGATAGAAGATTGGGAAGCATTTAAAAGCCAGCAAACAATAACTAAAAGATTAATTAAGAAAGGGAAGATAGATTATGAAAGTAAACTAGCAAAAAATATAAAAACAGATAGCAAGAGTTTCTACAGCTATATAAAAAGAAAAAGGGTGGCTAAAGTGAACGTTGGTCCCTTAGAGGATGGGACCGGGAAACTAGTGGTGGGGAACATGGAGATGGCAAAGACGCTGAACAAATATTTTGTATCAGTCTTTACAGTAGAGGACACTAAAAATATCCCAACACTGGACAAACGGGGCAATTGGGGGGGAGGAGCTAAACACGATTAAAATCACTAAAGAGATGGTACTCAGTAAAATAATGGGACTTAAGGCGGATAAATCCCCCGGACCTGATGGCCTACATCCTAGGGTCTTGAGAGAAGTGGCGGTAGGGATTGTGGATGCATTGGTGATCATTTTCCAGAACTCCCTGGACTCAGGAAAGGTCCCAGCAGATTGGAAAACTGCCAATGTAACACCCTTATTTAAGAAGGGAAGTAGACAAAAAGCTGGAAACTATAGACCAGTTAGCCTAACATCTGTGGTTGGCAAAATGTTGGAGTCCATTATTGAGGAAACAGTATCGGAGCATTTGGATAAACATAATTTAATAGGACAGAGTCAGCATGGTTTTACGAAGGGGAAGTCATGTTTGACAAATTTGCTCGAATTCTTTGAGGATGTAACATACAGGGTGGATAAAGGGGAACCAGTGGATGTGGTGTATTTGGACTTCCAAAAGGCATTTGACAAGGTTCCACACACAAGATTACTGATCAAGATAAAAAATCACGGGATTGGGGGTAATATACTGCCATGGGTGGAAGATTGGCTATCTAACAGAAAACAAAGAGTTAGGATAAATGGTTCGTTCTCGGGCTGGCAATCAGTAGCTAGTGGTGTCCCACAGGGATCAGTGCTGGGACCCCAACTCTTTACAATCTATATTAACGATTTGGAGGAAGGGACCGAGTGCAACATATCCAAGTTTGCCGACGATACAAAGATGGGAGGGAAAGCAGTGAGTGAGGAGGACATAAAAAACCTGCAAAAGGACATAGACAGGCTAAGTGAGTGGGCAGAGATTTGGCAGATGCAATATAATGTTGGAAAGTATGAGGTTATGCACTTTGGCAGAAAAAATCAAAGAGCAAGTTATTATCTAAATGGAGAGAAACTGCAAAGTGCTACAGTACAAAGGGATCTGGGGGTCCTGGTACATGAAACACAAAAAGTTAGTATGCAGGTGATCAGGAAGGCCAATGGAATCTTGGCTTTTATTGCAAGGGGGATGGAGTATAAAAACAGGGAAGTCTTGCTGCAGTTATACAGGGTATTGGTGAGGCCACACCTGGAATACTGCATGCAGTTTTGGTTTCCATATTTAAGAAAAGATATACTTGCTCTCGAGGCGGTTCAGAGAAGGTTCACTCGGTTGATTCCAAAGATGAGGGGGTTGACGTATGAGGAAAGGTTGAATAGGTTGGGACTCTACTCATTGGAGTTCAGAAGAATGAGAGGCGATCTTATCGAAACATATAAGATTGTGAGGGGGCTTGATCGGGTGGATGTGGTGAGGATGTTTCCACTGATGGGTGAGACTAGAACTAGGGGGCATAATCTTAGAATAAGGGGCTGCCCTTTCAAAACTGAGATGAGGAGAAACTTCTTCACTCAGTAAATCTATGGAATTTGCTACCCCAGAGAGCTGTGGAAGCTGCAACATTAAATAAATTTAAAATGGAGATAGACATTGTCCTAGCAGATAAGGGAATTAGGGGTTACGGGGAGAGGGCAGGGAAGTGGACGTGAGTCTAGATTCAGATCAGCCATGATCCTATTGAATGGCGGAGCAGGCCCGAGGGGCCGTATGGCCTACTCCTGCTCCTATTTCTTATGTTCTTATGTAAATACAGCAACTTTATGCCGTTCAATATATTTGAATGGTGAGTCAGATGACAATATGCTGTTTTCATGCAGCTTTTGGAGGAGCAGGGCATTTCGGACAGAAACTTCCTGATTTCCACATTTAACTGCACATGTGCGGTCGCCAGAGGTTGCTGTCCGATTTGTACATAAATAACAGTGAGGGCTGTTAGCCTTACCGTTATTTTTACAGCAAAATCCGGCCCACTGTTTCAATTTACGATTGGACTGATACGCATTTTTGGAGAATGCTTTTTCAAAGAGGATTCAAGCCTGCGATGGCCACAGGAGAGTATTGATGGATTGGGGTAGGGATGCGGGGGCGAAAATGAAGGAATAAAAGGTGACGTGACAGGAAGGGAGGAGACAGGAGAGGAGAGGCCAGGAGGCAAAATAGGGAGATTGAAGTAATGACCTCTGGTCTGGAGCAACAGCCTAAATGTCCACATGAATGGACACTTGAGGGAATTCGGGTTTCACAGGCATGACCGAGATTAGAACAGACATGTCCTGGTCGGCACAGGTACGATGGGCTGAATGGCCTCCTGTGCTGTATGATTCAATGGTCATAAACAGGACCACCTTCTTCCAAGTATCTTGTATCAGATGGATCAAAAATTATTACACTCGATACTTTAATGTTACAAGAAATGTTACAGTATCCAATTAACCAACTGTCAGCCCACAATTGCAAATCTTTAATAATACAATAGCAAAATACTGTGGATGCTGGAAATCTGAAATAACAACAGAAAATGCTGGAAATACTCAGCAGGCCAGGCAGCATCCATGGAGAGAGAAACAGAGTTAACGTTTCAGGTCTGGGACCCTTGCCTCACCAACACTAAATCACTTCTCAAAGACGGTCACGAATACAACAGAAGTTGTCTTTTTTTTAGTGAGCCTCTCTCTGTGGGATTAGTGGATAAAGGCACTGTTCTCTGGTTTGTCTGGATTCCCTGATGGTGTATTGAGCAAAGGCACCAATCCTAATCTGTACCAGGTCTCCAGTGATTTTGTGGCTAAATAGTTATGGGACATACGAGCATCTCTGTAATCCTTTACATTAATATAACATAGAGGTATTTAAACCTTTCTGTACTGGGGTCTCCCTGCAAATGTCAACACACACTACAGAGCCCTCAGCAAATATTAACACACACCCAGGGACCCTCTGCAAATATAAGGTGGCAGTTTCTAAATTCATCTTTGAGATGGTTGCAAGAAGTAAAATTGAATGTTATTTAATACCTTATCGATCAATCTGTTTAAAACTGAAGAAAGTCCTTGTCATATGATATTTCTAGCTACAAATATATATCCATGTAGTTCAGAGGGTATTCAGTGCTGTGATTGATTTACTGGTGATGGATATATTCCATGAGACAGTGGCAATGGGGCAGTGACTATGGTGGGTACCATAGAGGAAAACAGTGGCAATAATGAGAGGTGCTTAGAATTGTAATCTTGGTGGAATAAGGTGACCAGTTTGTTCATGTAGAGAAGTCATTCCAGATTGCAGTGAGCTATCCCTGTGGAAATTCTACCCCAGGGTCTTCCGCACCAAATCTGAAAACCTGTAATCTATCTGAATATATAGTAGGGATTTGTGATAACCGTATTGTATATTGTCATAATTTTTCAATTTTTATCATTTTATGTGAGTGCATCAGGTCAGTGGTCAAGTCTGAATCTGAAAATAGGCCTAGAATTATTGATGGGAGAAACAGGCACCAGGTCTAGCACATGCAGTTGATGGAGATTTTCCATAGAAACGTAGATAATATCAATGGATCACCAGTGTACCCTGAGCCAAGGATGGAAACGTGTTGATCACCCAGATGACCATCTCGACCACCTTGTACAGTCCACAGTATCTTATAGATACATTAGCGAACATTCCTGCTCTTTATTAATGCTTCCCAAAAGACCTTAAACTCATGAGGCCAATGAAAAATGTGCTTCCTGTTTTACTAGGTGTGCCGTTTACAAGAGCTTGTGAAAAAGAGTGAGCAAGGCCTAGGATCAGCTGAAGGGCATATTTCAAGCCTGAACGATGCTCAGGAGAGATTGCAAAAAGAACTGGATTATACCCGGGCCAAGCTCAGGGAGACAAGTGATTCCCTTTCTTCTGTGCAGGTACTAATGGCTTATCTATTTGTAGCTATCTACCCCACGTTTCAATTTTAAAATTCCCGTTAAACACGTGCCCTGATCCTGTTTCTTTTAATTTTTTAATGTATTGCAGTTCATCTCTTTTATAGGTTAGGGTAAATGGCCTATAAACTCCTCCATGGTGATGAACAGTTGGTGTGTCATAACTGACAGCTGGTGAAAAGTGCATTCCTTGAGGCATTAAGTCTATTTTCTGTAAACGGCTAAACAATCCACTGATCACAAGTTTGAATCCAAGGCTTCCTGAAGCTTTGTTTGTTGACCTTTTTGTTCTTTCTTGACTCGGGGAATTACCTTTTACCAGTAGAGTTTCGCATCTTGAGGGGAAGAATAATGGTGAATACCCAAATCATCATACTGGGCTATTCTGGAAAGAGATTTGCTGCTGACAAAGGCTGTACCTTGGACTGCTGTGCTGTTCTGTTGGAAGGAATCTGTATGGTTATGAGAATTGTAGGTTGGAATAAATTTTAAAAAACTTTAAGAGATATAATAAAATGACGCTTCAAACATCAAACTAGGTTGACGGCACAATTTCCTGCAATCTCTAGTGAAATTGACTTTTTAAGTTAAATGGTTTGAGTCCAAAGCCCTCTTTCCCCCCCGCCTCCCCTGACCATGAGCCCCTCCTCCCTCCCTCCCTCCCTCTCTCTCCTCTTCCTGGCTGAGGCCTGGTGCCGCAGGCCTTCCCGCCCCACAGCTGGGCGGGAAACCTGGTGAAAACATGTAAAATGCTTCCTGCTGTTATTATGAGCAGGACATCCAGGGAAACCTGTGCTTCCGGGTTTCCATACGGAAGTCTTCCCCACCCCCCCATGCTCCCTCCCCGCTTCCCCGTAAATATCAGGGCCATGGGGTCGGATTCCACATGTATGCTGAAAACATCGAGCTCTACATCTCCACCACTTCTCATGTTCCCGCCACTGCCTCAGTGTTGTCAGACCACTTGAGCCACAATTTGCTCCACTTAAACATTGGGAAGAACAAAGCCGTTGTCTTCGGCCCTCACTACAAACTCTACACTTGCCACTGATTCCTGGCCACTGTCTCGGGTTGAATGAGATTGCGCACAACCTCGGTATCTTATTTGACCCCGAGTAGAGCTTCCGACTCCATACCTTCGCTATCACAGCGACCTCTTACTTCCACCTCCAAAACGTTGAACGCCTCTGCCCCACCTCAGCCCAGCTGTTCCCAAAACCCTCATCCATGCTTTTGTTACTTCCATGCTTGACGATTCGAATGTTCTCCTGGCCAGCCTCCCTTCCTCCACCCAATGTAAATTTCAGCTCATGCTTCATTCTGCTGCCCATATCCTATCCTGCACCATGTATCACTGACCCATCACCTCTCTGCTCGCTGGCCTACATTGGCTTCCAGTTCACCAACACCTCAAATTTAAAATTTTCATCTTTGTGTTTTGAGGATGTAACTGGTAGAATAGATAAGAGAGAACCAGTGGATGTGGTGTATTTGGACTTTCAGAAGGCTTTCGATAAGGTCCCGTATAAGAGATTAGTGTGTAAAGTTAAAGCACATGGGATTGGGGGTAAGGTACTGACTTGGATAGAGAACTGGTTGGCAGACAGGAAGCAAAGAGTTGGAATAAACGGGTCTTTTTCCGAGTGGCAGGCAGTGACTAGTGGGGTACCGCAGGGATCGGTGCTAGGACCCCAGCTATTCACAATATATATTAATGATCTAGACGAGGGAACTAGATGTAATATCTCCAAGTTTGCAGACGACACAAAGCTGGGTGTGCGTGTGTGCTGTGTGGAGGATGCCGTGAAACTCCAGTATGATTTGGACAGGTTGGGTGATTGGGCAGATGCATGGCAGATGCAGTATAATGTGGATAAATGCGAGGTTATCCATTTTGATGGCAAAAACAGGAAGGCAGATTATTATCTGAACGGCAATAGATTGGGAAAAGGGGAAGTGCAACGAGACCTGGGTGTCCTTGTGCACCAGTCGCTGAAGGTAAGCATGCAGGTGCAGCAGGCAGTTAAGAAGGCAAATGGTATGTTGGCCTTCATAGCGAGAGGATTCGAGTACAGGAGCAAGGATGTCTTGCTGCAGTTGTACAGGGCCTTGGTGAGACCGCACCTTGAGTATTGTGTGCAGTTTTGGTCGCCTTATCTGAGGAAGGATGTTCTTGCCATGGAGGGAGTGCAGCGAAGATTCACCGGACTGATACCTGGGATGGCAGGAATGACATATGAAGAGAGATTGGGTCGATTGGGCTTGTACTCGCTGGAGTTTAGAAGAATGAGAGGGGATCTCATTGAAACTTATAAAATTCTAACAGGACTAGACAGACTAGATGCAGGAAGGATGTTCCCGATGGCGGGGGAGTCCAGAACCAGGGGTTACAGTCTAAGGATAAGGGGTAAACCATATAGGACTGAGTTGAGGAGGAATTTCTTCACCCAGAGAGTGGTGAACCTGTGGAATTCTCTACCACAGAAGGCAGTTGAGTCCAATTCATTAAATATATTCAAGAAGGAGTTAGATATATTTCTTAAGGCTAATGGGATCAAGGGATATGGGGAGAAAGCAGGGACAGGGTACTGAATTTGGATGATCAGCCATGATCTCATTAAATGGTGGAGCAGGCTCGAGGGGCCGAATGGCCTACTCCTGCTCCTATCTTCTATGTTTCTATGTAGATTCCTTCATAGCTTTGGCCCTCCAATCCCTGTAACCTTCTCCAGCCCTACACCCTCCAAGAATTCTGTGTTCCCCCAACTCTGGACACTGGTGGATCCCAAAATCCTTCACCCCACCATTGGCGAATGTGCCTTCAGCCTTCTTGGCCCTAAGCTCTGGAATTCCCTCCCTAAACCTCTCCACATTTCTCCTTTAAGACCCTCCTTAAAATCCATCTCTTTTACCAAGCTTTTAGTCACCCCTCCAAATATCTCTTTTAGTTTAAATGTCAATTTTTGTCTTTTTTTAAATTCGTTTGTGGGATCTGGACATCACTGGCAATGCCAGCATTTATTGCCCATCCCCAGTTGCCCTTGCGAAGGTGGTGGTAAGCCACCTTGAACCGCTGCAGTCCGTGTGGTGAAGGTACTCCCACAGTGCTGTTAGGTAGGGAGTTCCAGGATTTTGACCCAGCGACGATGAAGGAATGGTGATATACTTCTAAGTCAGGATGGTGTGTGACTTGGAGGGGAACTTGGAGGTGGTGGTGTTCCCATGCGCCTGCTGCCCTTGCCCTTCTAGGTGGAATAGGTTGCGGGTTTGGGAGGTGCTGCTGAAGAAGCCATGGCGAGTTGCTGCAGTGCATCTCGTAGATGGTACACACTGTAGACACATTGCGCCAGTGGTGGAGGGAGTGAATGTTTAAGGTGGTGGATGGGGTGGCAATCAAGTGAGCTGCTTTGTCCTGGATGGTGTCGAGCTTCTTGAGTGTTGTTGGAGCTGCACTCATCCAGGCAAGTGGAGAGTATTCCATCACACTCCTTACTTATGCCTTGTAGATGGTGGAAAGGCTTTGGGGAGTCAGGAGGTGAGACACTCGCCGCAGAATACCTAACCTCTGACCTGCTCTTGTTGCCACAGTATTTATGTGGATGGTCCGGTTAAGTTTCTGGCTAATGGTGACCCCCCCAGGATGTTGATAGTGGGGGATTCGGTGATGGTAATGCCATTGAATGTCAAGGGGAGGTGGTTAGTCTCTTGCTTGTTGCAGATAGTCATCGCCTGGCACTTCTGTGGCGTGAATGTTACTTGCCACCTATCAGCCCAAGCCTGAACGTCATCCAGGTCTTCTTGTTGCATGCGGGCATGGACTGCTTCATTATCTGAGGAGTTGTGAATGGTGCTGAACACTGCAGTCATCAGCGAACACCCTCATTTTTGACCTTATGTTGGAGGGAAGGTCATTGATGAAGCAGCTGAAGATGGTTGGGCCTAGGACACTGCCCTGAGGAACTCCTGCAACGATGTTCTGGGGCTGTGATGATTGACCTTCAACCACCACAACCATCTTCCTTTGTACTAGGTATGACTCCAGCCAGTGGAGCATTTTCCCCCCCGAGTCCCATTGACTTCAGTTTTACTAGGGCTCCTTGATGCCAGACTCGGTCAAATGCTGCCTTGATGTCAAGATTATGCTGCTGTGAAGCACCTTTAGACTTTTATTTACGTTAGGCACGCTATAAATGCATGTTGTTGATAATTTAACAAACGTTCAATGCTGTACTGCCATCAAACAACTGAAAATAAACAACCTACAGTGATTAGGTTAAAGGGGTAAATTTAACAAGTCCGTGTTGCTAGTGGGGTGCCTTACCTGCTGGCAGCCCATACTTGAAATTTGGAAACATGCTGCCTATAAGTTTTGACCGGATATTGGAATTTATGATGTGTACTGCCGGCAGGTGAAGCTACCCACCAAGCAGTGTGAACTCGAAAATTACCTTTTAAATGTGTCCTGTGTATAGGAGTAATTGACAGCAATGTATCGGTGCACCTTCATTTGTTGACATGGCGGGCCAGATGACGAAAAAAATCCAGATACATCAGAACTTCTAATACTTGTTTAAACGCTCCCTCTCTTAAAAGAGAGTTTAGGAAGCTAACTGAAATTTTCCTTGAGGAATGTGAATGCTTTCATAAAAACTGATCTTGATCTTTAATGTAATGAAGTATTGTGATTCTTAAGGAGAGGCTATCTTCTAATTAAACATTTTTTATTAGTAATGCTTTGGGTAGCTGGAAGACACTGGGGTATAATGGATTGATTAGTAGATCTATTTTGTTGGCCTCAAATTGTGAAATTTACAGCCCATAAAGAAACATGGAGAGGGGGGACTGTGTAATTACTAGGAAACAAGTCAATTAATTCTGCTCTCTTGCTTTCCATGGAAAAATTGCATTGCCACCATGATTGACTGCACTCAGAGTTGTAATTACCTTAATTTTAACTAGAAACATCCATAATATTCCATAATTTTGTACATTCTATAGTTGAAATAAATAAGCAGCCTTTCCAATATAGATCTTTGTATTTCTCACCACTGTCATAACTAACACAGTATTCTTCAGTTGCTCTACCTCGCCCAAGTAGGATACTGCCTACATCGCAAAGGTCGAAATCACCTAGACTGCCAGTCTATTAAGAAACTTCATTCTTGCCCTTAGTTCATTTTTCTCTTGCTGTCAGCAGCTCTCTGCCATAGGCTTTTAGTTTTTAAAAAAAAGTTGGAAATCCCACTGCTGAATTAGAACTCTTATAGATGAGCAGTTTTCAATTGCTTTTAGAAACTTAGCTGGACCATGTCTTTTGTACACTTTAGTCCTGCCCCCAATATCACAGGTTATTCACAGCATTTGGGTAGAATAAATAATGAGCATTCTCATGATCCTTTAATTGTTGAGAAAGACTTGGCTCTCTGACCTCTGGCACACTAAGACCCTTCTAAGGATCTAACCTCCTGATCCTGAAATATGCTGAAATGGGGTACAATCCCCTCTTCAAAATCATTTGTTGATCAATAAATTTCCCACGTCCAAGCAAATTACCATGTCCATACCAGTTGAGAATTAAGGCAGTTTCTGATTTTGAAGAATGATTGTGACCACAACATCACAAGAAAATTGATGAATCCTGTAATAAAATTGACACAGTAAGATATATATCTGTGATTCTTTACCATTTTGGTTATAGGGCTTCCTTTATTTCATCATTAATTTTTACATTCCTAAATTTCAAATCTTACTGTTTCCAATGACTCAAGGGTAGATAATGAGAGGGAAGAGATTTAAGGTGATTGGCAAAAGGACCAGAGGTGACATGAGGAAAAACTTTTTTACACGAGTGATTAGGATTTGGAATGCACTGCCTGATAGGGTGGTGGATGCAAATTCAATAGTAGCCTTCAAAAGGGAATTGGATAAATACTTGAAGGAAAAAAAATGGCAGATATGGGGAAAGTGCGGGGGAGCGGAACAAACTGGATTGCTCTTCGAAAGAGCCGACACAGACTGCTTCTGTGCTGTACTATTCTATGATTCTGAGGGGAAAATAAGTTGTCTTACATTTATGTTCTGTAAGAAATCCATATGACAAAAATAAACTGTTCAACCTATGTAAAATAGGGAGAATTTCTGTATTATATAACTTTAAATAAGTAGGGTAAATGTTTAAAGATTGGTTTTAGCTAGCTATAGATGAAAATAAGTTTCTTCTGTGTGATAGGATAGTAAATACCTGAAAGTGGCTAATGTACCACAGATTCACTCAGAGTTGGCTAGCCACCTTTGGTGCCACGATCTGTACTTAGAAATTAGTTAGGCTAAAGATAGCAGATTGGTTGGGGAATGGCTCTTTGAAATGTGAATCCACAGACTCTCAGACTGACATTCATTATCTCTAATGGCTAGGCCATCAATGAAGCTTTGTTCTAAGAGAAGTCAGGTTGTTTAAAAACATTAATAGATTTTCAAGAATCCAATAAAATATGATTTCAGTAACGTCTGTTAGTGAGTCAGTCAAAAGATACTAAAATTAACTTAACCAACTTTAGGCTGCCATTTTCCTATTTTGAAGCAGTTTATTTATTGTGCAAGTCAAGTACTGTACTAATATCTTGCTGCGGTTTTCTGCTGTTGTAATGAACTCACTGTTACTTTTAGCCTGAACATGATGGTCTAACAGCGTGGTATTTGCCAGCTTCCAAGTAGATAGAATGTGGTGGGCATCAATCTAATCACAGGTGCATGATACCATAGTGGAGGGGTAATTAGCATCTTGTGGCATGCTATCCCAGTCATTGCGTGAAGAAGTGTGGAGGTTTTTGTTCGTAGAAGATTTGGCCTCTGTCATGAAGTAAGATAAAAGTATTGGGATAAAGCCCGATAGTAACAATCCAATTTGTACGCTGCTTCAAATAAATAATTACAGTAGAAGTTACCTTTTTGTAGCTCTTAAACAATTACTTAACTACAGTAACAAGAATAATATACTTGTATGCCATAGGGAGAGTTGGAACAGCAAAGGCAGGACTATGAGGCAAGACTGACTGTAGCAAAAGAAGAGGAGAAACTCAAATTGAAAAAATTGGAAAAGGATCTAGAACAAAAATGGAAAGCAACTGTAAGGTAATTCCAGTGTTCTGCTTGAATGCAATCTCACTGCCAGTTAACTAGAATTTTTTTTCGTAATAATGCCATTATATAATTTTTCAGTTTTTAATGGTATCCAAGATTGATTAAATTAAGTAAGGTTACATTTTCTGTTTTATGCATAAGTATTAAAATCATCAAAGTTTGAAACAATTTTTAAAATCTCTCTATGGAAGTAAGTTATTTTGCCTGTGTTTTAGCAGCACAACAGTTGCCCAGGCAAAGCAGATCCCAGAGTGGTAGATAGGGACAGATGTTTGAGGTCTGAAGTGGCAACAAGGATGAGCAGGGGGAACCGAGAGCAGGAAATGGGACAAGCTCATGAAGTGGGTGGTATCTAGGGCATAACCTCACAGTACCATCTAGCTTTAAGGAGACTGAAAGGTAAGTATAATAGTAAATATCCGTATACATATCTTACAGCTCAAAACTGACACATGTGACTTGGCAGCAGCCAATCAGGAGGCGTACAATAATTAAAGATGATCTTCCAGCTGGATTTCAATCATTTGGAAAAATAAAAAAAACTTCAACTCTTCTGTTGAGAAAAATTAATATATTTTGAATAAACAATTTTTTTGTTTTCTAAGTGTCGGAAAACACAGTTCTTGTCAAATTGAGCATTGGAGCTGTTGTTAATATTATAAATGCATGACTTGCCTAAAATAAAGCTTTGAGAATTGAATTATGAGTTTGTTTCCAAGTCTTTTGGAAAAAGCAAAAACATTCAAGTCTTCATGGTTGAGGGGAGATGCCCGATTTTAAATCAGAAACCGACTGATGATTGCTGGGAAATGCTGAAAGGTCCATATGCTCAATGCACCAATATAGTTGATGACTGGCAACATTGTTCTGGGGAAATCCAGTTGAAGCTGAGTTTTTTGCAACATGCTGAAGACTTGAAGTAAAAATATCATGGAAAGCAATAAAAGACAATTCAGTGGATAAATTTAATAATGTTATTGTAAAATATGTAATTAAAAAAAATGTTTTAAAACCTTATTTTGAGAATTAAAAATTTCAGTTACTGAAGAAAAGATCTCATGGAATTTTCAAAAAGCGTTTGGTCCATTTTTTTTTCCTTTTTGGTATGTTGACCTGACCTGGTCAGGATTTGTTATTTTCATAAGTTCTCATTAATGGTTTTCTATCTGCTTTCCTTGCTTTTGAGTCATACAGTTCCTACATTATCCGTTCTGATATCCTGTTGTTTTAGAATGAAAAATCATAACAGAAAGTAAGGTGACTTATGTTCAAGACGTGTGTGTACTATATGCAAAACGCACATGTGCACACTCACATTCCCACAGCACATCATGGAGTGTTGGTTGATGCAGATTTTATTCCTCCACTCTGCTTAAATTCCTGATATCAGTCATGCTATGTTTATAAATATAATGGCAGATTTCCAGCAAGGCAAATGCTTCTGTCTGCCTGCCTGCCCCACTTGCATCCAGGCAGCAGTATAGGGCTACTCTCCAGATACTTCCCGTTAGGCTCAGCAGTACCTACATAGGGACATTGGGAAGACCAAAGCCATCCACCTCGGCAGCTACTACAAACTCTGTACCCTTGCCACTATCGCCCTTCCCGGCCATAGTCTTGGGCTAAACTACACTGTTCACAAGTTCAGCATCCTATTTGACCCTGAGCTGAGCTTCATACCCAATATCCTGCCTACTTCCACTTTTGGAACTTTGCACTCTATTGCTACTTGTTTGCAGCTGAAATATTCATGCATGCTTTTGTCATCTCCAAACATGACTATTCCAATGCTCTTCAGTCTGAACCTCCATCCTCCATAAACTTTCATTCAAACTCTACGTCCTGTATCTTATTTTGCACCAAGTCCAGTAGCTCATCATACCTGTCTGTGCTTACCTACGTTGACTCCCAATACCCCATGCCTTCAATTAAGATTTCACATCCATGTGCTTAAATTCCTTCATGGCCTTGCCCATCCTTACTTATCTTTATAACCTCCCAATTTCTGTCCCCTCCCCCGGAACACTCTGTTCCCCTGACACTGGCCTCTTGTGCACCCCTCCCTGTCACCGCACCGTTGGGGACAGTGCTTTCAGGTGCCCGGGCTGTGTTTTCTAAGTGATCCACACTCTGTGAATAAAGACTCGAGAACCAGGACTCATAGCAACTTAACAGAGATTTTATTTGACAACACACAAGTAATACAAGCAAGGAATATGTCTATGTACTCACCAGCAGGAGACTCATCGGGGGCTAGGCGCATCACCATTCAAGGTTGTTCCAAATGCTGTGTTCACCTGACAAAGGATTTCATTACATATTTATACCATTCTTGTAACACATCTACTTGTACAGTTTCTTTATCTGCAACTGTCACTCATACTGACTCAGTAGATGTCACATGACTGACCTCGACATGAAACTGTGGGAACTAAGGGCTGCAATTCTTAACTGTACCTCTCGAGGCCACGTTTCGTACATTATTCAGCTAAGTTCATTTCTTTTCTCTTAGTAACTTTCCATTCTCCTTAGGCCTTAATTGTATTAGTTAATTATAATCATGCTTTGTTAGTTTAATTAAATTCCTTCATCATCTTATATGCTAACTATTCCATCATGTTCTATTCTTATGTCCAGTCATTTAACCTGTCCTACAGACCGCGTGCTCTGGAGTGTCCATGAACCTTCCACCTCCATTCTCTGTTTTTGAGACCTTCCTTCTAACCCACTTCTTTACCCAAGCCCCTCCTAATGTCTTATTCTTTGCTTGGTATCCATTAAAAAAAATTGCAGCACTTTAGGACATTTTTCTATGTTAAAGGCGCTATATAAATGCAAGTCACATAGGAACAGGGAGCATACCATTCAGCCCCTTGAGCCTGTTACCCCATTCAGTTAGATCATGGCTGATCTGTACCTCACTCCATTTATTCACCTTTGTTCTATATTGATACCCTTACCTAACAAAAATCATTGATCTCTGCCTTGAAAATTTCAATTGACTCAGCATCCACAGCCTTTGTTCCAATGAGTTCCAGATTTCCACTACCCCTTCTGTGAAAAAGTGCCTGCTGATTTCATTCCTAAATGGCCTAGCTCTAATTTTAAAATCATGTTCTGGATTCCCCCATCAGAGGAAATAGTTTCTATATCCTCCCCTATCAAATCCTTTAAAAATTTTAAGCACTTCAGTTGGATCATTCCTCAACCATCTAAACTCGAGGGAATACAGGCCAAGTTTATGCACCCTGTCCTCATAATTTAACCCTTTATACCCTGGTATCATTCTGGTAAATCTGCACTCTTTCTCTTCCAAGGCCAGTACAGGAAACTCTTTTTTATCCGGCACCGACGGGACCGGCGTGGTGCCGGTTTATCAAAAAGTCCGGATTACAGAGAGTTATAGTTAAAAGGTACGAGAGCTCCGTACACAGCAACAAATCCAAGCTTCCCTGTTGCTTAACAACAGCTGCAAGAACGCCGGCCACAGACCAAGCGTCCCTGTTGCTTAGCAACAAGTGCAGAAACACCCGATTACACAGCCAAGAATCAAGAAACGGCCACTAATATGAAGAAAAACTTAACTAAACCTACTCCTGAATTTTGCCGGTTAACCGAGATTTCCGGTTGTTTGGGTGCCGGTAAATCGAGAGTTTCCTGTATATCTTTCCTGAGGATCGGTGCCCACAACTAAATGCAATATAGTTGTTGGTTATTGATGATGTTGATGTTCTTACAGTATTGCACTGCCAAGAATTATGCTCATCTGGGAACAAATGATCATTAAGCAGCACTGCACAAGAAAGCATGCAGTGATGGTAGTGCCACAATATTGTTAATAGTACCTATAATCTTCCATCTTCTCTTCTGACACCACTGCCACCGTGGACTTGAAGGCTGGGTCACAGATCAGAAAGGTGCTTCTTCACAGCCAGAACTCGCATCACAACGCACTGCATCAACATCACAACTTGAGACAAATGACAGCCAGAGGTACACACACTGAACGACGTATTCAATGAGTTTGAAGAGGGATCACAGGATGAGTCACCAGGCATGGGTGAGCAAAAGGCAGTGCTGTTGGCAAAAGCAGGGACGTCTTGGCAGTAGACATAAGCCACTATGATGACTGCTCTTGATGTGTCGCTTTGGGATTCAGACCTCATGGGGTCAGCTTTCATATGCTGATGGTGTATGAGCGTGAATGTATACCTCAGTCACTGTAATCTGTCACATACTGAAAGATGGTCCAGCAATGTGGTTATTGTTGTGATGGAGTACCTTCTGCCATTGACCATTTGGCAGCTGCAGTGGAGACAACAGTGGTGCCAAGAGAAAACTGAAATTTCTTACTGATGGTATTGAAGTCCACACTATGATGCAGTAATGGCTAGCTTCAGAGAGTTTCGAGAAAGCATGCAGACAACTACGAGGGGCTTTAGAGACCTTGGCCTAGAAATTGGAAAAGGGCCTAGAAATTGGAAAAGGCCCAAAAACGGGCGGTGTCATAGCCCAGCGCTATTTAGCTGTGCTGCTCATTGGCTTACCACTTAACAGGTGGGCCAATATCGGGTGCAGTCTAATTGCAAGTAACGTTTGGCCTAGGCTTTCTCCACTATTTAAAAGGGACGTGCTTTGATGCAGCAGCACCTCATTATCATTCCATTTGGAGCGCCACTTGGAATCGGAACTGATTTATCAAGAGATGGCTGAGCGGCAGCAGAGGGAGGGAGCAATAGGGTTCACAGATGCGGCTCCGCATTCACTGGTGGTGGCCATGAAGCGGAGGTGGGCGTTCCTCTTCCCACAAACCGGTAGGAAGCCACCAGCCCACTTATAGAAGTCTCTGGCAAGAGATATCTGCTTACGTGACAGCCATCAGCGTGGTCCCCAGGTCTTCCATCCAATGCTGCAAGAAGTTTAATGATCTCACACGGCAGGTCAAGGTGAGTGAAGGTTTCAGCAAATGCCATAACCCACCATCTGCACCACAAGCCCCTCACGCTGCTCAATGTACCACACCCCCATCACTCACCTACCAACAATCTCTGCTTATCACCACTCATACCTCACAATCATTGCTTCACTTCACACTTTGCGCACACTGATAGCTATTCAACTATGGCAGGCACATCGCATCTGACATATTTCCCTTTCTCTTGCAGGTTAAGGTCACGCACAGTCACCGAGGCCGTGGCAGTGAGTGAAGTTGAAGCCCTTGGGCACAACAATGGTATGCTCATTTCTAATCCTCCTCCTCACGTCGCACTTCCCTTCATCCCACAATTTCTTCTCACTTACAAGCTGCTGATACTGTATGCATGCATATCTTGCTCCCCAACCCTGACCCTTGTGCCTTTCTGCTTTCAGATAACCAAGAACAAGCAGCTGCAGAGCCTGTCCTTAAGGCGATGGAGGAGAGCGAGGGAGGAGAAGACATACCATCACTACATCTGACACTCGCAGACATCAGTTCAGAAACTGGCACTGCGCATAATTTAGAGGGTAGTGTAGATGTGGGATCTGCACAGGGTGAGGCACTGGGCATGAGTGGGCTGCAGCAAGGCCAGGGGGGAAAGGGTAGTTCGTGCGCCAACTCCCCGGAGGGTGAGTTCGCGCGCGAGTTCTGCTGCACATGACTCAGATGAGGACCTCAATGGGGTGGCCTTCAAAAGAGGGGTGATGGGTATGCACATGAATTGCTTGGTGCAATGGCAAGCCTGCCAGAGAGCCTCTTGTCAATGTCAAGGAGCATGGAGGAGTCGGCTTCAACATTGGCCGGGACTTTGCGCAAAGCTTGGAGCCCATGATTTTCAGGATGGAACTGATGGAAAACGCCAGGAGAGACTGTTGACCCAGACATGATTCTGCGTGTGATGGGCGATGTCGCGGCTGCCATTGCAGCACAGGCAGAAGCGACCCAGCAGCTCACTGCGGCAGCGGAAGTGCAGACCGCTGTCCTGCAGTCTCTGCTTGGTGCCATCGAAACTCAGACTGCCCTCGTCGAGTCTCCGCTTGCTGACACCCAAGCTCAGACTGCTGCCATTATGGCCGGGTTTACCAGTGTCGAACCGGGCTTGCAGGGTGTCGCAGCTGGCCAACAATCAGTCCTCCAAAAGATTGCTAGTCATGCTGAGGCGCCGCCCCGAGGGAGTAGCAGTTGGTCTGTGGGGCAGGAACCTGCTGTCCTCTCTCGGCATAACCGCATTCTTGTTCCCACCACTGCCACTCTGCCATTGCCCTTGCTGCTGCCTGTCTGTCAGTCAGCCAGCCAGCCCAGACTGCTGCTGCCCATGCCAAGGTGGTGCAGTCTACAGCCGGGCCTTCTAGGGCCACAGCTGCTCGAGATCATCCTGCAAGGCCATCTGAAGTCTCCCCCCACAGAAACTCAGCAGCCTTCCACCAGCCATGCTGCAGCCACTGGGGGATCACCTCGTTGGAGCACTCGAGCAGGACAGCGCACCCAAATGACATGCACTAACAGATTGCACAAGGGTAATTAGTTGATATCGTATTTGTGAATTGATTATTGATAAATTTACTAATTTTGTTTGGAATGTTTGTTTTGTGGTGGCTCTCATTTCAGCTTTGTGACCAGGAAAATGCTATGATATTGTGTGACAGACGATGTGGTTGATGAGGATGTGGTGAACGGGGATCTGGGATTTCATTCACTGAAATCGGAGTCCGATGAGGCATTCACCGACGGCCCATGCTGAAGGGGGATTTGCTGGCTCCCTCCGCCTCTTTCTCCTCCTCTCCCTCGTCCTCTTTCTGAGGTTGTCCCGCAATCCCTCTTGGCAAGTGCTGTGCCCTCATGATGGCCAAGTTGTGGAACATGCAGCAGACCACCACGAAATGGGACATCCGTTCCGCTGAGTACTGGGGGGCTCCTCCCGAGTGGTAAAGGCAGCGGAACTGTTGCTTCAGCAGCCCAATGGTCTGTTCGATGATGGTGATAGTGGCAGCATAGCTTTCATTATATGAATGCTGGGCAGAGGTGTTGGTTGCGGAGTGGAGTCCTGAGCCAGGTGCGAGTGGATAGCCCTTGTCTGAGCAGCCACCCTCAGTTTTGACATGGTGGCTGGAAGATTGCTGGCACACCGGACTGACGTAGGATGAAGGCATCATGACTGCTGCCAGGATAGCGGGCATTGACCATCAGGATGTGCTGGGTGTGGTCGCAGAGCAACTGCACATTGTGTGGTTGCCATTGCAGTTACGGAAGATCTCAGAATTGTTATGAGGCGCCTGCAAAGGCACGTGGGTGCAGTCGATGGTGCCCTGCACCATGGTGAAGCCCACTATCCTGGCAAAGCCATGTGCGCTCGTCCTGCTTGTCTCTGCTTAGAGAGAAGAAAATGTAGTCCCTTCTCCTGGTGCAAAGAGCCTCAGTGACCTGGATGCAGCGATGGACGGCAAACTGGGAGATGTTAGCTATGTCTCCTGCTCCAGTCTGGAAGGATCCGCTGGTGAAGTAATTGAGGGCCACTGTGAGAGCTGTGGTCGCGCTGCAGGTCTGGTTGTAGGAGATGGCAGAGTTCTTTGAACACCTTCTTGCTGAAGCGAGCCTATTAATACACTACTCACTTAAGTGGACATAAGAGAAGTACTCTTTGAAGACCCTAGCTGGGTAAGGCCTCCTATTGAGAGCCCTCCTCCTCCAACCTCTGCGCGCTTCTTCTCCTCTTCACTGCCTCCTCTCCCTCTCCCGAAGATACTCGAGTGCGAGGGGGACTGCCACTAGAGCCCCCATGATTTTGAGCAAGTGTTGTGAGCAGAAGTCTTTAAATAAGAGTGATAGCGTTCTCCACTTGCCCAAACACTCCCCTTCACCTTAGCACCTTGATAGAAGTTTATAAAGCTGCTAGAGTTGCGGAGAGTTGCACAGAGCCAGTCAAACTGAAGAATTATGTTAGCTGCAAGTTGTTGCTGACGATCCCTTTAAATAATGCTGCTGGAGCCTCCTTCCTGCTTGTCAACGCTTGCTCAGTTAGTCACAATTAAGACAGGCAGGTAAGTGGAGCGGCGAACTCCAAAATGGCAGATTGGGTGTCAAGTGTGCGTTGCGCACTCACAGACATCACGATCTACATAATCTCCATAACGATAGCGAACGCCGATATCGTCAGCACTGCCGCACTGCCAAAAATAACTCTCCCGCCATTTTTTCCCCCCAAATCGGGCCTTTACGGCCGGCGCTAAACTCCCGAATTTCGAGGCCCTAGTTGTAGTTTAGCAGTTTTTGCTTGACCAGATTAGTCTTCAAGGGACCTTTTGCTAGGAGTATGTGTGCAATGCACAGGACCAAGTGGTTTGCCCTTATGTTGATGCATTTGAGTTATCAACATGTATGAGCATGTGAATATAAGTTCTTCCATAGTGAGTACAGCGCATGATATTCCTGGCACAGGTGTGAAGTCCTCGGTCACTAAGATATGAAGGCAGAAAGCCATTGGAAACAAAAGCAGTTGTAAGGAAAATTTGCAGATAGTCACTATCTTCTCTTGCAAGAAGGGATACTCTTCAAAGTAACACACAAAGTAGAGCATAGTGCACTAATTTGCAATATACATACAGCACAGCTGCAAGTGACATTCACAATATTCATTAGCATGCACCATAACAAATAGAAACAGAGCTCTTCATGTATACCTTCAAGTTGGTCCCTTTAATATGCTTATCAGAAAAGCAGACAACAGCATTAGAACACCTTTTATACATTTATACAGGGAAGTGGTGGAAGTTGCAGGAAATTTGGAGAAGTAGGAAAGGGAGGAGGATTACACATTAGGCCAGAGCCAGATGAACAGAGGATGCAAGCTGTAACATAGAGCTAGAAATGGAGTGTAGAGGTGGGTTGGGGCAAGCCATGGTATGTTGGCCTTCGTAACGAGAGGGTTCGAGTACAGGAACAAGGATGTCTTGCTGCAGTTGTACAGGGCCTTGGTGAGACCCAACCTTGAGTATTGTGTGCAGTTTTGGTCGCCTTATCTGAGGAAGGATGTTCTTGCCATGGAGGGAGTGCGGCGAAGATTCACCAGACTGATACCTGGGATGGCAGGAATGACGTATGAGGAGAGATTGGGTCGATTGGGCTTATACTCGCTGGAGTTTAGAAGAATGAGAGGGGATCTCATTGAAACTTATAAAATTCTAACAGGACTAGACAGACTAGATGCAGGAAGGATGTTCCCGATGGCGGGGGAGTCCAGAACCAGGGGTCACAGTCTAAGGATAAGGGGTAGGCCATTTAGGACAGAGATGAGGAGGAATTTCTTCACCCAGAGAGTGGTGAACCTGTGGAATTCTCTACCACAGAAGGCAGTTGAGGCCAATTCATTAAATATATTCAAGAAGGAGTTGGTTATATTTCTTAAGGCTAAAGGGATCAAGGGATATGGGGAGAAGACAAGGTACTGAGTTTGGATGATCAGCCATGATCTCATTGACTGGTGGAGCAGGCTCGAGGGGCCGAATGGCCTACTCCTGCTCCTATCTTCTATGTTTCTAAATTTGAAGATGAGGATATTTTAAGATGATGCCCCTGTGGGATAGGGAGTCAGTGGAGGTCAAGGGCAATTAGTTTGTAGAACTTTGTGCTGGTTATGCTATGAACCAAAGAGCTGTTTGCTGAGTCAATGTATAGTGATGAAATATAACGGGGATAAATATAAAAGATATATCAAATACAAGATATAAGCTGGAACTGATCAGTGTTGTAAGGACCATGGTGCGTGGCTTATTACTGGATGAATTCACTAGCAAGAGCCTGATGTGTCAGTCTCTTCCCTTACATTGGCTTTGCTGCTATTGGCTTTTTGCCTTCCTGGTTTTCCTTGTCTTTCTGGTCCATGGTCAATTCTATGGTAAGGCAGTGGCATCATGCAGCACACAACGTTAATTCTGACAGTTCTCTTTGGAGCATATTGATATACTACATCCTACGGAAGTCATAGTTGTGAGAGAAAATTGTGTCTTTTTCTCCTACTGCGGCTGCTCCTCCATGCAAAAGTATGTGTAGGTTTTTCTTGTGTAGCATTTCTCATTGTTTTATGCAGTGGAACATTAGCATAGATGTTTTCTGGATGCCTGGAAGGACCCATTAACATTGAGGTTGAGTGCTGTGGTGTTTGTTACTGCCTGGTAGTGCTTTATGACTGTTGGGCTGTGTGAATGTTGAGAACATCCCTGCTGACCTAGACTCTCCTCAGGAACTGATGGTCTGTGAGGCCTAGCTAATGCTTTCTTATGGTACTTCATGCATTGTAGGCAGCTCTTAGTTTTCCTCCTATGTTCTCTAAACTCCTTAGCTGGCTACTGTTTCTCATCCTGCTGATTGACCAATGTAGCACTAAATCCTCTACGTGCCATTGAACACACACACAAAATACCTTTGTACTGGTGTGGCTGTTCTGCTTCCGTTCCAAACTATGCTGACTCTTTTTGCAGTTGCAATACAAGGTTTAAACTGTTTATGCCAATGCATCATTTGGGGGAATTTACAAAGCTTTGGAATTTGACTCAAAGGATCTTGAATTGGCTTTTCACAAGCCTTTGACAAGACACCAAGTTTCATAACTTTTTGTAACTGGTGTACACAAGGGAAGAATTTCAGGAAACGACAGTTAGGATTTTTTTTTAGGGTAAAACGGAAAAAATTTCAGCATTAACCATTCCTTTATTGAATCACTAAGCCTTATGAATTGAGGACATTCACTGCCTAACTGTTTCTATGCTTACATGTACAACCCAAAGTTTGCCAACCTTTTTGTATTTCATATTACTGAAGTAAAATATTTATTTTAGGGAGCAACATGAGAAACTGTGTGAGAAGTTAGAAAGACAGCACGCAGATGAGAAACGTTCTGCTCTGGCTCAATTATCACATCTGAAGGACCAGGAAATCAGTGCAGAGAAAGAAGACTGGCAGAAGAAGGTGGAAGATCTTCTGAATCAGGTGACTGGGTCTTCTCAGCTATAAAAACACTGTTTCATATCTAAATGCAATTAATACTTTGCAAAACCATTTTACCGTCCTTCATCTGATACCTGCACAATTTTTTTAATAGTAAAATAGCAGTGATAAATATGAGCCAAAAAAAAACGCATTTCTTTAAAACGGAAAATCCCTTTTTTTTATTGTTGCACAAATGCATCAGTATGATCGCTTTAAGTAGCCTAACAGAAATAGAAGGGGAAATAAAAAAAATATATTTTTTTAATGTTGTAGCTCTGCTGGAAGGTTGTAACTAATTTTATCACAGATATGTTTCTATTTTTCCCTCTAATTTTCTCATTTTACCTCTTCTCTCCTGAAGGCAGTGACTTGTGCTAGGGTATAATTCCACCGACCGCAGTGGTGGGAGCTTTCTGGTACCAAGTAACCATTCTTTGTGTGCCATCCTTGCCTGTGAGTATGGGTGAGCTTTCTATTCATGGGGGAGGACATGGAAGAAGAGCCCATTAACCAGCCAAGCCTGACCCTGTCTTTGTCCAGAATCTACATGTGCATACTTTTGCAGCAAATCAATGCAACAGGAGCACTTTATTCCCTTCACCAACTCCCAGAAATTGTAAGCTTTTGGTGGAATCTTTCTAACTGCTTCTGTGTCAATGGTTAAAAAATCCAGATTTTATCACTATAGAAAAATATACTGTTAGCTTGGCTCACTGTTGTGCCAAATCTAAATTTTTCTATATGTTGCAGCATGGAGATATTTGGTTTGTCAACAAGGACTGTATCATTCTCTAATGTAAATTGAAAATGTTGACTATTTTGTATGCTTCATTTTGTTTAAAAGAGGTTACTAGATTTCCAAATGTAATTTGATCATTAAACTTTGGAACATAAGAACATAAGAAATAGGAGCAGGAGTAGGCATATTCGGCCCTTCGAGCCTGCTCCGCCATTCAATAAGATCGTGGCTGATCTTCTACCTCAACTCCACCTTCCTGCACTATCCCCATATCCCTTGATTCCCTTAGTTCCCAAAAATCTATTGATCTCTGTCTGAAACTTATATTTGCAATAATTATTGACTTCTGAGGCATTTTACAGCATACCCCACTTAGGCATGTTTTGAAGAAGGGTTCGACCCGAAACGTCAACTCAAATTTCTGTCCACGGATGTTGCCTGACCTGCTGAGTTTTTCCAGCATTTTCTGTTGTTATTTTGCTTTATTAAGTGCCTTGGGACACTATGTTAAAGGCAGTATATAAATGCAAGTTGTTGTTGATTAGCATTCAGTTGAGATATGAGCACAGTCCTTGGATTGTTTGGAGCTTCTAGCTTAGCACAGATGTTATTGAGAGTTCTTTTTTACCTTTTAGTTTACAATTCTGGAATAAAACCAGTGATTTTCCTATCACAGTAGGACTGTGTTTGAACAAAGTAGGCTCTAGTTTCCTTTTAATCCCTTTCCTAGGTATTTTCTTGCAAGGACTACACACACTTCTATATTTATGATGAAGTATTTTATGTTTTCTTTACAAAATATCTTTTGCAGGTTTTAAAATATGTACTTGTGTTATAAATCTGTCAGTGATCTGTAAATTTCTTGTGCCGGCAATCAGTGAAATCACTGATCTGATGATAACTACCCCTTTCCCGAACAAATATTGCTGTTAGAAACTCCATAAAAAGTTAGACCCATTTAAATGAGGTGTAACTGGGTTCTTAATGGCGATCAGAGTAATAACTACTGATAAACAAGCATTCTGGCCCTGAAAAACTAAATTTATATTGGTGGAATGTCATATTTCTCCATTATGTAAAAATTATTAGATTTTAAAATCAATAAAAAAAATACATTTTTAAAAGTTTGTTCATGATATTTCAGCTTCTACCTTAACCCAATGTGTATGTCCCAATCTTTATTTCGCGCTTTCAATTTAAAAAAAAGTGATTTATTATTAGTGCTTTTTATTTCCTGGTTCCCTGTCTGAGAATTCTGCAATGTGATTGGCTACTTAAACAGCTTGTTGCCATCACAGCAGCTGGCACTATGGGATTCCCACTATGCTACATTGATTTCAACTGCACACTGGAAAAGCCAAACTTATCACCACAGAGATCGTGAGATCTTTGCGGGAAGCTTACTTCGAGGCCAACGGCGAATGCCTTTGCTTTGCCGCTGACTGCAAATTACAGGCCAACTTTTGCGGTTTTGTAGAATAATATAACTCTGCACCCCTTTTTATAGTTGGCTTACTCTCAAGTCTAACCTGTCATTGCTAGGCTGAGAGGGTGGAACGATGACCTGTTCCCAAATCTCTGCCAATAGCGCTCTGTAATCAGAACTGAATGCCTTTCCTACTTTTACTTTTCTTCTTTCCCATGGAGTTGTGTCGAACTTCTGTTTAGTGTCTTCCCTGATTGGGATCTCATTGCCATTAGGGAGAAAACTTAGAAACTACTAGTGTGTTCTGCCACTTAGCTGCCTTGTGTTTGTTTTCATTAAATTTTGATTCAGAATTAATAATGCAAGTTATTTAAAATTCTAGTGCATTATCATTTAAAAAAAATCTAATTCTGTTTTAATTCAAGATTTGATTAGCTATCTAAAGCAGTACACGTGAAAATATTCCAATGTATAGAATGCAAGAATAGGAGAAATTTTAGACACAGAAACAAGGTTTAGGCCCAACAACCCTGTCCCTTTTTGATCCAACTACTCAATTCTTGTTGCCTGTTAAGTTAATTTCATTGGCCTTTCCAGATAATTTATTCCACAAAACTATTCCGCATGACTACTACTTACTGCATCTTCATACATTTTAGACTTGTGGTGAAAGTCTAAGCCATGGTGTGGACCTGAATTTTTCTCTTCTCGTGATTGCCAGATCCACTGCGTTTGTGGTATTGCTGAAACTTAAAAAAACAAGCCGGGGGTAATGCGCTGCTGTACTGAATAGAAATAAAAATTCTTATAAAAGTACACTAACGATGACGTGCACATCTCAGCAGCTGATTTTTAGTGCAAGGATTTCAGAACTCTAGCAGATCCATGGCGATACCCCATAAAAGAAAATAAAGAAGCGCAAGTTCAATACTTGAAAAAAATCTGAATTTTCCCACCTTCATCCCATCTTCCAATCACTCCAATAACTTTCAATTGTACCATAGCCTAGTCTGTCCCGATGCAACTTCCGGGCCTCATGACCACCTTAATTCCGGGTACACCATGCCACACTTTCATGCAGCATCAGATCCACCTGCACTTCTGTACTTTGAGGCCTGATGCATGCCAGACCAAAGCAAAGCTATATTTACATTCTTGCATGCACGGAGGAGAACCACTGCTGGCATTTCAGTTCTGGATCTGGTTGGCTGGCTGGATCTGGCTGTACCCCGAGTCTAGCCGGCTACTTACAGCCCTTCACTCTAAGACTTGCCAGCTGCTCTACATTACACTCCCAATACAAGTCCAATCCACTCCTCCTAGCACCTGTCTCGTTCATTCTCAGAGGCCCAGCCCTGATTGCCCTCTCGTCACATTTTACTCAGTGGCTTCTAAATTCTGCCACAGAGTCAACCTGACAGACTCGAGCATGCTGGAAAAGTGATTGACAAAGCAGAACTGCAGGCAACCTAAATGGAAAGGCAACAGGAAAAAGACAAAATTGAATGGTCAAAGCACGATAAAGTGTAAGTAAGGAATGAGAAAAGGAAAAAGACCTAAACCTAAAAAGGGGGAGGAGCATGGGCAGAAAGCAAGAATTGGAGGAAAGAAAAGATAGGGAAAAGAGAAGGAAGAAAAATAAGAGTTTTTAAAGAAGAGCTACCTAAACCACAGTGTGAGATGGCAATGACTCCCTTTGATTCCTCACTTAGACACTCCCCACTTGGCTGCCTCATTATTGCCAGATGGAACCTGGCCCTCTCCTTTTATATTCTTAATTTAATTTACCTTCGTGCAGCAATACTGAAAATCCACTAGTTATTAAATTTGCTTAGTCAGTTTAGGAGTCACCATCGCTCCTCCATAACACACCATAAAAGAGGCAGTCATAGGGGCCTGAATAAGTCAAATTATTTGCCTCATGGCTGTAAATG
Source organism: Somniosus microcephalus (assembly GCF_052327205.1). Classification (NCBI taxonomy): domain Eukaryota; kingdom Metazoa; phylum Chordata; class Chondrichthyes; order Squaliformes; family Somniosidae; genus Somniosus; species Somniosus microcephalus. Next base: position 139,429,283 of record NC_140995.1, read on the forward strand.
TATCTGTGTCACAGACCATGACAATCACACACTTTGTCTAATATTTTAATATTTTTAAGAGCCTCCATAGATGTTTATATTTAGGTCTTAGTGCAGGCATTTCTTACCTTCAGAGCTATGCAAAAAGAGCTTGGTCTAAAACTTCGGTTGCGTAGTGCCCGTTGTTTGAGCGCTATGGGTGCCGATTTGGCTCAAAAATGGCGTCCGTACAGCGCGCGCACTTCTGGTGCGGGTTGTGCTGGACGCTATTTTGGTGAGGGCGTTCGCGACGGTGCTGGGAGTGTGTGCCGTAAGTATGCAAAGTACGCAGATCGTGACATCATGACACCAGTGGTGCCATTTTCGACCTCAACGTTGGAACTCTTAACCTTGCACAGCTGAACATGCGTTAAGCAGCAGGAAGGACCCCCCACCAGCACTATTTAAAGGGATCATCACCTACTTACAGGTTAGTTGCTGATTGATTTCTACTAGCTGTTGCTGAGTTTGTAGACGTGTTTGGTGCTTTCTAGACTACTTTAAAGTGGCCTAAAGTCTACAAGGATGGTGTGGCACGTGCTCAAGGACTTGGTACTGACTTGCAAGGTGTCTGCTCAGACCAGTTGCTCCCAGACATGGGTGCAGTAGTTTGTAACCCCCTGGGCCTGCAGCATGACACGGAGAATGAGCAGAGGCGATACAGAGCAGGACAAGCTGCGAGATGAGGCAGCAGGAGGAGGGGGAGAATGGCTGTCAGCAGGAGGCCATATCCACCAGGGAGCAATTCTCCTACCTCAACCTCACGAGGAACAGTGCATGTGACGTGTCCGTTTTACTAGAGGTGCTCACTGAAATCTGCTACCTGCTGCAGGCAGACCTGCAACCTCAGTCCAGGGCGAGGACGACATTGGCAGTGGCTGTAAAGGTGACCATGGCCTTGAGCTTCTTCGCGTCCAGGCTTGAGCAGGCAACATCTGTAACATCTACATGTTCGCCGTCCACTCCTGTATAAGGGAGGTGAGAGAGGCTCTCTATGCAAAGAGAGCTGAATACATTTAATTCTCTCTTGCCAGAGTGAAGCAGATGGAGTAAGCACGTGGCTTGGCCAGGATAGCAAGCTACCCTATGGTGCATACACGTCGCTTTGCGGGCACCGCATCTCAATTCGCAGATGTACCGCAACCGGAAAGGCTTCCACTCCCTCCGTGTCCAGCTGGTGTGCGACCATACTCAGCGCATCATGCAAGTCAATGCTCGGTATCCTGGCAGCAGATATGATGCCTTCATTCTGCGGCAGTCCGCTGTACCATCAACATTTGAGACACCACGACAAAACAGTGTGTGGCTACTGGGCGACAGGTGCTATCCACTGACCACCTGGGTCACGACTCCGCTGCACAGCCCGCGCATACGCGGGCCGCATGCATTTAACGAACGCCATGCTGCCACACTGAATTGGATAGAGCAAATCATTGGTGTCCTTAAACAAAGTTTCCGCTGTCTGGACCCCTCTGGAGGAGCCCTGCAGTGCTCACCAGAGTGCGTCTCAAGATTCGTCATAGTCTGCTGCATGCTCCACAACCTCTCCATTATGAGGGCACAGCCCTCGCCACCAGGCATACGGTAATCAGCTGAGGAGGAGGAGGAAGCAGAAGGAAGGAGGCAATCCAGCAATTTTCTGCCCGGGCTGTCTGTGATCAACTCATCTGACTGCGGTACCAGTGAGCGCAACCCCAATTCCACATTCAACAGTAGTCCCACACCTTACCTTCCCTGTTACTGACCATCACAAGTTCCTTTACAATAAAAGTCACCACAAAACAAACATTCCAAACCAATTTTATGAATCAAATCATCACAATATTTCATTCAAAAGTCAACTAATCACCATTGTGCATTTCCTTAGTGCCTGTCTTCGGTGTGCCTTTGCCTGTCCTAGTGTTCCTACGCAGTGCTATCCCAGTGGCTGCAGCACGGCTGGTGGAATCAAATCAAATCAAATCAACTTTTATTGTCATTGTTAGTGCACAAGTGCAGTACAACGAAATGTAGGCTTGTGGCTCCCGAGAGTGTACATTTAGATTAAGACATTTAAACATTCAACATACATTTGGCTTGTAATACATTAACATAAACATAACCATAATAAAGTGCATTGGCAGATGTGCAGGCTTTAGAGTTTATTTGTGGAGTTCAGTAGGATGACAGCCCTGGGAAAGAAGCTGTTCCTAAATCTGGTCGTATGGGTGCGACCAGGCTGCTGACTTTCAGTGGGGGAGACTGCAGATGGCCTTGAAGGACGACATCGAGCAGCACTGGGCTTAGTAGGCCCGGCTTCAGACTGCACCACCTTGGCATAGGCTGCAGCAGTCTAGGCTGGCTGGCTGACAGGCAACAGCAAGGGCACTGGCAGAGTTGCGAGAGGATAAATGTTGTCATCCTGAGAGGACAGTAGTTTTGTGCTCCACGGAGCCACTGTTCCTCCCTCGGGATGACGCCTCAGCAATCCTAGCAATCTGTTGGAGGACAGATTGCTGGAATGCTGTGACACCCTGCAAGCCCCTTTCAACACTGGTAAACCCAGCCACGATGACAGAAGTCTGTGCTTGAGTGGCAGCAAGCTGAGCTTGCATGACTTCAGCCTGAGCTTCCATTGCAGCATTCAGACGTTGGGTGACTGCTGCTTGTGCTGCAATGGAAGCTGAGACGTCGGCCATCAGGCGCTGCATAATGGTTGGGCCACAAGTGCATTAATGGATCTGCCCACCCCTCCTATGCTAGAAAGGATGGGCTCCAAGCTCTGAGCAAAGCCCTGTGCAAGGTTGGAGCTGGACTCCTCCATGCTCCTTGAGATTGCATTCAGGTTTTCTGGCAGGCCTGCCAATGCATCAAGCATTTCATTGTGCATACCCATCGGCTTTATTCTGTAGGCCGCCCCATCGAAGTCCTCACCTGAATTCTGTGCAGCAAACTCGTGTGCGACCTCGCCTTCCAGGGAGCTGGCACCTGCCCTACCCTTTACCCCTGCCCTGGCTGCAGCCCACTCGAGCTCAGTGACTCACCATGCGCACATCCCTCTTATCCTCTAAAGCTCGCTCACTGCCAGTATCTGAGCTGGTGACTGCAAGTGTCAGATCGAGTGACTGTGTTTCTTCTTCTTCACCACTCCAATCTTCCTCTTGCACCACTGCCTGGCCAGGTAGGATTTCTTAGGTCTCTGAAATGAGAGAGGCAGAAGGGTAGGTTTGTGGTGAGGGGAGGGGGGGTGGTGGGTAGGGGAAAGCCAGAGGTGCATGGTTAGACCATCTGCAGCTTGTAAGTCAGAAGAGATTGTGGGATGAGGGGGAAAGTGGGATGTGAGAAGGAGGATTAGGTAGGGGCATACCATCATGTTCACTGGTTTCAGCGCGGCCACTGGCCACGGCGTCGGTCACAGCCACTCCAATTTTGACGAGCACTGTCTTCTTGAGCAGGGTCAGGATATGGAGGCGCGCCTGTCCCCCTGGTGGTTAGCTGCCACTGCCCATGATTTTGTGCCACCTTGTCATGCATGAGAGAGGGTAGTGTGTCAGTGAGTGTGGTTCACTGTGTTTGGCTGATGTGGCTGTCATGGTTGAATAGCTGACAGTGTGTGCAAGCTGTGAGATGTGGGTCTGAGGCTTGCAGCAATGGTAAGTGTGTGAGGGTGAGATAGAGCATATGAATGTGAAGTATGATTTGCGATTGATAGAGATTGTTGGTGGGGGTGTGGCGAATTGAGCAGTGTGTAAGGCGAGTAGTGCAATTTGTGGGGTATGGCATTTGAAGATGAATTCATTGACCTTGACCACGCGTTTGAGGTCATTAAACTTCTTCCTACGCTGCATCCAGGTCCTTGGGCTACACTGCTTGCATTGACAGGGACAGCTATCTGCTTCCATTCCCTTCTCAGGGTCTGTCTGGATGACCTCCTCAACCCTGTGGATACAGGACATCTCCTCCTGTCCACCTCCTATACCAGAGCCTAGTGTGCTACATCAGAAAATCTGGGAGCCCTTTCTCTGCCATGCTGCGCCATCTTCACTCTTCCTATAGGTCACACTCCTCTAGTGTCAGATGTGGCTAAGTGGGTAGCACACTCGCCTCTGAGTCAGAAGGTTGTGGGTTTAAGTCCCACTCCAGGGACTTGAGCACCTAAAGGTAGGCTGACTCGCCAGTGCAGTGCTGAGGGAGTGCTGCACTGTCGGAGGTGCTGTTTTTCGGATGAGATGTTAAATCGAGGCCCCGTCTGCTCTCTCAGGTGGATGTAAAAAATCCCATGGCACTATTTCAAAGACGAGCAGGGGAGTTATCCCCGGTGTCCTGGCCAATATTTATCCTTCAATCAGCATAACAAAAACAGATTATCTGGTCATTATCATATTGCTGTTTGTGGGAGCTTGCTGTGCGCAAATTGGTTGCCGCGTTTCCACACTACAACAGTGACTACACTCCAAAAAAAAAAGTACTTCATTGACTGTAAAGTGATTTGAGACATTCGGTGGTTGTGAAAGGCGCTATATAAATGCAAGTCTTTCTTTCTTACAATGACTTCCAGTGCCTGTTGCAGCCAGAATACATATCCCCTTTAAGAGGTGCTGGCTGGCTTTAAGAACTGCAGGCTAGCTTTAATTGGTGCTAGCCTCGTATGAACTTTGGCCCCCTGCTAAGCGTGCAGCCACTCGGCAGCGTGTTTAGTGTTCTGCTACACACCACTATCATTATAATTAGTATGCAGCAAAAGGTTTGCGTGCTGCCTACATTACTTTGAACAGGTGCGGGTTAATCACGCATCGCGATCCCAGCACCAGTTTTCAGGGGCTATCCTATTTTTAGCCTATGTTTTTTAAAAGAATTCTGAATATTTGAGAATATAGTTACAGAATGGTTGTGATTTTGTGAAAATTAATTATGCCTTTTAACTGGATTGAATTTACTGTAGATTCAGATGCATATTTATCAATAATATTTTCATTTTTTCCAATGGCAGTTAACATAAGAATGAATTCAATACGAGCTATGTGAAGCGCATCTTCTGGTCATTTTAAGTATATAATAGAATAAAAATGTAATGAAATTTGTTTGCTCAACTGATGATTAATGTATTTATCATTTATCATCTTGCACTTCCTATGACCTACAACAGATCAATGAAAAGATATTTTGTTCTTTTCTCATTGGGAAGAATAGAAAGAGCAGAAATGCTCAATATATCGTAAGTGTAAAAGTACTTACTTCAGTCTTGAGGACATTGGTTATAGCAGTTCTGACTTATTGGATGGAGTTACTCCAGCCAAATTTTCTCCTCAGGTGATGTTTATTAACCTATACAAAATAAAAATAAAAATTGTTTATGTCCATTATCCAGCTGTTTTTGGGCATTTTATTGGTGACTGCTATTTCTCAACTCTCTTGCTTACTCTTAACCTGAATCAGATGCAAACACTTATTGGCTGCAATCTTGTTCAGTTTCTCAGCAGCCACCCAAACCCAATACTTCCCAATTATGCCTCCATTCCCTTTGACGTGCCTGAAACTGGCCATCAGTTACAGGACCCTGGACTCATCTCTCAGCATATTCTCCTGACCTTGCTTCCTCTTCTAGCCTCTACCCAAGGCCTTTGCTCTCAGTCTAAGTCCCAAGCCTCCAATTTGCTTATTGTTAGCCAGTTCCAGCCTCTCTGCTCAGTCTGAGAACGCAACCTGCCTGGTGCTTTGCATGTCCCAGCCCAGTGCCAGTACCAATCTATGCCTCAGCATCAAATCACTGTGACAACAATAGGAAGATTACCCAACTCAGGCAAAAGTATATCCTACACAGGCACCATCTCGCTGGCTGCCCTGGACTTTAAAAGGGTGAAAGATACAAATCCAGTAAAAGAACATGTGTGAGAAACCCCTAGAAACAATAGGAGAGAGAAAATAAACATTTGAGTACAGATACAGATTAGATGATCGGTTTGTAATTCTTGAAATTTTTTGTTTAAATCTTCCATTCTCTTGTGCCTCATTTAATAATGGAACTTTACACACAATTCTCTTTCTGATAACTTTAAAGATTTGTGGCTGTATTGATGTACAGTAGGTTTAAAATGCCTGAGGCTGCTACCCTAGCCATCTCTAGGAATTACAGTCTCAAAGGTAGCAGTTGATGAGGTTTGGTTCAGAACTCTCTCCTTTAATCTCTGGAACCAGGCATTATAGATAACCATGCAAATCTCTCATACAACAATATAAATATTTTAATAAAAAAGAAGAAAATTAAGTTGAGACTACTGTAATGAGTTACATACTGTAATTGTATGTTGGGTATGAAGTAAAGTGAATCTGGGCAGTTTCATAACTTGGGCATTGAACAAAGCTGCCTAGTATTAATTAGGTAGTCCCTCTCAGAGGCCATATGTTAACAGGTTTTGTAGCATCAAAAATCATAAAACCTATTAATATGGCAGAAGTCTCTTGTTTTTCAGCAGTATTTTTTAATATTTCAAAAGAGAAGCTATGTTTTGATAACTTTTGAATTTTACGCTGCTTGAATTTGTATAAATAAAATATTTTGACAAGAAACAAATGTTGACGCAGCTCTTTTAAAATTCAGCCCATTTGTGTAAATATTGAATATCATTATCCTGACTATATTGTTTTTAACTGTGTGACAAAATTATCACACTGTTCATAATAAACATTTGTACTTTCTTTCCATTCTTACTCCAAATTTTGTTTCTTAGTTTCATGATTAGATTCTGAAAGTTTTTTTTATTCCTCTGATCTTTTTCATAGCGGCACTTTCTAGGTGAAGCTTTACAAAAATCTATCAGTAATGTAAGTGAGTTGCAATTTTCATCCTGCCTGATACCTGATGTGTAGGCGTGGCATGCTTGCATTACTCGATCTATTCATTTTAAAGCATAATTTCTCTGAACACATACTATATATTGGAAAAATAGTGAGTTTGTTTTAAAATGTTTTAAATTTAAAAATCTAGCCTTAAAGTACATGCAGTATTCATCTCGCCTGAATATATGTGTGTGATTGTTGCATGTTTGCATTATTTGAATTGCTTTCATTTCTCATAACATGACGTGCATTAACTTACAGAAAAGATTTAACCAAGAAATAAATAGATCTGAAATTGTGAAATTTAATCTTAAAGACAATGCCCAGCATATGAAGAAATAACATCCTTATTTTAAAAGGTATATAAATTTCAATTGAATGGTTCTATAATCCCAAATGTTACAAATGGAAATATTTATCTGTCTTCCCTTATTATGTTTTATGACTTTAAAATAAGTCTACTTGAGCACTGCTTGGGAACAGAAGGTTTGTGTAGAACTGTTTCTGTTTCCCGCTTCTTCCAAAATATTCTGTTCTGTCCCCGTAACATAAGTGAGGAGTGCTGTACATAGTTCACCATTCCCACTCATTTAGTGACTTAGCAGTACTGTACTTCTCCATAAATATATGCTTCTGAGCTGTCTTTATCACATTTCTTAACATAGAGTTTTCACTTTTCCTAACATATAGGATGAGAGGGCAATTAGATAGAATGTTTAATCTGGTTGAGGTTGATGTATTTTCATTAGAAATTCTGGTAAATAGAAGTTAAGAATAATGGTTCAAATAAGTTTCCTCTCCAATAGAAAGTGTTGTGGCCCAGTCAGCAGATTTTATTTAGGCCCAGGATAGAACACTAATGTAATTGGAACCCAGACTTAAAAGATGTCAACATAACCAAGCACAAAACTGATCTGTACAAATTTTACATTGATTTTTTAAACCTGTAAGTGCAAAAGCAGTATGAAGTTGAAATTTTATAATCAAAAAAATGAATATAGAATGATGGAATTTCACTCGTATTATGCAACAAGCAATGTGGCTTATAAGCTTTACTCCATATTCAGCTTCTGAAGTAAAAAAAAACTTTGGTATTTTAATATGCTCACATACTATCTGTGCATGAAAAATTGTACGAGTAGACTAGTATGTGTGCATGAGAAGAAAGTCATTTGATGGAAAACAAACTATTGCTCGCGCTTGCTGTAATTTGAATGGTTGCCAATTTTGTGTTTATAGGCTGTTTATAATAGAATATTTGCATGTTAGTTTTTTAACAGTGAATTTTTATCTACAAAATGGACTACATTACACATGTTCTTAAGTACAATACAATAGGATTTGTAATAATGAATAAAATTTACTAAAGTACAGGAAACTTTCTGGTATCAGGCACGGACGGGACCGATGTGTTGCCGGTTCATCAACAATTCCGGATAACCGAACGCTATAGTAAAAGATACGGAGCTCAGAGCTCTGTATAAAGCAACAAACCCTGTTGCTTAACAGCTTCAAAACAATCGGCACAAATTGCAAGCATCTCTGTAGCTTAGCAACAGCTTCAGCTACACCCTTGCACAGCAACAAATCAATTAAAAAAAGTAACTAAAAGTAAAAAAAAGTTACCTGAACCGACTCCTGAATTTTGCCGGTGGATAGAGCGTTCCGGTTATTTAGGGGCCGGTTAATCGAAAGTTTCCTGTACATTGCTTCTGTATTTCCAAGACAATTCATTTACAATGGTTATGTTGAAGGGTGATTTTTTAAATGTAGTGCAGTTCTTTTCAGATTTACTGTCCCATGCCTGTAGACATACAGAAGACATAAACATAATAACATAAGAAATAGGAGCAGGAGTAGGCCATTTGGCCCCTCGAACCTGCTCTGCCATTTAATGAGATCATGGCTGATCATCTTCCTCATCCCCATATCCTTCAAATCCCTTAATATTCAAAAATCTATCTATCTCTGTCTTGAATATACTCAATGACTGAGCCTCCACAGCCCTCTGGGGTAGAGAATTCCAAAGATTCACCACCCTCTGAGTGAAGAAATTTCTCCTCATCTCAGTCCTAAATGGCCAACCCCTTATTCTGAGACTGTGACCCCTGGTTCTAGACTCCGCAGCCAGGGCAAACATCCTCCCTGTTTCTACCCTGTCAAGCCCTGTAAGAATTTTGTATGTTTCAATGAGATTACCTCTCATTCTTCTAAACTCTAGAGAATATAGGCCTAGTCTACTCAATCTCTCCTCACAGGACAACCTTCCCCCATCCCAGGAACCAGTCTGGTGAACCTCCATTGCACTCCCTCTATGGCAAGTATACCCTTCCTTAGCGAAGGAGACCAAAACTGTACATAATACTCCAGGCCTGGTGTCGCCAGGGCCCTATATAATTGCAATAAGACGTCTTTACTCTTGTACTCAAATCCTCTTGTAATAAAGGCCAACATACCATTTGCTTTCCTAATTGCTTGCTGTATCTGCATGTTAACTTTCAATGATTTGTGTACAAGGACACCCAGGTCCCTCTGAACACCAACATTTCCCAATCTCTCACCATTTAAAAAATACTCTGCCTTTCTATTTTTCCTACCAAAATCGATAACTTCGCATTTCTCCACATTATATTCCATTTGCCATGTTCTTGCCCACTCACTTAGCCTGTCTATATCCCCTTGAAGCCTCCTTGCATCCTTCTCACAACTTACATTCCCACCCAGCTTTGTATCATCAGCAAACTTGGATATATTACATTTGGTCCCCTCATCCAAATCATTGATGTAGATTGTGAATAGCTGAGGCCCAAGCACTGATCCTTGCAGTACCCCACTAGTTACAGCCTGCCAACCCGAAAATGATCAGTTTATTCCTACTCTCTGTTTTCTGTCTGTTAACCAATCCTCAGTCCATGCTCGTATATTACCTCCAATCCAATGAACCCTAATTTTGTTTAATAACCTCTTGTGTGGCACCTTATCGAATGCCTTCTGAAAATCCAAATACTCCACATCCACTGATTCCCCCTTATCTATTCTGCTAGTTACAATCTCAAAAAGCTCTAACAGATTTGTCAAATACGATTTCCCGTTCATAAATCCGTGTTGACTCTGCTCAATCGTGAAAGGCACTATGTATATATATATATGCAAGTTTGTTCATTCTTTAACATGTAGGGTAGGAATAAAATAAAACCAGAAATAAAATGGAAGATTGGTATGAGGGCGCTCTAGAATGTTTCACAAGTGCAGCACAGAAGCCTAAACTTGCATCTTTAGTACTACATGTTGGTGCTCCAACTACATGGCACCAAGTCAACCACATGGGATAATTTCCAACTTTGCGCTTCTGTCGGGGAGTCTTGCTTGCCAAGAGCAAGAAATGGAGTGCACTGAGAACAATTTTCTGACTATGGTCGGAAAAATGTATGTCGCATGCATTGAAATTTCCAGTAACACTTTGGGTGGGCAGAGCCAAATATAAAGTTGGAAAATTACCCAATATATGTTCAAAACTACACTCAACACTTTTTTCTACAGAACTAAAAAATGAAGTGTTTGAGCAATTCAACTTCAAGAATCACTTTGCTCAAATTGCTGAACTCCAGAGAATGTTTGTATATATAGCTGACTGTGTAGTGCAGTGAAGGTTGTTGTCCTGATATCCATCAGTCATTTGTCGCTGCTTTTAATCTGCTGAGGGGAAATCTCCAGTCTACAGCTTGAAGTCGTTGCTTGAAGTTATATGTATGAATGTGTTTAATACCAAATCAAGCTCAACATAATTAAGTTAGTCTTTTTACTTGATTTACAAATATTGCTATCTTTAATTCCTGTTTCACTGTTAAATTCTGTCTGCTGTAGATCTCCTTACTGAAGCAAAGCCTGGAAATGCAGCTATCCCAGTCCCAAGACTCCTTGCAGAAACTGCAGTGCCAGTTGAACCGTGAGAGACAGCGGCTCACACAGCAAATGCAAGGGATGGAAGATGAGCATAAACGCAGACAGGCATCTTTGGAGGATACCCACCGCATTGCTTTTAGAAATATGGAGGAATCCAAGGACCGTGAATGCAAGGCATGTTGTTGTAGTATTGTACTTTCAAATATTGAATTTACTTATTTTTTCACTTGCTTAATTTGTGCAGTAGTCAAATAATACATTGCCATTTATCAACCCATTAAATAAAACCTGCCCACAGTTATGGAATAATCTCTGATTGGATGACTTCCTCGCACTCCACCCCTAAAATAGAAGACTTTTTTCTATTGAAAGTGCCCCAGCAGGGGTTTAGATTATAACATTTGGCTATTATTTTCCAATGAAAACTTTTTCCTTTTTTTTTAAAGTTGATCATTGAGCTCTTTAAAACTACTGTAGCTCTATGGCTCAAATTATAGAAAGATTTCATTGTTTTGCTATGAAATCTGTTGTTTTGCATAGTATCATGAGTTCTGTCTCATAATCATAGAATGGTTACATCACAGAAGGAGGCCATTCGGCCTGTTGAGCCCATGCTGGCTCTCTGCAAGAGCACCTCAGCTAGTCCCACTCCCTGTAGCCCTGCAAATTTTTTTCCCTCAGATATTTATCTAATTCCCTTTTGAAAGCCACAATTGAATCAGCCTCCACCTTTGTAAGGATTAATTTAGTAACTTAATCCGTGCTTTGGGATTTTTTATATTGAAATTGTTCTTTAGTTACAATGTATAATCATTGTAATTTACATTCATAGTGTGCAGTATACACGGTACATTGTGGTGGTGAGTGAACTTTACATGCGGTTTGGGTTTTGGACAACAACAAAGACTGATTCCATGGAGTAGCATCAGTGATATTGTACTGCTGTGCTTGCCTGCTGTGTCAGTGTTTGGTGGGTTTTGGGTGTGCTATCTCAGCTTTGGGAATTATGCTATTTGGAGGTATAACAGATGCTTCAAGTGGGGAGAATTGAACCACTGCACATGGACCAAGAATAGGGGTCACTATTGAAGGTGCAGTGTGTTGAATTTGTTTTGAATGCATGCTTGATGATGATTTGAATGTTGCACAGCACCTTTTGTCAATGGTCTGGATCTTTAGTCACAACCAAAAGATGTAAAGGATTATTCCCTGCTTCAGTATAGCAAGCAAGTATTTCTATTGGGGAAGTAATAAAGTGCCTTCCAAATTGATTTTTTTTGGTCACTGTTTTTGCATTCCCTTTCCACATTTTCTTCATTTCTCCCCCAATATGCACAATATGCTATTCACTGAGAGAACAAGTTGAGATCCTCTTCCCAACTTTGCTAATGATGCACTGCAACTAAATATTGCAAGAATACCTCAGACTGACAACTTTGGTTAATCCCTCTATCTCTGTGGGAAAGAACCTGAACGCTCCCAGGCAGACTGACTAAGATAGAGAATTCCCCATGTACCGAATAACAGACATAAGCATACACTTAGTCAGCGGTCTCAGCAGAAATTATTCATATCACATCTACTGAAAATCCCTTTTGAGGGGAGATTAGTTCTATTCACTAGATTGTTTGGGAGCAATATGTTTTTTTTAATCCATTTTTTCAACCTATTGAAAGATATCAAAATGTGGCACTGCTATTTCAGTTCCATACAGTAGCTGAATGTCCTGACGAAGGGTCTTCGACCTGAAACGTTGACTCTGTTTCTCTCTCCACGGATGTTGCATGGCCCGCTGAGTTTTTCCAGTGTTTTCTGTTGTTATTTCAGTAGCTGAACTGTCTGCTTACTTTTCATTTTTGCCTTTGTGTTAAATTATCTGGCTTAATCAACAGTAACTTTACCATTTGAGACAAGACACCTCCAGGAATTTGATTTAAGAACATAAGAAATAGGAGCAGGAATAGGCCTCTTGGCCCCTCGAGCCTGCTCCGCCATTCAATAAGATCATGGCTGATCTTGGGCTCAAAGCCACTTCCCTGCCTGCCCCATAACCCTTCACTCCCTTATCTTGCAAAAATGTGTCTATCTCCACCTTAAATGTATTTAATGACCCAGCCTCCATAGCTCTCTGGGGCAGAGAATTCCACAGATTTACGACACTCTGAGAGAAGAAATTCCTCCTCATCTCAGTTCTAAAAGGACGACCCTTTATTCTAAAACTGTGCCCCCGCGTTCTAGATTTCCCCATGAGAGGAAACACCCTCTCTGCATCTATCTTGTCGTGCCCCCTCAGTATCTTATATGTTTCAATAAGATCACCTCTCATTCTTTTAAATTCTAATGAGTATAGGCCCAGCCTGGTCAACCTTTCCTCATAAGTCAACCCCCTCATCTCAGGAATTAACCTAGTGAATCGTCTCTTGAACTGCCTCCAATGCAAGTATATCTTTCCTTAAATAAGGAGACCAAAACTGTATGCAGTACTCAAGGTGTGGTCTCACCAATACTCTACAGTTGTAGCAGGACTTCCCTGCTTTTATACTCCAACCCCCTTGAAATAAAGACCCAACATTCCATTTGTCTTTTTGATTACTTGCTGTACCTGCATGCTAACTTTTTGTGTTTCATGCACAAGGACCCCCAGGCCCCTCTGAACTGTAGCATTTTGTAATCTCTCTCCATTTAAATAATAATTTGCTTTTTTATTTTTCCTGCCAAAGTGTATCACCTTGCACTTTCCCACATTGGGCCAGAACTTTGGGTCCCCATGGGTGAGTACGCGCTGGTTACTCACATGCAGGCTCAACGCAAGTGCCGGTTTCGTGCATGCACTGCGCATGCGCGGGAAACCGGAACTTCCGTTCCCTTAAAGGAAGGGGTTCACAGGTCGAACGTGTGCACCGGAGAAGCAGCACGTACGCCTGGAACTTCTGTTTTTTTTTACAGGTTTCTCCGGGAGGGTAAGTCTCCAGGAGCTACGCTTGTAAAAAGCAGTTGCAAGGTCTGCTTTTAACAAGGTAAGTGGTGAATTAAGTTAAATTAAAACTTTTTTTCCGCAGCTTTATTTTTAAATACTTCAAAGAAAGGTAAGTTTATTTTTAGCCCCGTTAGAAACTGTAATTAATTTTTTCAAAAATTTAAATTATTGTTTAAAATAGTTATTTTATGTAATTTATAGTTTTAAAAATGTGATTTTTAAAAAATGTATTTGAAGTTTTAGTGATGTTTTGGGGCTGAATTGTATTCATAGACTTGACAGGTCTTCCTGTCAAATCTATGAATACAGATTCCCTGCTACCATTGGCTCTCCATGGCCCACGTGATCCCAGGGGACACTTCAAACTAACTGCGCCCCTGGGATACGCAAGCACTGCGCGCCGGCAGTTGGAGCAGGCCCAGGATCGGAATCCCACGCAGGCACACAGCACAACGGCCGGCGTGCTAGGTAAGTGCAGGTCGGAGGCTTGCACCCGCGGGAAGCCTCCGACCCGAATTTCTAGGCCATTATACTCCATCTGCCAAATGTTTACCCACTCACTTAGCCTGTCTATATGCCTTTGCCGGTTCTTTGAGTCCTCTGCACAACTTGCTTTCCCACCCATCTTTGTATCATCCGCAAACTTGGCTACATTACACTCGGTCCCTTCATCCAAGTCATTAATGTAGATTGTAAATAGTTGAGGCCCCAGCACCGATCCCTGTGGCACTCCACTAGTTACCGTTTGCCAACCGGAAAATGACCCATTTATCCCAACTCTGCTTTCTGTTAGTTAGGCAATTCACTATCCATGCTAATATATTACCCCCAATTCCGTGAGCTCTTATCTTATGCAGTAACCTTTTAGGCGGCACCTTATTGAATGCCTTCTGGAAATCCAAATACACCACATCCACTGGCTCACCTTTGTCCACCCTGCTCGTTACCACCTCAAAGAACTCCAGCAAGTTTGTTAAAGGTGATTTCCCTTTCATAAAACCATGCTGACTCTGCTTGACTGCATTATGATTTTTCAAATGCCCTGCCACTGCTTCCTTAATGAAGGACTCCAGCATTTTCCCAACGACAGATGTTAGGCTAACTGGTCTATAGTTTCCTGCTTTCTGTCTCCCTCCTTTCTTAAATAGGGGTGTTACATTTGCGGTTTTCCAATCCGCTGGGACCTCTCCAGAGTCCAGGGAATTTTGGTATATTGCAACCAATGCATCCACTATCTCTGCAGCCACTTCTTTTAAGACCCTGGGATGCAGGCTATCTGGTCCAGGGG
Source organism: Somniosus microcephalus (assembly GCF_052327205.1). Taxonomy (NCBI): domain Eukaryota; kingdom Metazoa; phylum Chordata; class Chondrichthyes; order Squaliformes; family Somniosidae; genus Somniosus; species Somniosus microcephalus. The sequence goes on from NC_140995.1 coordinate 139,444,285, forward strand.
ACTTGTCATCTTTTAGTCCCATTATGTTACCAAGTACTATTTCCTTAGTGATGGTGATTGCCTTTAGTTCCCCCCCTCCCTGTGGCCTCTTGATTATCCATTATTGGGATGTTGTTTGTGTCTTCTACCATGAAGACAGATGCAAAATGTTTGTTCAGAGTCTCTGCCATTTCCCCGTTCCCCATTATTAATTCCCCTGCCTCATCCTCTAAGGGACCAACGTTTACTTTAGCTACCCTCTTCCTTCTTATATACCTGTAGAAGCTCTTGCTATCTGTTTTAATGTTTCTTGCCAGTTTACTCTCTCAATTCATCTTCTCTCTTATTTTTTTTTAGTCATCCTTTGCTGGTTTTTAAAAAAAAATCCCAATCCTCTGGCTTCCCACCAATCTTGGCAACATTGTATGCCTTCATTTTCAATTTGATACCATCCTTTACTTCCTTAGTTAGCCACGGATGGTGCTCCCTTCTCTTAATTTTTCTTTCTCACTGGAATATATTTTTGTTGAGCGTTATGAAGTAGCTCCTTAAATGTCCGCCACTGCATTTCAACTGTCTTACCCTATTAATTTATTTTTCCAGTCCACTTTAGCCAGTTCTGCCCTCATGCTATTATAATTGCCTTTGTTTAAGATCAGGACACTGGTTTGAGATACAACTTTCTCACTCTCCAACTGAATTTGAAATTCAGCCATGCTATGATCACTCTTTCCTAGAGGATGCTTTACTATGAGATCATTTATTAATTCTGTCTTATTTTTCATCCCACAAAAGAATTTTCCAGATTGTGAATACTTCTGGACAGAGGGTAGAGGCACACCATATGATACATGCATGTAAGATACCATCCCCCTCCAGGGCCACTGTCTCCGATAACCAGACTTGGTAACCTCGGCGTCCTATTTGACCCTGAGATCAGCTTCCGATTCTGTTTCCTCTCCATCACATAGACTGCCTACTTCCACCTCCATTATATCTCCTGTCTCCACCTCTGCCTCAGCCCATCTGCTGCTGAAACCCTCATCAATGCCCTTGTTACCTCCAGACTCGACTATTCCAACGCTCTCCTGGCTGACCTCCCATCTTCCATCCTCCATAAACTTGAGCTCATCCAAAACTCTGCTGCCCGTATCCTACCTCTCACCAAGTCCCGTTCGCCCATCACCCCTGTGCTCACTGACCTACATTGGCTCCCGGTCCACAAATGCCTTGATTATAAAAATCTCATTCTCATGTTCAAATCCCTCAATGGCCTCACCACTCCCTGGCCTAGAAATTCAGTTAAGGCCCGCCAGCAGGCTAACGCCCAAAAGTTAGCGCTGCGCGCGGAGCCCGTTGCGACCGCCAGAAATTCACTTTTAGCGCCCCAATTCGGAACCGGGCGCTGTTCCAGGGTGTGCCCGCCTCCGCTTGGGGCGCTGAAAGTGAATTTCAGCGCTCCAGCTGCCGCTGCGCCACCCGATGCGGTGCGGCAGGCTGGGGTACTGCAGGCCTCCTCCTTCTCTTAAGGAGGAGCTGCCTGCAGCCGTGAGATCGCCGCTGGATTCTGCCAGCAAATGAGCCCAGCACCACGGAGAAGTGCCGGACTCACGGGAATCAGCCACCAATGCCGCGGGGGGGTGGTGGAGGAGGCCGGGGAGGGAGGTGTGGGCAGGCGGCCGCCGAAAAAGCGGCCGGCCGCACCTCCACCTTAAAGCGCCCCAGTAGCGCAGCAGTACGGCCCCGTTTCACGAACGTTGTTTGCGGCCGCTGCAGAAGAGGCGGCCGCAACTAAATATGGGGTTTGGGCCGGAAGCGGGGCGGTACCGGGGCACTGCGCACACCGATGACGTCATCGGTGTCGGCGCAGCGCTACCGGCTACCGCCGCCATTACCGCAGCGCTGAATATCAGCGCAACCTCTTATACTGGCGCAGAAACCCTCTTTAGGTGCCAACTGGGCGCAAAGCTTGCAGCGCCCAACTGAATTTCTAGGCCCCTATCTCTGTAACCTTCTCCAGCCCCACAGCCCTCCAAGAACTCTGTGTTCCTCTAACTCTGGCGTCTTGTGCATTCACACTTCCTTCGCCACACCATTGGCAGCCGTGCCTTCAGCCGTCTTGGCCCTAATCTCTAGAATTCTCTCACTAAACCTCTCCACCTCTCCTCTTTTAAGACATGTCTTAAAACCTACCTCTTTGACCAAGCTTTTGATCACCTGTCCTAATATCTCCTCCTTTGGCTCTGTTTAAATTTTTGTCTGATGACACTCCTGTGAAGTGCCTTTGGACATTTTCCTGTGTTAAAGGCGCTATATAAATGAAAGATGTTGTTATGTGCTGACTTGAATTGGCAATCTTACTCAGAATATGAGGGAAAATATTGTGGGCAATAGGGAAAAAAATCATTCTACTGAAGTAGTGCATGCTCTTCTGTAATTTGTCATTGAATGGCAATCTTTCTGCATACTCTACTTACCATAGGAATATAACCAATTTGCTAGGATCTGGGGAAACCACGCCACACATAAGACAGCAAATGCAAAGTGCCACACTATGGGCTGGATTTTACTCACCGAGATGCATTGGGGGCGGGAGTACTGCCTTCCAGGTTCTAGTCCCGCCCCCGGCGACGTCTGACGAACAGACGCTATTTTGCCCTGATTGGCCTTGTTAAGCCCGCCCTGCAGTTGATGATGCTTCAGCTGCCGGTTTTCCTAAAGGCATATGCACCACACTTGTTTGACAGATGATTTGACAGTGTTTGACAGCATTGAGGTGCTTCACTTGCCTCACTTACCCTGGAGGGGTTCCCTGATGTCGGGAAGCCCGCAGCAGCAGTCGAAAAATTGGAAATAGCCTCTTAGCTGCCTGTTAACTACCTGTTAACAGGCTGTTAAGTGGCTATAATCTTCCCGCCACTAGGAGTCGGGTCCCTGCGCAAATCGTGGACCCGACTCCCGGGAAGATTGGTTGGAGGCAGATTGGGAGCGGGTTTGGGACCCGCTCCCATTCTTTTTGATTTTCCCAGCAGTCCCGCCTCCTCAAGGCTGGTAAAATCCAGCCCTATGTTACAGGAGCAAACCATTCTTGGAAAAAGGGAAAGTAAGTCAGTTGTTGACCTAGGGTTTTACATTTGTGAGCAATTACTCTTGCATTAATTACATCTTGAATGACCTCAACAATTTATAATTGCCTGAATTCACCAACTTAGCGACTGTCACGTTCTGGGATTTTTCTACCATTTTTCCAGAAAGGATTTGGAAATGAATTACATTTAATTGCTTTGTTTTAAATTAAGTGGGTTCTCACAGGTTTTAAATTTTCCTTGCATCTGCTGAGACAAAAAGCAGTTTATATGTTAATGAGCCAGCCATTGAAGATGATTCCGCAATGACTGAGGCAATTTGTTAATCATACTTCAGCCTTTCTACAAACATCCACAACAGTTATCATCGGGATGAGCCTCTTCATTTAAACCAAGCATGAGGTGTCTTTGCAATTAATTTGGGGAGGGATGGGATGGAGAAGAAAAATAGGTAGATGGTTTTATTGATGAGTCTACTGGTGAATCACTGAATGGGGTTAAGTCAGAGGGACAGCCCCCACTTTCTATGGTCAGAAGGAACAAAAAGAAAACAAGGAACATGTGCAGTTCAGTTTGTTGTAAAACCTGATAAGGGGGTTGAGGTTTGGCCAGATTCCCCTGTTTTAAGAGATAGCCAACTAGGCCTACAGAGAGCCAGTCAGATTTAGCAATAAGGCTGACCAAAAAATGTAAAGTAAGCCGACTATTGGGGATAGTGTGGCATATTTCATAATTTTATTTGCTGCAATTAGTGATATAGAATCAAGCCATAGAGTCATGAGAATTGCTACAAGTGTTTTTTTGCTTATTCACAATTCACAATTGCAAAATAAACATTCAGCCTCATCTTCTAAAAGTATGAATCAATCTGCCTTTTGAAAGATTGGAGAAGCACACAAGGGCACGTGTGAAAGACACAGTATCCAGTTCAGATCACAAGAAGGTACCAGTATTGTTATGTTCAGTACCCCGCCCCTCACCTTGTTATGCTATCCTACGATTAGATCGTAGGAACATAGGAACAGGAGTACATCATTTAGCCCCTCGAGCCTGTTCTGCCATTCAATGAGATCATGACTGATCTGTGACCTAACTTGATATAACTAGATACAGCTTGTGATCTTAAGAAAGAAAGACTTGCATTTATATAGCGCCTTTCATGACCACCAGACGTCTCAAAGCATTTTACAGTCAATGAAGTACTTTTGAAGTGGAGTCACTGTTGTAATGTAGGAAATGCGGCAGCCAATTTGCACACAGCAAGCTCCCACAAACAGCAATGTGATAATGACCAGACAATCTGTTTTTGTTATGTTGGCTGAGGGATAAATATTGGCCAGGACACCGGTGATAACTACCCTACTCTTCTTCGAAATAGTGCCCTGGAATCTTTTATGTCCATCTGAGAAAGCAGACAGGGCCTCGGTTTAACATCTCATCCAAAAGACGGCACCTCCGACAGTGCAGCACTCCCTCAGCACTGCACTGGAGTGTCAGCCTAGCTTTATGTGCTCAAGTCCCTGGAGTGGGACTTGAACCCACAACCTTCTGACTTAGAGGCGAGAGTGCTACCAACTGAGCCACAGCTTAAGCGATACAGGTGCACTCCTGAACACAAGGTGCAGGAGCTGCTTACAGGAGTGCTCAAGAGAATATTTAAGGCAGACCTGAATTTGTGACAGTGACCTTAAATTGGACTGCGAGATGTGCTCCTAACACCAGATTAACAATGAGTTTTTACTAATGTTGGAGCAAATTTGTTTACCTTTTTGTTTTGCTTCAGTAAGTACATTAAGGCATTGTCTTTGTACTAGTTCACTTGCTAATTCATTGAAGTTTCATTTGTGTCCAATTATGATTTTGTGGTCTTGGGTTTTTCAATGTAGGATCAGGAATTATCCTGCTAACAGAAGGTCATGTAGTAATCAGAATGTTAACAGCATATTAAGTATTATGAACTGTAAACTACTGTTTGAACAAATTTTACTTTCCTTCTCCAAACCTGAAATTGTAATTTGTGAACCGATTATATGAACTGAAAAGAGCCATGAAAGGGAAAGTTGAGTGGAGAAGTAAAGAATGTAATTGTGTTGAGTATGTTTTATAGCAATTGGAAGACTGCTTAAACCAGCAGCATATGGAAGATATGCAGACCCAGAAGGACACTCAGAGAATTAATTTAGAGGCTTTGCAAAAGGAAGCAAAGGAACAACTACAGGATTTGAGGACAGAGCTGCAGGATGAAGGGAAAGCACTACTTGGTATGCATTCTTAAATAATTCTACTGATTCACACTGTGTAAGGATCAGTTTTTGAATATTTAACACTTTTAACAGTAGTGAAGATCTCCTGTGGTATTGCTTACTGAAAGAAATTGTATCTTATTGTTTCTCTGTTTCTTTCACATAATTTGATTTTTCGGTCTCGCTCTCTGTCTTTCTCTCTTTACGTTGGTCTTTCGCCTTTTCTTTACCCTCTCTCACTTCCCACACGTACACGGTCTATCATTGTAGTATCTATATCTCAATCTTGCTTTTCTTTTTGAGAGTTTAGTCTTCCTCTCTCTCCTTTCTTTGTATGCCTCATACATACTACTTTACTGATTTACTGAACTGGCTATGATACGCAACAAGATGGCAACTAATGTGTACTGGATCAAAGGTAGGTACACTGGGGAGAAGCTGCCCAGAAGTTATTGTAACACTGGCAAGCGAGAGAAAAATTAGGGGCTGGCACCTGAATGGGGCAGAAGCGCCTGGATGGAAGCAGAAGGTGGACCACCAGGTATAGTCTGCAATGCTGCACCTGTACCCTTAGCTAGATATCTCACTTTGATGTAATGGATCTATAGCTGCAACTATGACTGGTACTGGAGTAATCAGGAGCCATTGTAACTTGTATGCGTGATAAAGGATCTGAGGGATTGGTAGTGAAGGAAGCAGGGAGACTGCAGGCATGAGGCTCTGGCAAGGAGGGAGTGGGGTCATGCCTGAGATTGGAGTAGAGAGGGAGTATAGCAAGGTTCGAAGCTGGAGCAGAAGAGGGTAGGGGTTGGGAAAGATCCGCTTTGGTGCTTGAGTGCCAGGGGAGTGTTGTCAGCATCTGAGTTGGGGGCACAGCATCAAGAGTGGGAACAGCCATTTTAAGTGGGCATAGGAGTTCACTCAATATTGGAACTGGCTGATTCACTGATTTCTTCATCGCTGATCCTGCTGCTTGTGAAAAATAAAGTACAGAAGCAACAAGAACAGTGTGCAAGTCATCAGTTAATCTGTAGGTCTAGGAGTTTAGTCAGACTGTATGCAGAACCAGCCTACTGTGTCACTGACTTACTGGAAGAGGCATTGCTGAGGTGGGCAGAGAGGAAGGTCCTGTGCTAAGGCTGCGAACGATATAGAGGTAGATTTTCCTGGAGCCGTCAGGCGGGGTTTCAGGCGTGTGGTGGGGGAAAATCCTGAATTCGGGGGTCCCGACACCATCCCGCCCAAAACCCACCTCCGCGTAAGTTTCACAGGAGGCGGATACCCGCCTCGCACTGGGACCCGCCGACCCAAGGCGGGAAGGGATTAGTGCCAATTAACTGCCTGTTAACAGGTAGTTAACAGGCAGTTTTTAGCCTAAACCCTATTTTGAGGGGTTGTGTGGGCTTCCCGACGGCTCCAAACCATGCCAAGTTAGAGCAGTCGGGTTGAAGGACTTGGAGGGGTCGCGATGTCAGTGTTCAGGTGAGTGATGGGTGCATAAGTGCAATGGTAAGTGTGTTTGGTGTGTCTAAAGTGTGTAAAGAAGTTTAAATTACCTGTACTTACCTTAACAGCCTTTCTTCCTCCAGGTTTCAGGAGTCCATCACTCAGCCGGCACTGAAAGCAAAATGGCTGCGATCTGTCAAAAGTGACAGCCTTCAGCTTTCATTGCCGGTGAGAGTTCTAACTGAGTCTGTGTAGAAGGACTCAGGTTAGAAGTCAGACTGTCAGTGTTTGACAGCTTCAAACAGCTGTGAAACACTGATATTTCATCTGTCAAGACCTCTTGACAGATGAAATTTCAGTCTGTGACGTCACCTGTTGCCGGGTGGCCCTTAATTGGCCTGCTGAGCCTGCTGGGCGGGCTCTACAAGGTCAATCAAGGGAAAATCGCGCGGATTGGCCGGACGTCGATGTAGGCGGGACTAAAACCCGAAAGTTGTAGTCCCGCCTCCTTCCCGACAGCTTAAGGAAAATCGACCCCATAGGTCTGGAAAGCACATAGAGCTGTGCTACAATGTGGGAGGCATAAGAATGAGATGTAGGAATAAGGAGGATGTTGGTGATAAAATGAAGACTGGAGTTGATTAATGGTTTTGGCTACCTGCCTTGCCCATCCTATTGCTCTGGCCTCTATTACATCTTGCTGGTCGACAGCCCTGACAATGATATACATTGGACTAATCGTCGAGCATGAAACTGATCCCACAGATGCATGGTTACACAGTTACTACAGCCAGGATGCATGGTTACACAGTTACTACAGCCAGGGTTGCCAGCTTTAGTTGGACGTATTCCTGGAGGTTTAATTTCATGATCTCCCGCCTCCAACTGCCCCACCCCCCACTCCCGCCATTGGTCATCCTCATGGTGCACCTCCTTCCCAGTCCAATTGAAAAGTGAACAAACTTTTCATTACCTGACAGGATGAGTCTTTATATATAACAGACTTTTTTCCCATCTCCAATATTTTTATCTCAAATATATATATAAAATGAGTCTGTCCGTCTGTCAGTCTGTCTGTGTGTATGTCCCCGCTTAACTCAAAAGTTATAGAGCGTACCTACACATATGTTATATCAAGAGAAAGCTTATGATTAGGGGAGTGTCATAGGCGTTTGTACTTTTTGGTCAGACAAAAATTGCTCGGGCAGTATACAAAAAACGGACAAAATCCGCTCATTAGCGTTGAGTGACGTGATGGTTGACCAATCCTACGGGCAAAATCCGCTCATTAGCATTGAGTGACGTGATGGTTGACCAATCCTACGGGGGAAGCGCGGTGCGTCATGGGGGGCGTTTCATGGCATGTGTGGGCGGGGCCTAATCCTGCTGCCTGCCGTCAGTGCGGGAGCGGGAAAACAGAGACAGAGACAACCATGCGGCCAGAGAGCCCGAGAGACAGCGAGCATACACACACAGAGACACATACACCCGCGCGTCCCCCCCTCTCTCTCCTTCCCCCCCCTCCCTCTTTTTCTCTCTCTCTCCTATTTATCTACACAGAGAGAACCGCGCGGCCCGAAAGACAGCGAGTGGCGGCGGCGGGTCGGAGCGTCAGCTGAGCTGGGGTGACTCGGGCCGGGCCTGAGGCGCTGTGCCTCGCACGGGGGCTCCGGGTCACCAAGGCCGGGCTCTGAGTCAGGCCCTTCCCCGGGGTGTCTTCCTCTCTCCTCTATCTCCTTCCCTCACTCTCTCCTTCCCTCTCTTTCTCTCGCTCTCCTCTTCCCTTTCTCTCTCTCTCCTTCCCCCTCTCCCTCCTTCCCCCTCTCCTTCCCCCTCTCTCTCCTTCCCCCTCTCTCTCCTTCCCCCTCTCTCTCTCTCCTTCCCCCTCTCTCTCTCCTCCCCCCTCTCTCTCTCTCTCTCTCCTTCCCCCTCTCTCTCTCTCTCCTTCCCCCTCTCTCTCTCTATCTCTCCTTCCCCCCCTCTCTCTCTCTCTCTCTCTCTCTCCTTCCCCCTCTCTCTCTCCTTCCCCCTCTCTCTCTCCTTCCCCCTCTCTCTCTCCTTCCCCCTCTCTCTCTCCTTCCCCCCTCTCTCCTTCCCCCTCTCTCTCTCCTTCCCCCTCTCTCTCTCCTTCCCCCTCTCTCTCTCTCTCTCTCCTTCCCCCTCTCTCTCTCTCTCTCTCCTTCCCCCTCTCTCTCTCCTTCCCCCTCTCTCTCTCTCTCCTCCCCCCCTCTCTCTCTCCTTCCCCCTCTCTCTCTCCTTCCCCCTCTCTCTTTCCCTCTCTCTCTCTCCTTCCCACACAGACAGACAAACTCATTTATATATATATATAAAAATTATTTGTTCTTTTTTCATAACAGCCTGCCCTCAAAAAAACGTAACAGACTTGGACGCAGCATTAACAAAAAACGAAGTTAAAGAACCACCTCCTGGGTGCTTAGGAAGAGTTCTTCAATCCCAACAGTTTCATAAACAGTTTTATAAACATGGCAGAGGTTTCTTCATTTCCCTCGGCAACGCCGGGTACTCCAGCTAGTAACTAATAAACTAAAGTGTGTAAACTAAACAAAGAAAATGAAAAATAAAACTTTTGTTTAATATCCCTATGACTTTACTCCCAGGTTGCACTCAGCAGTGGCCAGAAGATTAATCTACAATTTCGGGAGACTCGCAAACAATCCTGGGGGGTTGGCAACCCAAACTACAGCCTCCAGACACCTGTCCTAATGATCACTACATAACAAAAAAGATTTCTATTAATTTGTTAAATATTACTAGTAGTCATTGGTACTGCTGTCTTGTTTCCCTTCTCTGCATACTGCAGTGACCTACACACAAGATATAGAATATACAAATGTAAATAAACGTGGTGTTGAAATTGGACAATGCTGGCCTGCAGGTGCAAATTGGGCACAGGGATCGATCCCTGTACCTAAACATTTAGGCCTGAGGCACACTCAATATTGGGCCTCAGGCCTCATTAAATTAGACCGGCGAAGCAGATTTAAACGTTGGGCCACTGCATCACCAGCATTGACCCTCGGGTAGAGCCTGGCAGATGAGGGAGGCGATCGGGAGGGAGAGTGTGCAGTTGGGAGGAGCACGCCTGTTTCAAGCGACGGCCCTGGACACCTGTATTTCACCCATATCCGGCATCCATTTTACTCTTGTAAAACGGGCATGACATCAACTAATTTCTAGGCCCTTAACTTCTATCCATCAATAAAATCAGAGAATTTTACAGCTTAGAACAAGACCATTCAGCCCATCATGCAAATGAGCTATCCGCTTAATCCCATTCTCCTGCCCTTTCCTACTTTTTTCCAAACTTTTATTTTTCAAATATTTATCCACTTCCCTTTTGAAAGCTATTATAAATTCTGCTTCTGCTTCTATCACTGATTTCTGGTAGGACATTCTGTGCCCCAACATCCCTTTGCATATAAAAAAATTCTTCTAACCTCTGTCTTTGTTCTTTTAGTCATGATCTTAAATTTATGCCCTCTAGTTACCTACCCACCTACCATTGGAAATTTTTCCCTCTTTACCTTATCAAAACCACCCATCATTTTGAATATTTATTTCATTTCTTAATACTGATGCAGCAAAAATACATTCCCAATTTAAAAGACGTTATATGAAATGTTAATGCCTAATTGTATGTATTTTCTGCCAGAATAGGTAATCTATCGCAAGACCTCTAAATCAGTTGGGGATTTTAGTTTTAGTTTTGTGGGGAAGGCCAGGGCAAAGGCCTTAACAACAGCAAAGAAATATTATCCCAGCATTCTTACAATTTTTAACATGTGAATATTCATTTAAAAATTTAAACTCAAGATAGATATCACATTTTTAATCATTTTTAAATTCTAAAATTTTTGCTTATGGCAGTTTTCTTTTAACGGATGTGGGATGCCAGTAGCAGAGTCAGTCTTGTTTTCCTTTCTCTTGTAAATGTATTCTCTCTACAGTTTATACATTTGGTCAACAACCTAGGAATACGTTATGAAGCTGTTGCAAATACTGATGCTATATTGTATGGTCTTTCTAGCCTCTTTGCGCTCGGATCTCAACTATCAGCATTCTGTAGCCATGGACCAGCTGAGACAAAACCATCAGCAGGAAATGGCAGCTGCGAGAATGGAATTAGATCGGGCTATTGAGCTGCGCAGACAGCAGGTAGGTTAGTTCATTGTTCTGTTCAGTGTTTTAAAAAAAATGTATTAACACAGCTTACACATCATGTACTGTTATTCAACAGTTCAACTAATTGCTCTAGACACAAGACTACTCAATGATGTTATTCAAAGTGGTTTAGTTTAAATATAATAATTATCTTAACAGAGAATGTATTTTGTATTCCAGTATTTCTGTGACCATAAAGTTATATCAGCAACGCCAAAGTGATTTTTTGCATTATATTTTTTTTCTTAAAATGTTATTTCCTTCCCTTATGGCCATTCTGTGTGCCCATTGCTGCTATTATAATACAGTCTCTGACCATGGTGGTGAACTACATCTATTTCCTGGTGCTGTTTGGGAGGGAGACTCATTTGCTGAAAATCTTATCCCCTTTTACCTTATGAGGGATATGCCCAGCCTTAGAGTTTTTGAGGTTGTAACTAGCAGATTAGATAAGAGGAACTAGTGCATGTAGTGTTTTGGGATATTCAAAGAGCATTCAATAAGGTCCCACACAAGAGGTTATTACACAAAATTAGGGCTCATGGGAATGGGGATAATATATTAGCATGGATTGAGGATTGATTAATGGACAGAAAACAGAGAGTAGGAATAAACGGGTCATTTTCGGGTTGGCAGGCTGTAACTAGTGGGGTACCACAAGGATCAGTGCTTGGGCCTCAGATATTTACAATCTATATCAATGATTCAGATGAGGTGACCCAGTGTAATGTATCCAATTTGCTGATGATATAAAGCTAGGTGGGAAAGCAAGTTGTGAAGAGGACAAAAAGGCCGCGATTTTCTCAGCGGTGTCAGGATGGGGGCGGGTCAACTGGTTTCCGGGTTCCAGTCCCTCCCCCAGCTGCCTCCGCTCTGCGTGATTTTCCCTTGATTGGCCTTGTTAAGCCCGCCTGGGCAATTAACAGGAAGCGGGTCTGATGACGTTATTTGATGACGCGTCATCTGCCGGTTTCCTTAAAGGGACCACGCACAATTTTATTTTGACAGTTGATTTTTCAGCATTTGACAGCATTGAGGTGCTGAAAACACTGACAATCACTGCACAAAGGTGAATTCTTGCACCCAGGCTCTCCAGTGACTCCCTCCATATGCTTATGGAGGGAGTTACAGTGCACAGGAAGGTTCTCTTCCCTTCCAAGGGTGGAAGAGACCTCCCCAGGACACCAACTTACCTTGCACCTCCACCCAACCCTCTCTATCTACTTTATCACTTCCCCATCTCACTAGCCACCCCTCACACTCACCCTCATTCTACTGCAAGCATACCAACTAACAACACACAAGGGTGGGCACTTGAGAGGTTTAGCCAATGTCCTTGTGAAGTTTCTGGTAATGTGTTGTCATACAGTGAAATCTCTTTTTCAAAAAGTGCCCCTTATTGGACAGATCTGTGTACATTGGAACTCAGTAAGACACTTCTCAGTGATTGTTGAGACATAACTCCACCCCCTGCCCCGCTATAGTGATGTGTGTGCATGGAATGGCTTGGACATTGAAGGGATGCTTCACGGTGCTGGTGTGGGATGGTGTCAACCTGGCGCATCATGTGGCAGCCAGGGTTTACAGCATCAAGGGAAGAAAGTCTGGCCATGGTGATGCCATCGCTGGCCTCCTGGCCAGCAATTTTGTCAGGGGCTGCTGCCCTGTGTCCAGTGCAGCATCAGGTGATGGCAGCAAAGGTTGGTGATGTTGGTGTTGGGGCTGTTTGTGGAAGGATTCGGAGGACCAAGGTCTGATTGTTTCATTGGCCCCGATGTTGCTGCAATAGATGGCAGCTGCAGGTGAGATGACAGAAGCGATCTGTCACTGGCGAGAGAGGCTCTCCCAATGAGGTGGCACTGGACATACAGTTGGATTAAAAAACTTGTAAGCTAAAGAAATCTGTATATGTATTAAAAATGCAGTAACCAACATTTTCTTTGCTCTGAAACTCACCATGTGCAACATGGCATCCTTGACACCACTTCTGTAGCTGTCATCTTTTCACAAACATCAGACCAGACTCACAACATGCCACACTTACCTGGCGTGTTGTCCGGACGTCGTAAAACCTGACCCAGAAGCTGGAAAATTGAAAAAGGCCCTGAAAATTGCTCACAAGTACCAGTTAATAGGTAGTTAATTGCCTTTAATCCGTTTCCCGCCGCTAGGTATCGGATCCATTTGCAAATTGGGGACCCGACACTTGGGAAGGTGGCTTTAACCTCTAACCCGCCTCCAAACCCGCCCTCTGAGTGCCGGCAAAATTGCAGCCAAAGAGGCTGCAAAGGGATTTAGGCAGGTTAATTGAGTGGGCAGGCACATAGCAGATGGAATATAATGTGGAGAAATGTGAAGAAAAATAGAAAAGCAGAATATTTTTAAATGGTGAGAGATTGGGAAATGTTGGTATTCAGAGGGACCTGGGTGTCCTTGAAAGTTAACATGCAGATACAGCAAGCAATTAGGAAAGCAAATGGTATGTTAGCCTTTATTACAAAAGGATTGGAGTATAAGAGTAAAGAAGTCTGATGCGCTATCAATTACTCATAAAAGACTGAGAGTTAAGAGAGTAACTAAAGGCTTTTATTAACAAAAGAATGAAGGTCTGCCTCGAGTGGTCGACCGGTCCAGAATACAAAGGGCTGGGGAGCAGTCACCTTTATACTAGGACTTGTGGGAGGAGTCAGCCGAGGCATGTCCAGGCATGTACACAGTGGAATACAAACAGTGGTTTACCACATTCACCCCTTGTTTAAAATTGAGTCCGGCGGGGTGAAGTGTATTAAAAGTTAGTGTATTGGAGTCTCTCCGGAGGTCTTGTCTGCCGCTGTGATCGGCGTGGCGACGGCAGGGGTAGTGGAGCTTCCGGCGTCGAGTCCTGCGTAGGCTGTGGCACAGGCGTGTCGTCCTCATAGATGTCGAGCGGGTCGCGGGGTCCAGGCCTGCCGTCTGCTGGGGCTGGATATCGGGTCGTGGGGGGGGGTGGTAGTGAGTAGTGGGTTACTGCGGCCCCCGAGGGTGCAAGGTCTCTTATGGAGACTGTGTCCTCCCGCCCGTCCGGGTATGCAATGTAAGCATACTGGGGGTTGGCGTGGAGGAGGTCGACCCTCTCGACCAGGGGGTCCGTTTTATGGGTCCTCACGTGTCTTCTCAGTAGGACCGGCCCTGGGGACGTCAGCCATGACGGTAGCGATGTCCCCGATGTGGACTTCCTTGGGAAGACAAACATTTTCTCATGAGGGGTGGCGTTAGTGGCAGTGCAGAGCAGTGACCGAATAGAGTGGAGCGCATCGGGGAGCACATCCTGCCAGCGGGAGGTTGGAAGGCCCCTAGACTTTAAGGCTAGCAGGGCGGCCTTCCAAACTGTCGCATTTTCTCTTTCCACCTGTCCGTTCCCCCGGGGGTTGTAACTGGTGGTCCTGCTTGTGGCAATACCCCTAGTTAGCAGGTACTGACGGAGTTCGTCGCTCATAAACGATGAGCCCCGGTCGCTATGGATATAGCTGGGGAAACCGAACAGGGTGAAGAGGTCGTTCAGACATTTAATGACCGTGACACTGGTCATGTCCGGGCAGGGGATGGCGAACGGGAAACGGGAGTACTCATCAATAATATTGAGGAAGTACACATTGCGGTCGGAGGAGGGGAGAGGCCCTTTAAAATCAACGCTCAGGCGCTCGAAGGGGCGAGTGGCTTTTATCAGGTGGGCCCTGTCTGGTCTATAAAAGTGCGGTTTGCACTCAGCGCAGACTTGGCAGTTCCTGGTCATGGTCCTGACCTCCTCAATAGAGTAAAGCAGGTTGCGGGCCTTGATGAAGTGGAAGAACCTGGTGACCCCCGGGTGGCAGAGGTCATTGTGGAGGGCCCGCAGTCTATCGATCTGCGCGCTGGCGCAGGTGCCACGCGATAGCGCATCTGGGGGTTCATTGAGCTTCCCGGGCCGGTACAAGATCTCGTAATTGTAGGTGGAAAGTTCGATTCTCCACCTCAAGATCTTGTCATTTTTGATTTTGCCCCTCTGCTTGTTGTTAAACATGAAAGCAACTGAACGCTGGTCAGTGAGCAGGGTAAATCGTTTTCCGGCCAGGTAGTGCCTCCAATGACGCACAGCCTCCACAATCGCCTGGGCCTCCTTCTCAACAGCGGAGTGTCTGGTCTCCGGGCCTTGGCGGGTTCGTGAAAAGAAGGCCACGGGTCTCCCCGCCTGATTGAGGGTAGCGGCCAGGGCAAAGTCGGACGCGTCGCTTTCCACCTGGAAGGGGATGGATTCGTCCACTGCGTGCATGGTGGCTTTGGCAATGTCCTCCTTGATACGGTGGAAGGCTAAGCGGGCCTCTGCCGTCAAGGGAAAAGAGGTGGACTTGATCAGCGGACGGGCCTTGTCCGCATAGTAGGGGACCCACTGGGCGTAATAGGAGAAAAACCCTAGGCACCTCTTCAGGGCCTTGAGGCAGTGGGGCAGTGGGAGTTCCATAAGGGGACGCATCCGGTCGGGGTCGGGGCCGATGACGCCGTGTTCCACAACACAGCCAAGGATGGCGAGGCGGTTTGTGCGGAATATGCACTTCTCCTTGTTATATGTCAGGTTCAGGAGTTGGGCGGTGCGGAGGAATTTTTCGAGGTTTGCGTCATGGTCCTGCAAGTCACGGCCGCAGATGGTCACATTGTCCAGATATGGGAAAGTGGCCTGCAACGCATTTTGATCTACCATCCGGTCCATCTCCCTTTGGAAGACGGAGACCCCGTTGGTGACGCCAAAGGGAACCCTAAGGAAGTGATAGAGGCAGCCGTTTGCCTCAAAGGCAGTATACTGGCGGTCCTCAGGGCGGATAGGGAGCTGGTGGTACGCTGATTTCAGGTCAATGGTCGAGAAGACGCGGTACTGCGCGATCTGGTTGACCATATCAGCTATGCGGGGGAGTGGGTAGGCGTCCAGCAGGGTGTAGCGATTTATTGTCTGGCTGTAGTCGATGACCAGGCGCTGCTTCTCGCCGGTCTTAACGACCACAACCTGGGCTCGCCAGGGGCTGGTGCTGCCCTCAATAATCCCTTCCTTCAGGAGCCGCTCCACTTCGGTTTTAATGAAAACCCTGTCCCCGGCACTGTATCGCCTGCTCTTTGTGGCGATGGGCTTACAGTCGGGGGTGAGGTTAGCAAACAGTGGGGGGGGGGTGACTTGAGTGTGGAGAGGTTGCACTTGGTGCGCGGCGGGCAATTTGGAAGCTGCTGGCTGCGGACTGTGAGTGGGGGTAGGGGTCCACCGTACGCCATCGTAACACTTTTAAGGTGGTACTGAAAATCTAACCCCAGCAGGACGGCAGCGCAGAGGTCGGGCAGGACCAGAAGTTTAAAATGATCGTACACAGTCCCGTCTACTACGAGTGTCACCACGCAGCAGCCGCCGATGTCCGCCGACTGGGACTCGGAGGCCATAGAAATCCGCTGGTGCGCAGGCAGGACTGGGAGAGAGCAACGCCGCACCGTGTCGGGGTGGATGAAGCTCTCCGTGCTCCCAGAGTCAAAAAGGCAGATTGTATCGTGACCATTTACCTTAATGTCCATTGTGGAACTGGCCAGCTGGTGCGGTCTCGCTTGGTCCAGTGTAACGGATGCCAGCGTAGGGGTCGGTGTGTCGCTGCGGGTATCAGATGAGGCGGTGTTGGGGGCCTGCTGCGTTCCGGCTGTCGTCCTTCTTCCCGCAGCCCGAGCAGATCGCGTTTTTCGCCGGGCAGCGCGCTCTGGGGTGTTTTGCCTGGCCACAGAAGTAGCATTTCTGGCCTTGGGGCACTGCTGTCTGGCCTTGGGACACTGCTGCGGTAGTTGGGCCGTTGCTGGGGTGTGGCTGGGGTGGCACGGCGCTATGAGGCGGTCCTACCGTGTCCCAGGCTGTCATTCCCCGCGGCGTCAACGGTGCAGAGGAGTAGGCATCCATGCCCCGGTAGGCTGCATCCAATGATAGTGCGAGTTCAGAGACCTTGTTGAGGTCGAGGTCACTCTGCTCCAACAGTCGCTGTCGGGTGTAATTGGATCTGTGGCCCGCTACAAAAGCGTCCCGGATAAGTTCCTCTGTGTACACGGCGGCCTTTACATCCTTACAACCACAGGCCCGGCCAAGCACAGACAGTGCCTGAAGGTATTCCACGGTCGATTCCCCAGGTTGTTGTTTACGACTCCCCAGAAGGTGCCTGGCGTACACTTCGTTCACTGGGCGCGTGTACTGGTCCTTGAGGAGCTTGATAGCGTCCGCGTACGAGGTCGCGTCTTGGATGACCGAGTACACTCGGTGGTTCACTTTGGAGGTCAGGACATCCAGTTTGTCCTCGTCCGATTTGATTGCTGCGGAGGCGGTCAGGAATTTTTCGAAACACTTAAGCCAGTGAGTAAACTTGGTGGATGAGTCCGCCTCCCGATGATCTAAGTCCAGGCATGCTGGTGTGAGGATCTTCTCCATTATAAAAATGTTGTTAATAAAATTGATGCGCTATCAATTACTCATAAAAGACTGAGAGTTAAGAGAGTAACTAAAGGCTTTTATTAACAAAAGAATGAAGGTCTGCCTCGAGTGGTCGACCGGTCCAGAATACAAAGGGCTGGGGAGCAGTCACCTTTATACTAGGACTTGTGGGAGGAGTCAGCTGAGGCATGTCCAGGCATGTACACAGTGGAATACAAACAGTGGTTTACCACAAAGTCTAACTGCAAATATATAGGGCCTTGGTGAGGCCACACCTGGAGTACTGTGTACAGTTTTGGTCACCTTACCTAAGGAAGGATATACTTACCTTAGAGGGCGTGCAACAGAAATTCACTAGACTGATTCCTGGGATGGGGAGATTGTCCTATGAGGGGAGAATGAGTAGATCAGGCCTATATTCCCTAGAGTTTAGAAGAATGAGAGGTGATCTCATTGGAACATATAAAATTCTTAAGGGGCTTGACAGGGTAGATGCTGGGAGGATGTTTCCTCTGGCTGGGGAGTCTAGAACTAGGGGTCACAGTCTCAGAATAAGAGGTCAGCCATTTAGGACTGAGATGAGAAATTTCTTCACTGAAAGGGTTGTGAATCTTTTGAATTCTCGACCCCAGAGGGCTGTGGATGCTCAGTCGTTGAGTATATTCAAAACAAAGATCAATATATTTTTGGATACTAAGGGACTGAAGGGATATGAGGAAGGTGGAGTTGAGGTCGAAGATCAGCCATGATCATATTGAATGGTGGAGCAGGCTTGAAGAGCTAAATGACCACCTCCTGCTCCTATTTCTTATGTTCTTCATTCAGGCTAAGATTATGAATTCTGTGCTGGGAATTGTGAATATTGTGGAACGTATATTCAGTTGCTCTACTCTGTCGACCCATCCCCCGCCTCATTGGATTTTAACCAAACTTCACAAGAGCTTCCTCTCGGCCAACATAAAACTATTCCCCCAAAATTGCCCTGTGTGCACTTCTTATTACATTAATTTGTCTATAAATAATTAGATCATATGATTTTCACTGACATTAATGACTCCTTTTTAGTAGGTGGACATGCTAGTTGTACAGCAATTTATCACCTCTATAATTTAATATTTTATTGTACCAACTTTGTAAGTGACTTTGTTTCCGTAGACTCTTGGTTCTTTCAGAAATGAAGTTACTAGAAACTCATTTTGGTCAGCTGAGGTTTTTTTCATAAACACAGACATGTTCAATTATTCCAACAGGACTTATTAATATATTTCCAAATGAGATAATTGACTTCTTATCTGGGTGATTTATGACTCCCATTTTATTGCAAAATGTCTGAGACATTATGCACTTATGAATCATTTAAAAAACATTAAGCTTTTAAATTATTTGAAATATATTAAGTTCATGGATTTTTTTTAAATTCTGTTTTGGGGAATCGTTAAGTGCTTGTAAACAATTATTTGGCATGAGAATTACCCTATTTTTTGTATATTCATGGTCTTGTAAACTGCTTTTGTCACACAACCACAGGTTCAGTCTGTCATGCAGGATGTCTCTGCCTTATATATGTCTCAGCCTCCATCCCATGATTTGAGCACATAATCTAGATTGCCAACAGTGCCATTCTTTGAATGTGAAATTAAACCAATGCTCATCTTCCTGTTCAAATGGACATTAATGATCTCATAGCACAATTCAATAGTAGGGAGTTCTCCCAGTTTCTTGGCTAACATTCTTCCCTGAATTAGTGCCATCAAAAAAAATTGTTTCTGGAACATTGCTGGCTGCTGGACTTCAAAATAATTCATGGTATGGGGCACTTTTAAGATATTTCCAAGAGATGTGAAAAGATACTATATAAATGCAAGTATTGGATAATTTAAAAAAATGTTCATGCTATACTTTGTGGCTGCTAATTTGAGAGAGACTGGAGGTTCCTGGGTGAATCTTTTCTTTTAACTGTACTGTTTATGATATCGGTAACCTCTAGCCTATCGTCTATCTTTCCCCATACCATCAAATGCTTTACACATGAGAATCCTCTGTCATTTGTGTACTCTTTACTGAGAAATACCTCTTTCTTTCTCTTACTCCCTGAATATTAAATTTATGTCAAGAGTTGGATCATTGTGATATCTGCTTGTATTTGTGAACAGGACCTGATAAATAAGCTGGCGGATGAGTTGAATGAAAGTGTACTTTTAATAAGTTTTCATAACTGATGCACATTATGCTTGTGGGGTTTTTTGGGAAGGAATTGAAAATCAAACCATTTTGTTCCTTTTGGGCTTATTAGGATCGCTCAGATTAATGGATGGAAATTGTGTGGGGCATGTTTTTTGATCCCTGTGGGTGATGCTCCCAGTGGGAGTGCATTTCATAAAATTATTCCTTATATACTTACCAATTCATGAGACTTTTTTTTTACAATCTAGAAGAAAGAACTATTGAGCAGAGTATCTGATCTACAAGAAGAAGTACGGCACCGTGAGCACCATATAAAGGAACTGGATGAGGAGAACCTGTCTACACATGACAATTTAAGCACCTTGACCAAAGAGCTCGAGTACAAAGGGAATGAAGTTCTAAAGATACGGAGTGAAGTCAACCAGAAAATTCGGTAAACAGAGGAGAACAATTTTGAAAAAAGTTGATTGTATTTTTCTTTATCATTTTAACCCTTTTTTTTACAGATCAGCTCAAAACTAGTTCCCATTAGAATGAACAAATCTTGAAATTGGCAAGAAAAATTTAGATTTTTGCACTTTTTGACAATTTATCAAGTGCACAATGTCCAGCGCAAGAACCAATTTATAATTAAAAAATGAATCAAAATCGATCTATGCTTGCTGACGCTGCAGGTGTATCAGAGTTGCCTTTGGAGACAACTCTTCTGACTCCTTCCTTTTCTCCTCAGTGATGAGACACCTGGCCAACTCTTGGTCCCTCCCTATTTTGTGTGGCTGAGATCAGAACCTCAGAAGAGTGACTGGTTAAACATTTGTTCCTTTTTTTTGCTTTGACATTTGGTTTCACCTACTTATCATTATTATTTTATATTTGGGTGGCATATTAAGTGGTGCAAAATGAGGACAATATGTATACAAAACATGAAGAAAGTGAAAAGAAAACAGGAAAATAATTCTTGTCAATGTCTGCAAATTTTCTCCTTCCTTACTTGAAGGTGTTGACCCTTTAGTGGATACATCGCTACAGATGGTGCTCAGCCTTCAATACTTTGCAAGGTGCCTATTAAGTGTGAGGTGTGAGCTTTGACGATAAATGTTGGCAAGATATTTGGCTTCAAGAGGCATCACAGCTAAATACAATCCCATCCCATGAAGTAACAGAGAGGGTTGATGAAGGTAGTATAGTTGATGTTGTGTATATGGACTTTCAAAAGGCACTTGATAAAGTACCATATAATAGACCTGCTGGCAAAATTGAAGCCCATGGGATTAAAGGGGCAGTGGCTGCGTGGATACAGAATTGGCTAGGGGACAGAAAGCAGAGAGTAGTGGTGAACGATGCTTTTCAAACTGGAGGCAAGTATGCGGTGATATCCCTCATGGGTTGGTGTTGGGACCACTGCTCTTTTTGATGTATATTAATGACCTGGACTTGGGTATACAGGACATAATTTCAAAGTTTGTAGATGAGACAAAACTCTGAAATATAGTAAACAGTGACTAGGATAGTAACAGACTTCAGGGGGGCAAAGACAGATTGGTGAAATGGGCAAACACATGGCAGCTGAAATTTGGCGCAGAGAAGTGTGAAGTGATACATTTTGGCAGGAAGAATGAGTTGAGGCAATATAAACAAAAAGGTACAATTTTAAAGGGGATGCAGGGATAGAGAGACCTGGGAGTGTATGTACACAAAACTTTGAAGGTGGCAGGACAAGTTGAGAAGGCTGTTAAGAAAGCATATGGAATCCTTGGCATCATAAATAGAGGCATAGAGTACAAAAGTAAGGAAGTTATGCTAAACCTTTATAAAACACTGGTTAGGCTGGAGTATTGTGGCCAATTCTGGGCACTACACTTTAGGATGGATGTCAAGGTCTTAGAGAAGGTGCAGAGGAGATTTACTAGAATCGTACCAAGGATGAAAGACTTCAGTTACGTGGAGGGACTAGAGAAATTGGGGTTGATCTCCCAAGAGCAGAGAAGGTTATGGGGAGATTTGATAGAGGTGTTCAAAATCATGAAGGGTTTTGATAGACTAAATAAGGGGAAACTCTTTCCAGTGGCAGAAGGATTGCTAACTAGAGGACAAAGATTTAAGGTAATTGGCAAAAGAACCAGAGGGGAGATGTGGAAAACATTACGCAGCGAGTTGCTATGATCTGGGATGTACTGCCTGAAAGGGTGGTGGAAGCAGATCCAATAATAACTTCGAAAGGGAATTGGATAAATACTTGAAGGGGGAAAATTTGCAGGGCTATGGAGAAAGAGCAGGGGGTTGGGACTAATGAGATAGCTCTTTTGAAGAGCTGGCACAGGCATGTTGGGCCAAATGATCTCCTTCTGTGCTGTATCATTCTATGATCTTCACCTGACATGAACAAGCAAGTAACTCCAGGAAAGGTGGCTCAAGGACAATTACCCCTCCCTAACCTAGGGCTTTGGAGAACAATTGTAGCACCTCGACAGCTGCTCCAGCTGAGATCAACTAACTGAGCACAGACCAGGCATCAAACCCAAACTTTACCTGCCTGACTAAACTCACTGGGGAGTCAATGGAGAAGCTAAAAATTAAGTGGATAATAAATGTAAAACTGAAGGGGCAATAGGCACTTAAGTTGTTCACTGAAGCAAGAGAGGATTGCAAAAATATTGCTAAAGTGAGAAGGAATGGGCATGTTCATATCCTGGCTACATACGAAAGGTACAGGCAATGAATTTGCATTGTTTATTTCTTTTTATTGTTACCTGAGATGTTCTAACAGCTTGAAATGGGTTAAAGGAAATGGATCTAACATTGTCTGATTTGTGGGCACATTGACGGTTGAAGTATTCAGATTTAGCTGTATAAGTGAGTGGCTGTTAAGTTAAGCTGGGAGTTAGCTTCACTTTGTCTCTTTTTAAACAGGATCTATGAACAGGAGATGATAAAGAAACAGGAAAAGAAGATAAATGAAATGACTGCAGCCCATATCCGAGAAACACAGTGCATGCTAGCAGACTTCAACAAGGCTCAGGAACTCCTGAAGGATAAAATTTCTGCTCTGGAAATCTTGTATGTTGTGTGGCATTTTTAAATAATGACTTTAGGAGCTGAAGCAAATAGCTGTAGTATCAGTACTAGAAAGGATACTGATTAATTTGTTGTTCAGTACTTGGGAGAACATACAACTTGATAGGAACATAGGAACAGGAGTAGGCCATTCAGCCCCTCGAGCCTGTTAATTAGAGCATGGCTGATCTGTATCTTAGCTCCATCTACCTGCCATGGTTCTGTAACTCTTAATACCCTTGCCTAACAATCTCAGTTTTGATATTTTCAATTGACCTAGCCTCAACAGCTTTTTGGGAGAAAGAGTTCCAGATTTCCACTACCCTTTGTGTGATTATGTACTTTCTGATCTCACCGCTGAATGGCCTGGCTCTAATTTTAAGATGATGCTCCATTGTTCTGGACTCTCCCACGAGAGGAAATAGTTTCTATCTATCCACCCTATCAAATCCTTTAATCATCTTAAACACCTAAATTACATCATCCCTTAATCTCCTATATTCAAGGGAATACAAACCTAGCCTATGCTATCTGTCCTCATAATTTAACTCTAGCCCTGGTATCATTTTGGTGAATCACCACTGTACCCGCTCCAAGGCCAGTATATCCTTCTTGAGCTGCAGTGCCCAAAACTGAACACAGTACTCTAAATGGGATCTAACCAGAGCTCTGTACAGCTGTAACATAACTTCTATTCCTTAGTATTCCAGACCTCTTGAGATAAAGGCCATTAGCCATTTTAATTATTTTTGTACCTGTCCACTAGCTTTTAGTGATTTCTGCATTTGGACCCCTCAATCGCTCAGCTCATCCACAGTTCCTAGTTTCTTGCCATTTAGAAAATACTCTGATCTATCTATCTTAGGTCCAAACTGGATAACCTCACACTTTCCTACATAAAACGCCATCTACCACAGTTTTGCCCACTCACATAATCTGTCCCTTTGCAATTTCTGCTCCCATCTACACTGTTTAATTTGCCACCTAACTTACTGTCATCAGCAAACTTAGATATACGGCTCTCTATTCCTTCATCCAAGTCATTTAAAAATATAGTGAAAAGCTGAGTCCCCAGGAAAGACCCCTGGGGGACACCACTAGTCACATCCTACCAATTTGAGTACATACCTACTACCCATACTCTTTGTCTCCTACCTCCTAACCAATTCCCCATCCAAGCCAATTAGTTGTCTCCAATTCATGCCCTCTCATTTTTGTTCACAGTCTCTTATGTGGAACCTTGTTGAATGCCTTCTGGAAGTTCATATAAATACCATGTTTGTTACCTCCTCAAAAAATTCAATTTAGTCAGGCATGACTTACCCTTTACAAATCTATGCTGGCTCTCTCTGATCGGTTCATATTTATCCAAATGTTCAGCCACTCTGTCCCTAATAGATTCTAGTAACTTCCCCACAACTGACATTAGACTAATAGGCCTATAATGTCCTAGTTGATCTCTTGTGTGATACTGAGTCATATTAACTAGAATGGTCCCAGATTCAATCACTGGGCCTGCACTGAGGTACCTCATCCAGGTGGTCGGAAGGAAAGAAATCAGTTTGGGCTCCTGCTATGCAGTGACACCTGCTGGAAAGTACATGCAAGTTGTTAGGTGAGCATCAGGCTTGGCTGTGATGCACCCCCTCCCCTTCTGCCCACTCGCATTTAAAAAGGCTGCAAACACACTACTGAGGCTCGCACTTGGGAAATGGCCACTTGGCAAGGTATTCACGAGCTTCTGGCACCTGTGGAATCGTACCCAAGCATGCATTAACATCTTCTGGAAAGGAGATCAAATGTGGCATACACCAGGTGTGTAGATAATTATTCTAATTTCAGTTTCACTCTGCAGTAGATTGCCAAACTGGTGTCAGATTTGAATGTGGTTTTCTGCTGCATGCTCCTGTATATTGGGAGTTGGTATAAATTAACAGTTGAATTCACTGTATTACAGCTGTGTGCAAGGGGAAGCCTTTATTACGCTTGTTTTGACTGAATTTAAAGCAAAGTACTCAAAACTTAATTTAACATGATGAAACTTGGTCTCACTTGTGTTATTGTGATTATAGTCTTTAACGGTGATTTTAACCCTGCCCACCCGATTTACGTCAGATGGGGGAGCAGTAAAAATTGCCTGGGAGACTTACCTACCGACAACCCGCTCTCTTCCTGCAGTATTCCATTTTAACCTGCTCTTGTGAGCAGGCAGGAAGAACACCCACTGCAATCCACGGGGCCCTCCTTTAAATATGCAGATTGAGCTCTGATGGCATAATCGGGGTCCAGCTGCTATTTTAACCAGTGGGCTGACGAGGGAAGCCGCTGTAGCTTTCCCACCAGGTGAACCTAGCGGAAAGAAGAGTCGGGATCAGAAAAGGCCCAGACAGGTAATTTTTTTTTTTTGCTTTTACTTTCCTAGTGGGGCCAGGTGGAACAGGATTTGTCCCCAGGCCCCAGAAGAAAAGTTTAGGCCTCCCACATCCTGGGATCCTCTCTCCCCCTCACAACATGATGCCCTCCTGAAACTCCCTCCACGCACATTACCTGAGTGCCAGGGGACCATTGCTTCCACCCCGGTGCCAACCTCCTACCGCCTGACATTCCACCCCCGCCCACCAGCCAAGTGCTGCTTCCAACTGATTTCAGACCGGCAACTGACCAAGGGCATGCACATGAGACAAGGGAGTTAAAATTGCTCGGGCATCTCGCTGCCGAGGTCAGGACGGTTTGCCGCCCATCTCAGCCCCCCACCTTCCCGATTCCCGCCCCGAGTTAAAATGGGTCTTTTGTCTTACATGCAGCCTCATTTGTTTTGATGACAGGAGAACTGTCGCCATAAAGGGGAAGCTAGATAAGTACATGAGGCAGAAAGGGATAGAAGAATATGTTGATAGGGTTAGATGAAGTAGGGTATTGGAAGAAGCTCGTATGACGCATAAACACCGGCATGGACCAGTTGGGCCGAATGGCTTGTTTCTGTGCTGTACATTCTATGTAATATACAAATCCTCTATTTTAAATTATTATTGTAATTTGTCACTTACAATATCATCTTGCCAGACCTAGTAATTACTACTTTTATTAAGCTAGAATAAAATTGGTAAATTGTGATTGATACTTTCAAGGCAATTACTTTCAACCTTCCATAGACAGGACTTGTGACACTTTGCATTTCCATAACTATAGGCAAATATTGTAACAAAGGGTTTTCCTGGTCCTGATCATGACTAAAACTTATAACAATTGGAAGGAAGATTACATCTACAGATTTCCAGCATCCACAGTACTTAGCTTTTAAGTCTTTATAGGCTGTGTTTGCTGCTCCCTCGGTTTTGTAACTGGCACTTAACAGTGTTTGTAGTAATTTTATGTGTCATTGCATATGTTGAACACATTAAAATTGCATTTAGTACTTCTATCCGCATATTGAATATGTATACACAGAGGGAGAGAAATAGTCTGTAGAGTGGTGTTAATGGAGCACAAAAAGGATGCTGATGAGCTTAAGTTTCACATTCACTGAAAAACCAACTAATCTGTAAACATTTCAACACTTTTTCAAAATAACTCTCATTCATGAAACAATCAGATCCCTGAATTTCAACCCCAACTGGCCTTTGAACTACCATGTTGGTTTTGCACCCTATCTGCTTTGGATGAAGATTTCAGTTATTCGTTATTTACAGCAAAACATTCTTAATATACATTTACAATTTTGAAATATTCCCCTTATGCAACACAAAAAAGGAAATTTGTATCAACATAAATATGGAAAAAAAATCAACAATTGTGAAAAAGAACTCTCAAAATTTCAAATAAACTCACCCATCCCATCTTGCAACACTTGCAACATTATCATCCATGTAGGCTTCTTTGAGAGTCCAGGCTTTGGATTTTGCTCTTTTTATGTAGATCCACACATGACACGAGATCTGTGTTCTTGCACTTTAGTGATCCTATTTGCAGTGGTCCCATTGTGTGATTATAATCTAGTTTCTGCATACCAGAATCCTCAGAAGAAAGTATAAAGATGGAAGGAGGGAAGACAAAAAACAAAAATCGGGTAGAAATGAGAACAGACAGGAAAGAGA
The DNA here is from genome assembly GCF_052327205.1 of Somniosus microcephalus. Lineage (NCBI taxonomy): Eukaryota > Metazoa > Chordata > Chondrichthyes > Squaliformes > Somniosidae > Somniosus > Somniosus microcephalus. Next base: position 139,471,010 of record NC_140995.1, read on the forward strand.
GAGAGGGACAGCTTTTAAAAGAAAATCCCTGTTCAATACAGAGGGCGCCCTTGACTCCTTGCTGACGAACCTCTTTGGTGTCATTGTGCAGGTTTTGCCTTTCCCCCTTTATTGATATTCTCAATTTATTTATTTCCACTTTTGATCCACAAGTCACACCACAGAAGACCCCAAAATCTTTTTTTTTAATGTGCATTTGTTTTCAATGTTTTTGTTAGTCACCTTGTGGTGACCTGGTTTGTGTATCTCTGATTTTCCTGATTGTGCAAAATGTATAATTTGGATTCGGCAAGTTCTGGACTATCTGAATGCTTATCCTTGGTACATAGGCCTAGAAATTCAGTGGGCTGCGCCACCAGTTAGCGCCCAAAGAGGGCACTCAGTGGCTTTAGCGCCACTGGCCACGCCTCCCGTGATATTTAGCGGGGCGCTAATGGCGGCGTTAGCTTGTAGCGCTGCGCCGCCACCGATGACGTCATTGGTGTGCGCAGCGCCCCGCTCCCGCCCCGATCGCGATATTTGGTCGCGCCAGCCTCTGTAACGCCGGTCGCAAATCGCAACCGGTTCACAGGGCCTACCTGTGGCGGTAGTGGTGCAAATTAAGGTGGAGGTGCGGGGCGGCCATTTTTTCCAGTGGCCGCCTGCCAGCACCTCCTCGCGCCGCCCTCCCCGGCCTCCTGATCCACCCCCCGGGCAGTGCCGGCTGTGTCCCAAAAGCCCGGCACTTCTCCTCGGTGTCGGGCTCTTTTGCTGGCACTCGCGATCGGTGATTGTGCTGGTGCAGGCCCCTCCCCCTTAAGAAGGGGAGGAAGGCCTGCAGTACAGCAGCGCGCCGTGCCACAGCATGTGGCGCTGTGGCACGTAGCGCGGCGATATTCAGTTTGAGCGCCCCAAGTGGGACGAGCAGCGCCCCGAGTCCCTCTTGGGGCACTCCCACTGAATATCGGGAGGGCGCAAGCGGCTCTGGCCGGAGCGCAAATTCCGGCGCCCAGGCGAGCTTGGCGCCCCAAACGCGGCGCCACCGAATTTTTAGCCCATAAACTCCTATAATGTGGTTGCATTTTTCTAGATTGGAAGAAGCTGAAGAGAAATACAATAGCAGAGAATCAAGAGCAGAGGATCTGCAGCTGATCGCTGAGTTAAAGGAAATGATTACAGAACGGGATCAACTCATGAAAAAACTAATGGTGTGTATTTATTAGCTTTAAATGTAGGGTCTGACTTGTAGCCAAGAAGGACAAATGGCCAATAACCAGCTTGTTACACTTTTATGGGCTGTATTCAGACCTTTTTGGGACAAAAATCATAATTACAGTTTTATGGCTAAGTTGAAAAAATGGTGCCAAAGTTGTTAATTTTGCTTTCCAAGTCTGGTTTTTCAGCATAAGTTGAACTTTCAAAGTTTAAACTACTGTTAGCCAATAGGTGATTCAAATTGAATGTATTTCAAATTAAACATTGGGAAGATCAAAGCCATTGTCCTCGACCCCCGCCATAAACTCTGTTCCCTAACCACCAATTCCATCCACCTCTCTGGCCACTGTCCGAGGTTGAACCTTGGTGCCCTATTAGACTGTGAACTGACCTGCCGACCCCATAGCCTCTCTATCACAAAGACTGCCTACTTCCATCTCCATAACATCGCCCGTCTCCACCCCTCCCTCAGCCCATCTGCTGCAGAAACTCTTATCCATGCTTTCTTACATCCGGGCTTGACTATGTCAATGCTCTCCTGGCTGGGCTCCCATCCTCCAACCCCTCAAACATGAGCTCATTCAAAACTCTGCTCCCCATAGACTAACTCGCACCATGTCCCATTCACCTATCACCCCTGTGCTTGCTGACCTATTGGCTCCACCAATGCCTTGATTTTAAAATTCTCATCCTCATGTTCCAATCCCTCCATGGCCTCGCCTCTCCCTATCCCTGTAACCTCCTCTAGCCCTCCAACCCTCCAAGAACTATCAATTGGTACATACTCACCAATAACCTGCTTACCAATGGTTAATTTGGATTCCACCAGGACCACTTGACTCCAGACTTCCTTACAGCCTTAATCTAAACATGGACACGAGATGAATTGGTGAGGTGAGATTGATTGTCATTGACATCAAGGCAGCATTTGACTGAGCGTGGCACCAAGGAGCCCTAGTAAAATTGAAGTCAATGGGATCAGGGGGAAATCTCCAGTGGCTGGGATCATGGTTACGGTTGTTGGAGGCCGATCATCTCGGCCTCAAGATATAGCTTGGGCCGTTCCTCAGGGCACCATCCTAGGCCCAACTATCTTTAGCTGCTTCATCAATGACCTTGCCTCCATCATAAGGTCAAAAGTGTGGATGTTTACTGATTATTGCACACTGATCAGTTCGATTCACAATTTCTCAGATAATGAAGCAGTCCATGCCCGCATGCAACAAGACCTGGACGACATTCAGACTTGGGCTGATGTGTGGCGTGAATGTTACTTGCCACTTAAGTGCCGGGCAATGACCTCTACAACAAGAGAGAGTCTAACCACCTCCTTTACATTCAATGGCATTACCATCATCAAATCCCCAACCATCAACATCCTGGGGATCACCATTGACCAGAAACTGAACTAAACCAGCCATATAAATACTGTGGCTACAAGAGCAGGCTAGAGGCTGGGTATTCTGCAGCGAGTGTCTCACCTCCTGTCAATGTTCCCATTAAGCTGTGCGGCCACGCAGCTGTCTGGAGGTCCCGCACAAGCCGCTTGCCGACTTTACAGTGGAAAAACCGCGCATGCGCGGAAATTTGAATGGGTTGCGCAGCCCCTTATAGGGGCCATGCACGCCAAAAAAAAAAAAATTAGAGGGAACATTGCTCCTGACTCCCCAAAGCCTCTCGACCACTTACAAAGCACAAGTCAGAACTGTGATGCAATACTCTCTTGCCTGGATGGATGCAGCTGCAACAACACTCAAGAAGCTCAGCACCATCTAGGACAAAGAAGTTTGCTTGAGCGGCAGCCCAGCCACAACCTTAAACATCCACTCCTTCCATTAGTGGTCGTTCTTGAGATGTCTAGGCCCAAACTCTGCACTACCCTCCTAAACCTCTCCGCCTCTTTATCTCTCTCCTCCTTTATGACTATCCTTAAACCTACCTCTTTGACCAAACTTTTCGTCACCTGTCGTAATATCTCCTTTGGCTCCATGTCAATTTTGTCTGATTATGCTCCTGTGAAGTACCTTGGAACATTTTATTGGCCCAGTAATTCGGGTCCCAACGCGTGAGTACGGACGGGGTACTCACGCGTGGGCCCGATGGAAGTGCCGGTTTTCAGGATGCACAGCGCATGCGCTGAAAACCGGCATTTCCTGTCCTCTGAAGCAAGGGGTTAAGAGGCGGAACGAATGCGACGTTTCAGGCAGCGTGTGCGCACTGAAATTCCTTCTTTTTTAAAGAGTTGCCTGTGCGTAAAGGCCTCCGGTTTTTACGCGTGAAAAAAGCAGACGTAAGTACTTAGTTTTAAAAGGTAAGTGGTCTATTAATAAAATTTAGAAATTTTTTTCCACAGGTTTATTATTTTTAAAGAATTTACAGTAAGGTAAGTATTTTTAGACCCGATTTGTTAAAAAATTATTTTTTTCAAAAATTGGATTAATTGTTTAAAATAGTTTTTTTACAGTTATTCATAGTTCATTTATTTAGTGGGATTTTTAAAAACTTTTATTTGAAGTTTAAGTACTGTTTTGGGCACCCTGAGTTTTCATGAGTTTGACAGTTCTTACTATCAAACTCATGAATGAACTTTTGCAACCTCCGATTGGTTGCCCAGTGCTCACGTGATCCCAGCCGGCTCATCGAACTAACTACGCCGCTGGATCACGCAAGCACAGTGCGCCGGGAGCTGGACCGGGTCACAGAGCGGAAATCCACGCAGGCCCAGGCCTCAAATGTCGGCGCGATAGGTAAGTGTAGGTCGGGGGCTTGCACCCACGGGAAGCCCCCGACCCGAACGCAAGCCCCCGACCCGAATTTCTGGGCCATTGTGTTAGAGGCACTATATCAGTGCAAGTTGTTAAAAAGTATAGTTATAGAATGCAAATTTTAATTTCTGATATTTACTTTTAACAGGATGACAAGAAATTTTACCAGCTGGAACTGGTGAACAGAGAAACAAATTTCAACAAAGTTTTTAATGCCAGCCCTAATGTAGGAGTCATCAATCCTCTAGCCAAGGTTTGTTTCATAGGAGTATTAATTTCTTAATCTGCTTAGTACTCTGTAGTTACCAGTAGGACTTGCTATGTTCAAGGTGAATACTTTTGATCATCTATATTTACACTATGGATTTATAAAACTGATTAACAATGACCTTTCTTTGAAATTAATATTTTTGTTCCTTAATTTTTCCTGTTTCTATTGCAGCAGAAGAAAAAGAATGATAAAATTGCCAATCGTTTTGTCAGTGCCCCAAATCTAAGTGCGCTGGAATCAGCAGGAGTGGGAAATGGGCAACATCAGCACAACCGCCTGGAGCCAATTCTTAATTCCCCTGTTCATGATATTGGGTTCAATAGCAACAAGCCTCTACCCCAGCCAGTACCTCCAAAAGAGGCAAAAAGATTTCTGAGGTGAGCATCCACCTCAACTAGACCATTGAGGTGATGGTACAAACTGGCCGTGATCCAAAACTCCACTTTTGAGATTCAACATCCAATTACATAAGCTAAGATTGGACAAGTCTTTAGGATAGATCTTGATTTCAAGCTCACATTTTTGCAATTAAAGCATGCTTTCCCTCTGCTCTGCAATTTATGCTTGAATTTGAAATTAACTTAATGACTGCCTTCTAGTCGATGTGCAGGCCTCATTAATATTGCTACTTTAATAGCCTAATGATTACCACATTTAATTTTTAATTAATTTGTGATAAGCCATTATTTCAACAGTTCTGATCAATATTAGTGAGACTGTTTATGCTGATTTTTTTTCCTCTTTAACTGTTGAACCTTCTTCTGTTATTTGCCTCCACTGCTTTAAAAATGAGCTAGTTACACTAGTTAGGATTAGCGTAATGACATGAATTGGCATAAAATAATGTATTTGTACTTGTTTATGAATTTGAAATAATTTTCCATTTTGTAAGATGCACAACTTTCTTTTTGGAAAAGCCCTTTGGTTACTAAACAGGACTTAAAAGTTCAATGAAGATACACCTGAATTTTTAACCTTCTGAAAGCAGTTTTGTCATTTTATCCACATTGATGCTTATAACCTACTCAGTATTTTAAACAGTAAAAGTAATAACTAGATTGACCTTGTCTCATACAATGTTTCATTGTATGCTTTAAATAAATGTTCACCAAAATAGAATGTAAGACCACAATAATTGCCCATGCTGATAAAAATCCATCTGTGGGTTTAAAATGCATTGTAAAGATAATTGTTCATTTGTTTTTCCTTCGTGATGGAGCATTGCCTACTGAGATTGCGGCATGTGCTGGGCATGGTTTTACAATCATAAAGATCAGAAAATCATGCGCCGCATCAACCAGAATTTCCATTGTGCCTTCTTGGTCGCCAATGTTCCCCACCAGGAATGTCAAGTGGAAAATTACTCTGCTTCCCACCCTCTCCATCATCGCTGCCCCTCCGGACCCCCCCCCCCCCCCCCCCCCCGATCACAGGTGAGATTCCCCTGTGCTCCCGACCCTCGCGATCACCGACATGACCACTGCGATCACCGACACTGATCCCCGGTCCAACCCCCGTGATCCCTGACACCGATGTCCGACCCATGCCCCAACCTCCAGCTCCACGTTACCTGACCGCACCTCCGGACCCACTTGGCTGAGGGCTGCTGCGAAGCTAGCAGCAGCCCGATTTTTTTTTTACTACTCTTTACCAGCTGACTGTTGCATCACAGCAGCTCCTTTTTAATGAGGCTTGAGGTCCAATATCTGGGGAGCCTCGAGCCTTACCATTCTGGCACAGTGGATGCACCCTGCGCCCCTTGCTGAATCACTGTCTTTTATTTAAATTCAAATTTACCCTGGAGAACCACAGTGAATTGAAAATAAAATAAAGATTAATTTAATTGAGACATTTTAACCAAGTTGGCAGTAGAATTGCATTCCAAGTGTAAAACCATCCCAAATTTGTACATTCAGAGTTTCAGCTGAGAACCAAGTGTGAACAGAAGTAATATCGGAGCATTAGGTTGCAGTGAGAGCTAGGTGTTTAGGTGCATTCTTTAGTCAAAGTTTTTAATTCAGCATTTTCTCACCCTGCATCTCAGTTTGCATAATACTGTCACTGTATGAAATGTACAATATGTTGCCTCTTTCAATATTGTCATCCAGGATAAACATGCACCAAGTAATTGTGAACTGAGGTTTCATGCACCATAACTGATGGCATCATAGTTTAATTTGCTGGTTCGATGCATATAGCAAAACATGCCATACAACCAGCATAAATATGAGTGCAGCCAAGCTTGGCAGAGGCCACTTTGGAAATAAAATGCACAGTACCTGGTGTGTCAGTGAGTTTAAAATGCACAGTACCTGGTGTGACAGTGAGTTTAAAATGCACAGTACCTGGTGTGTCAGTGAGTTTAAAATGCACAGTACCTGGTGTGTCAGTGAGTTTAAAATGCACAGTACCTGGTGTGACAGTGAGTTTAAAATGCACAGTACCTGGTGTGTCAGTGAGTTTAAAATGCACAGTACCTGGTGTGTCAGTGAGTTTAAAATGCACAGTACCTGGTGTGTCAGTGAGTTTAAAATGCACAGTACCTGGTGTGTCAGTGAGTTTAAAATGCACAGTACCTGGTGTGTCAGTGAGTTTAAAATGCACAGTACCTGGTGTGTCAGTGAGTTTAAAATGCACAGTACCTGGTGTGTCAGTGAGTTTAAAATGCACAGTACCTGGTGTGTCAGTGAGTTTAAAATGCACAGTACCTGGTGTGTCAGTGAGTTTAAAATGCACAGTACCTGGTGTGTCAGTGAGTTTAAAATGCACAGTACCTGGTGTGTCAGTGAGTTTAAAATGCACAGTACCTGGTGTGACAGTGAGTTTAAAATGCACAGTACCTGGTGTGTCAGTGAGTTTAAAATGCACAGTACCTGGTGTGTCAGTGAGTTTAAAATGCACAGTACCTGGTGTGTCAGTGAGTTTAAAATGCACAGTACCTGGTGTGTCAGTGAGTTTAAAATGCACAGTACCTGGTGTGACAGTGAGTTTAAAATGCACAGTACCTGGTGTGACAGTGAGTTTAAAATGCACAGTACCTGGTGTGACAGTGAGTTTAAAATGCACAGTACCTGGTGTGACAGTGAGTTGGTGGCACGCGTGTATTGTTACCATTGAGTGTTAAGTGAGTTGTGTGTGTGACTTGTCACATAGTTAATTCAATGTCTCAAATGGGTCTTTGAGAAAGAGCCTGTCATTGTTTGTTTTTTCCAGCAGGAAGGATGGCTACTTGGAGGTGTGAAGCATGCTGTAGCAGAGAATAACATAGACACATATGTGTTAATGGGTGTCCTGTCAGAAAATGGTTGGTGCATGATGTTGCAAGAAGGGAGAAAGTAACACCAGAAAATGAGATTTGTTTTATAAGAGGTTCCCTATTGACCTTTTAAGTATACAGGCTGCACAGAACTTCCTGATAACTAGTGGACCAGATCCATCGGGGTCTCTTTCCTTCATTAGAAAGTGTGGCTATTTTGACTGCTGAGATGGCTTACTTTTAGAGAAAAGTTATGGGTTTAAAACTAAGACAATGGAAGATATAAACAGTTGAGCGCGTCATAATGATTACATTACCTGTGAAGCCTCCTTCCCTTTTAAAAATGAGTGAATGGCGCTAGACTTTTTCCAGTACGTGTTCTGATGGACATTTTTTTTTCAAAACTGGATAAGGTATGTAGTGCGTATTCTAAATTTTGTTTCGGGTTCCACATCACTTGCTCATTGTTAACTATTGTGTTTTGTCCAGTAGCTGTGTCTCTGCTCTGTCATTAATGCTACAGCTTCCACATCTGTATTTATTTTGTCACTTTCAACTTAATTCCATAAATTTAAAATCGAGTGATTTATAATCTGGCCAAATTAAAAATGACCATCAGAAACTAGATTGCTGCAACATATTGTAAATAATTTGTAAAAGCAAGCATAGTTAATATGAATTATTTATAATTGTACAGGAGCTGCTACACCAATTTTCTAATAGTTACATATTACTATATTTAAAAGCAGAAAAGGGAATTGTGCAGCTTTATCTGAAAACATCTGTATGAGTGCTTTCACCTTGTTTATTTGCTGTTATATATTTCTTCCTTGCCATTGATTGTATTTGTGAATTTGTTCCTGTTTTAAGTTGTTAATTTCTTATCATCTGGGCCTTAGTTGTAATGGCTTACTGTACCTGTATCGTGCTTTGTTTGGTAGCTGCTACTTGATGTAAAGCATGCACTTTTTAAAGTATACATTTTTTATTTTAATAAATACATTTTGCAGACCAGCTGTTGTTTTGGTTCTGTACTTATGCCTGTAGCATGTTAACCAAAGCATGCTGGTGTCACTAATTAAACATTATTTATACTCCTTTATGCTATGAAGATGTTTTAAACTAAACCTGCATGTTATCTTTTATTTTGGGTTCTTGTGTTGTACTTTGTGTAAGTTTTCTGTATTTTAAAATTATGATTTAGTTCAATTGAACAAATTTTGGTGCCATGTTTTACTGATTTGTAATTTGCAGTACTTCTTTTCCCATTATCACATAAATATTATCTTGCACAAATTGGCCATTCGCGCCAACCAGTCCGTGTTGGTGTTTCTCCTACACACAAACAATAATGCTAATCCCATGGCCCATTCTATTCCCATATCCCTTTATTCCCCTCCCCTTCGATTTAATCTATTGGGCAAGATCTTGCTGGAAAAATAGAGTCGTGTTAGTGATTAATGCGCAAATCGGCCAGCAAATTTGGGGGATTAAGAAATACGCCATGAGTTGCAAATCTTCAGAACTTGCTGGTCAATTTATGCCACTCCACCATTTGCTTAGCACAAATGGCATCTCACCTTTAATCGCCCCGTTATTTTTAAGAACTTGCTTGATTTGCACATTAATTGCCCATTAAACTCGCCGAAGAAAGTTGGGGCTGAAATTTAACAGCGTAAGTACCTTTTTAATGATGTGGTAATTGTTAATGCAATCTCTCTGGCCCAGAATTGGAAAAATATAAACTGTTCAATCTCATTTCTGCACGTAGTCAATTGTTAGAAATTTTAAAAATTTGAAATTTAATTTTTTTTCTTACTTTTCCTTTCTGTCTCTGTTTTCTCTCTCTTAATCCTATCTTTTGTTTCCTTGCTTTATTTCTCTTTCTGTACCTGATTTGACATTGAATTCACCCTCCTTCTTCGTCATTCCTCTGTTTCTTTCTCAATCCTCAAAACTCATTTGTTAAGGAGATACACTGTTGGTTCACCAAGGTTCCAGATGCCCCTTTCCCTCGCCACGCCGTTATCAGCTTCAAATTCCAGCAAGTTACTGCACAAAAAAATTTGTGCTGAAGAGTGCAGAAAAAGGTCTAACTAATAGGCGTGCGCTGCGAGCTGCCCATTCCAGCAAGATCTTCCTCATTATTAAATGTTGACATGGTCTCTGCTTCAGTTGCTAACTCTAAGTGCATTCCACAGCATCGCAACTCTCCTTTTTAAATTTTTCCCCCAGTTTCTGTCTTTAATCTCTTACATTTAATCTTATCTATGTCTCCTCATTCTAGACCTCTTAATTACCGGAAATAATGGGGTAGAAATTTATCCTGGGCCGTATCACAGAACGGGTGGCATCGCTTTGGATAACAGTTATACGCCCCGCCCAATATTTAGCTCCACTGAAGTGGTAGCACTCTTCGCTTTGAGTCAGAATATTGTGGTTTGAAGCCCACTTCAGAGCTTTGAGCGCATAATCTAGGCTGAAACTTCAGTGCAGTACTGAAGGAGTGCTGCACTGTCAGAGGTGCCATCTTTCAGGTGAGATGTTAATCTAAAACCTTGTCAACGGTCTAAGACAGACGTAAAAGATCCTGTGATCCTTCAGGAGAAAATTTAAAGAAAAGTAGGGCAGATTATCTGGTCATTTATCCCAATGCTACAGGAAACTTTGTGATAGCCGGCACTGACGGGACCGAGCCGTTGCCGTCCCATCAAAACTGCCGGACAAACCAGCGCTAATGTTAAAACATACGGAAGCTTTTGAGCTCCGTATCTAGCAACAAACCCTGTTGCTTCAGCTTCTAAACAGTCAGCCGTAGCTTGCAAGCGTCTCTGTAGCTAAGCAACAGCTTTAGCTAGACCTTGCAGAGCCTGACTAGTGGGGAAAAAAAAGCAACGAAAAGAAAAAAAACTTACTGAACCGACTCCTGAATTTTGCCGGTGGCTCGAGCATTCCGGACAGTTAACCTCCGGATAAACCAAAGTTTCCTGTATTTGTGGGACTTTGCTGTGTGCAAGAGCAATATACCATGGGAAGGCCACGCGAATAATCTGAAAGGTTATTTTTTATAAGGATTCCTTTTCCGTCAACCAACTTTCAGGCGTATTAATAGGTTTTTTCATCACATTGGCATCTTCAACATTCTATGCTTGTTTATGTACCAAGATGAGAAAAGGCCATCAGGTCCCTCTGTGCTCATCTTTAATATGCTGCTCCACTGCAAAACAACGTTTTGTCAACGTTGTATTTTGTTTGAATTCCTCAATTTAATTTTTGGAAAATTACTCATTGCTTTAGCATGCTTTAAATTCTAGAACTGCTGGAAACCTTTTTTCTGTTGTGTCTGACTTGACCTTGATTTTTCAGCCTGTGGAATCTGACAACAGATTGAGGAAACATTTTGTATGGGAAAACACTTTAAACATTTTGTATGGGAAAAGGACATTAGAAGCACAAGGCAGATGGGTTGTACAATTCAAATCGTATTTTTTCAGGGCCATTTATTCTTCCAAAATAAATCTAATGGGAAGGTTAAATTAAACGATGAATCAGATTCTCATCAAGGCCTGTAGCTGCTCCTAGCTCATCATCCTTAACAGCAGACAGCAAGCATACTTCCAAAACGAAACACCTTTACAAATAAACCAGATAACTGACATTTAATGTTATACACAAGAAAAAGCTAAACATAGCCGCATTTATACGGTGTTGTATTAGCTCGTATCTTGATCAAGGACGCTGGTCGCAGTTTGGGCTCTGGTGGATCTCAGCGGACCCTTTTCTCTCTACCTTTTCCTTCCTTATATAAGCATGCACATGCAGACACACATACACATTGCAGTTTTCCTTTAAATGGGTAGCTGTTACCAAGCTTCTTGTTATCAGAGTTTGAACCTTTCAATAGAGAGTACAAAGTGGCTACTTTTGTCTCAGCAAAAAAAGGTAGAAACTAGGGCAAGACTCTGATAGACAAAATGCTAAGTATATTGAGTAAAATGTATGCCATTCTGGCCGCTTCCCCCCCTCCGCCGCAACCTATCTGTTGCAGGGCATCATACTCAGCTGAGTCCAAGAAAACTGTTTAGGAACATAGGAACAGGAGTAGGCCATTCAGCCCCTCGAGCCTGCTCTGCCATTCAGTGAGATCATGGCTGATCTGCGACCTAACTCCATTTACTCGCCTTTGCCCCATATCCCTTAATACCTTTGGTTAACAGAAAGCTATCAATCTCCAATTTAAAATTAACAATTGATCAAGCATCAATTGCCATTTGTGGAAGAGAGTTCTAAACTTCTACCACCCTTTGTGTGTAGAAGTGTTTCCTAATTTCACTCCTGAGAGGTCTGGCTCTAATTTTTAGACTATGCCCCCAAGTCCTAGAATCTCCAACCAGTGGGAATAGTTTCTCTCTACCCTATCTGATCCATGTAATAGCTTGAAAACTTCGATCAGATCACCCCTTAACCTAAATTCGAGGGAATACAACCCTAATCTCTCCTCGTAACTTAACCCTTGAAGTCCGGGTATCATTCTGGTAAACCTACGCTGCACTCCCTCCAAGGCCAATATATCCTTCCTAAGGTGTGGTGCCCAGAACTGCTCACAGTATCCAGGTGTGGTCTAACCAAGGTTTTGTATAGCTGCAGCATAACTTCTAACCCCTTGTATTCTAGTCCTCTAGATATAAAGGTCAGCATCTCATTGGCCTTTTTGATTATTTTCTGTACCTATTCATGACATTTTAATGATCTATGTACCTGGACCCCCAAGTCTCTTTGGACAGCCACTGTTTTTAGCCTTTCACCATTTAGAAAGTACCCTGTTCTATCCTTTTTAGAGCCAAAATGGATGACCTCACAATTGCCTACATTGAAATCCATTTGCCACAGTTTTGCCCATTCACTTAATCTGTCGATATCCCTTTGTAATTTTATGCTTCCATCTACACTGCCCACAATTCCACCTATCTTTGTCATTGGCAGATTTGGATATATGACTTTCTATGCCATCAGATATCTAAGTCGTTAATAAATACTGTGAATAGTTGAGGCCCCAACACAGACCTCTGCAGGACACCACTAGTCACCTCCTGCCAATTTGAGTACCTACCCATTATCCCTACTGCCTGTCTCCTGCCGCTCAGCCAATTTCCCGACCAGGTCAATCATTTTCCCTTAATTCCGTGGGCTTCTACCTTAATTAACAGTCTCTTATATGGGACTTTATCAAATGCCTTCTGGAAGTCCATATAAATAACTTCCATAGACATTCCCCTGTCCACTACTTTAGTCACCTCTTCAAAAAATTCAATCAGGTTTGTCAGGCATGACCTACCTTTCACAAATCCATGCTGGCTCTCTCTGATCAACTGAAAATTTTCAACGTCAGCGTTTGACAGATGAATTGTAATCGTTTGATAGCTTTGAGAAGTTCCTGTACTCAAGACTCACCAAACCTATTTTCTGAGCAGAAAGCAGATGGCTGTTGCATCGGAGAATGCAGCAGCCATCTGTCATCTCTGCCGTGGAGATTCCGGAGCCTCCGGATCCCCAACAATTGAAGCCTGCAGGAAGAAACAAAGGTAAGTAAACTTTTTCTAACACTTTTCACTCACCTCACATATTTACCTCTCCACACTTGCACCCATCACTTACCTCCATAGCGCACTTTTCGACCCCTCTCATCCCCACAGACCCACTGCTCACCTCGCTGACACTGGTGGGGTTTCCCGACGTCGGGAAGCCCGCACTTCTGTTGGAAAAATGAGGATAACCCTCTTAACTGCCTGTTAAGTGGCTGTAATCCCCTTCCCGCCTCGAGGAGACGGGACGCAGCGGGGGTCGGGTACCCGCCTCCTGGAAGATGGCACGGGGGCGGGATGGGTACCCGCCCCCAGTTTCTGCCATTTTCCCGGCAGTCCCGCCTCCAAACCCGCCTCCCCAGGGCTGGCAAAATCGCCCCCACAGTCTATACAATCACTGCCACTTGTCTATGGACTTGTTTGCGGAACATTTGGTACTTGAGTCCCTGTTTTTACTGTTTTTCAGAAGGCATTTATATGTTGTATGGACTAAAAATGCTTTCTAGTTTATATAATGCTTCCATATTGCATTTTGTTACTCTTGCCAGTGTTGTTTCTTACAAGTTAACAAGTTGGCTTTAAATTAGTGCTTCTTTCCTCAATTTGATTTGCTCCCCTCCCCTTATTTAGGTTTCCTCTATTACATACTGTGCACAAACGATTATGCAGGTAATCTCATCCCAGGCCAGTGTTAAATCTACACTAAGCAGCTGTTAGATGGTACTTGAACTCAGTCACCCATTTGATATTTCCTTGATTTGAATCGCAATAATGCATTTCATTAATGTGCAGGGAGTAGATTTGATTCTGTAGCAGGAGCCATATTTTCTCATCCTTCCTGTCATAAAAGTGAAAAGATCTTGTGGTATTATTGCTGCACTTAATGTTAAGTTGTCTCGTGCAGTTATAAAAATTAGGACTTGAGGAGCCAATGTTATGGGATACAGTAAACGAAGGTGATGTAGGTTTCTCGTTAGAAATTCTCATTATTAGGCTAGTGCGTCACTGATTTTCTAAGCTGTAATGCTATCTTGGTATATGGAGTATAATTTTGTTTGGAGAATGATGGCTACAACATGTACAGTAACTAATGTATCAGTAAAACAAAAGGCGAAACTGCAGATGCTGGGAATTTGAAACAGCAGGTCACTCAGCATCTGTAAAGAAAAAGACAGGCTGTGACATTTTGGGTGTTTATCCTTCATCAGAACTGAAGCCTGAAAGGTAAATGAGCATGTTAGTGATAAAGAGGAAAAAAAGGGGGGAGGGAAGGAGGAGAGAGTCAGCAGATACACCAATCACTGAGGGGGAATTGACGGGTTAATTGACCTGCAAACTGCTTAATAAAAGGCTTTTAGAAGATATAAAAGATTATCAGCGAGGTGACGCAGAGATATAAAAAGGACAAATGGGTAGAGGGGGGGAAAGACGCAGGAAAGGGCCACACAAACAAATTGTGAGAAATGAAGGAACAATAGAGAGAGAGAAGAAAAAAATGCAAGTGCAGCAGATCTGAATTTAAAACAGAAAATGCAGGCAAAGCATAGTAGATCTGTCAGTCTTGAGAAGAGAAAACACATCACAAGCTCACAGATCTGCTAGGACGGTGCTCTGATGAGGGTTTCCACCTCAAACGTTGACCCATCTCTGCACCTCCTAGACACTGACAGACACTCCCCACATCACAAAAAACCATTGCTGTTGAGGAAATGGAGGGTATAGCTATGGTCTGACGTTACTAATGTCAATGTGGGTCAAATAGAGAACACTTAATTTAATGGCGGCAGATACCAACACTGGTAGGGGTGGACCTCAGGCACCCACCATGGGCGAGTCTGGAAACTGCAGGCTAGGGTTCCAGGTCTGGGGTGGAGCCCACTTCAACTGATCTGTGAGCTGGTATGCCTGGTTTCACTCGGTTGATGTTTTGCCAGACCAAGGATGAGAGAAGTCCCAGCCCTGCAGAATGGAGGGCTTCGATATTAACCCTTCCTACGGGTTGGGGGGGGGTGGTGTTTAAACGGGGAACATGTCCCCAACCTGCCGCATACTCGCCCGTTGCCGTTTTTATGGCGGCGGGTAGTGTGTCGTGCAAGTGTCCTGCTTTTCATAACATATTTGAATTAGGCACCCTTCTGCCAATCGCGCCCTCTCTTCGCCCCACCCCCACCCGCTGTGATCGGCGACCTTGTCAGCGATGCCCATATCTCGAGATTGAATTCAAAAAATGTTTTTAAATTTATCTCATTGTGTGAGATATTTCTGTACTTCAAATGTACTGAAGTACTTTGAGACATCCTGAGGTCATGAAAGGCACTATATAAATGCAAGTTCATTCTTTGGTGGGATGATACTTGGGGAACAAATGACCAGAGCTGAGGTTATGAACACGCACTATTGGCAGGGAGCTTCAGCCACTGACTGTGCATATCAGGAAACTGCCAGCACACTGCTTGTGATTTTCTGTACATTAATTTTAATGGATGGAAAATAAATGGATAGCATTCCTGTGAATGCCCATTATGTGTGGCCAGTGAGTGAGGTTCCCTGCCAATAACATGCCAATTAGCTCTATGATGTTCAAACTTAGGAAGGCAGCTAAAAAGTCGAGCTTTGCATTCAACAGTTATCTCCTGGCAGAGATTTGAACTGGTTCTCTACAAATTGATAGAGTTCTGACGAAAGGTCATTGACCTGAAACGTCTGTTTCTCTCTCCACAGATGCAGCCTGACCTCCTGAGTATTTTCACCATTTTGTATTTTTATTGCAGTGTAGTTGACCCTGTTCTGTGAAACTTAAACCTGATCCTTTTACGTGGCCTTTATACCAACTGACTGCACCTAGTTTGACATATGAATAGCACTGTTGTTCGTATACTTTATTCACTGCAAATTGTATGAGTTTCAATTATTTCAGGAAATCAGTGTTGAGGTTTTAGCTGTCATATCATTCCATTAATAGAAGCTTTCTATATTGTTTAAATGGAAAGTTTATGCCAATTTAAGCAATTGTTTGCCTCTTACAAACACATAACCTTGTTAGACCTAAAGTTAGAAAAATTGGTTGTCATAGAGTCATAACAGCACAGAAGGAGGCCATTCTGCCCATTGAGTCCGTGCTGTGGTTGTAGAATACATCTCCCTGTGTTACTTCCTGAGGTAGGATCCACTGAGGAAAGTCAATGTCCATTCTGATCATGCAATGGCCATCTCCTAAACCAGCATGAGTGAGCATGAGCAGTTATTTGGGGCAATTTATATGCTTTTAGCAAGTAGTATTGTCTTAATCTGACATATCTCCTTGGTGCTACTATGCAGACTACATCTAGCTTCTAAATCCCTAGCCATTTTTTTCACTACATTGTATGTGGGGGTTGAATGAATGTACAGTAACATACTCTAGGTAAGCTCTCCCTTATTCTTTCACTCCATGTGCAAAGCTACCTTACAGCCTTTATTCTCTTTCAACCATTACTTAGAGCTGCTTTGTTCTCTTTGTGTTTATGTTTTCATCATTCGTATAATTGAGGTCTCAATGTTGCTTTGCCCAGTCAAAGAAACCGATTCAGAATGAAGTCTTATGTACAAAACTTCATTATTAGAATGCGGAAAGACCACCTGATCAAAGCGCCAACCTAATGGTCCAAATTTCTTGAAAGAACATTGTTCAATTGTGAAATGGTCACAGTTCTTATTTGTATGCAGAAATTGAACTTCTTTCAAAAGAATGCGAAAGACTGTGCCAATGGATGTGATTAATGTGATCAGATGTCTTTTGAACTTTCGCTGCCATTGTTCAAACTTATAAAAATGGTTTCTCTCTCTTAATGTAGTCCTACACAGATGGAAACCACACCAGTCACAGAGCCTTCATCTGATCCACAGCATGAGGAATGGTTTGCAAGATATTTTACTTTCTAAAACTAGCCAAACTCCTAATGGATCTTTAAAACCATATAGTTCTGCAGTATGAGCATGATGCTGTAAAATCCATTTTCAGCACGTTTGAATATATATATATTTATTGTGATAAAATCTTTGAAAAAGGACCAGTTACAGCATAAACTGCGCTAATTGTGAGGAATTGTTATTCACCTGGGTCAGTTTGAAATGCCATCTAGGACTTTAAAAAAAAATCTATGTAATATTTCCAGCAGCACAAGATGTATTTTTATTTTGTTTACCCATTTCAATTTTACATTATGATTTTGGACTCCCTACTCCTTACACAGTTCCCCAGTTGAGAGGTTGAACAGGTGACATTCTTCCAAGTCTGCCAAAAACATTCTTAACTGGCCAATAGAGTGGTTTACTTTCCCTGTGATTATCTCTTGCCCCTTTGGGAGAAAAGCCTTATATCTGCTTGGCACCTCCCCAGTATGTATTTACCTCTTTAAAGTTACATATATAATTTCAGGTACAAATGTGCAATATGTTGAAATATAATGTATATGTGAAATATAATTTGTATTTTACCTTGGGATGCCTCATTGTCTGAAAGTTTGTATTGATTGCTAAATAAACTTTTGTTCCTGTAACATAGAACTTTTTTTGTTTTGTTCAGGGATATGTTTAATCGCTGAATCAATTCATGAATTAACCATTAGCATTGCTTGACATTTGGATTTTATGCACTGTTTGCTCATTCCAGTTCACTAGAGCAAATGCAATAATACGCTACTCAGAGTGCCATAAAAATGTGCTGCATATAAAATAAAACAAAATCAAATATAACATTCAGAGCTGGGTAAGTGACTACTTGGGTTCCTCACAGGCTGAATAAAGAACTTAACAACAAATGCATGCTGAGTCCTTTTCATTTATTTTGAAATACAATATGCAGTCTCAGTGTGAGTTAGGTCCCAAAAGAAATACAGTAACAGCCAGTGTATAAAGCCACACTTGTATGGTTGTCATTTCAGAAGAAACCCTTTAAATCTGCTGGATATAAGCCGCCACACTGTACTTACAGGTGTTAAGTCTGTGTGTTATAGTGATAATTACTACACAGACTACAAGAGTAAATTCAACAGGTCTTTACTGGTTGGAGGTCGGGACTATACTGAATACAATTTACTACACAGTGCTTATATACCGGTGTGGTCACCACCGGTATTACGTATACAGCAGCCAGAGAAAGTAGTACATCTCTTAAGGTGGAACAGGCTTAAGTTCTCTTAAGGTGGAACAGGTTACATACACCACAACAGGATATGAAAAACATGCACAAAATTTGTGGCTTACACACCAAATTTTACAATCAAACCTTTCCACCATGAGGAAATGATGTAGATGAGCAAAGTATATTGTTTATTCCACGCACACTACAGCAGTATAGCCTAGCTTGGTAGGTTCTGGGGAAATTATGTGCTGAGCATGCAGATAAAGATGCCATCACGATGTTGCAGACAGGTGGTCTCCTGTACAAAACCTGTGATCTTGTACTAATTCATTCTCCATAGTTGAAGGTACTCTGTGCCTGCTGTTTGGGATGCAAGTCGACAGTCCCTCTACTGCAGTAACTTAAACTAGTCAGGCATTAATGCCTCAAACAATCAGTTAATTTAACTGGCATGACTGAATTTTCTTTTCAGGTTTCCCAGGAGAATGGAGTGTTGGCATTGAACAATAAATCTTCAGAAAATATCATATTAAGCTGTCTTTTTCAGGACAAACATACAAAAGAAAAGAAAAACGATACCCTTTAACTTATAGATATGGTTAAGTGTCATGAATGCTCAAAGGAACAATTGTTTCGTTTATATAATAACACCAGGGAATTGGCAAAATTGGCATTAGAAAACGACAAATGTTTTGTTTGCCCCTGTAGTTCTTGCAATGTAAATGCAATCTTTTATGAACTAAGGAAAAGCTAAAAAGAGATTTAACCTGAAAATTATAATCAATGGTAGATGAAAAATGATGTATTTATTTCAAATTAATGTCTGCACTGCTTGTGTGATAAATGTAATATTTAGCAGCTATTGCATCTTTTTCTAACGGAGCTTTGGGTACGCCTAGGATTCTGCTCGCTTTGTAATGTATGGTTATGTATTTTTTTATAAGGAGTAGGAAAAGTTGGGAATACTAATGGCAAAGACCCCGGGGTATTTGGTTTACTGTTGGATCATTGCTTGCCCCCCTGAGTTCTTTCCACCTTATGTTTTGTGCTCTTGTAATTTTTGTGCAGAGCAATCCTACAGCTTTCTTCAGTGTTCTTTTTTCCCCTAAAACAGACTGTGTAACCAACGGGAATAAAATGGCAACATAACATTCCATAATTTGAAACTAAAATTGCAATAATTTCAACAGTTGGAATATACTTATTGCCTTGCATGTTAATATTAGTATACACTATTACGAAAGAAATCCACACTATTAGGTAAATGAGCATGCTGAATGTGATAAACCGAGCCTCATTGTAGTTTCCTGGCAACTTTCTTCCTTTGAAAGCGATCATGAAGCACAAACATGCAAGAATGGCTAGGTACCCTATCATTGCACCAAATGCAATGTGAGAGCCTTCATTACATCTTAGGAATATCTTCTTAACATCATATATTTTCTCAGGCTGTGAACCTTGAAACACTTGCCATAGTGTACAAATTATTACTTGGATTCCTGTTCCAACGAATGTAATTAGCACTGGCTTGTGCAGTTGAACCAGTTTTCTATGGATGCTGGGTTTAAATTTAAAAGCCAAAATGATCCTAAAAGTTTTCACCAAAATACATGACATACAAAGTGTAAAGCTTATGCCAAAGGCAGGCTGCCTGATTTTACAGATATGGTCTGTTGGTTCGGCAACAAAAAATCCAACACTGCCGAAGCTAAGAACCAGTGAGATTAGAATTGGGTAACAGAGTTTCCCATCTGCAGCGTTTACAGCAGGTGTGTCCAAGTTCTTTGTAAATATTGCTGCCATTGCAAAAATTATGAGCACCCTGAATGCACTGATTGCAGTTAGTGTAATAGCAAAGCTGTCTGTCCATTGAAGGATCTCGATTGTTTTGTCAATGCATTTTTCACTGTTCTCAAGAGACCATTGTTCTTTTGGACATTTGTGACACTCGGCCATATCTAGAATGGAAGATAGAAAGACATTTACAATAGTAAACTGGTGATTTTAAACTGTTTTAGTTTATTATTTGTATCACAATTCCATTATCCAATTTTATAGGAGCTGTATTTTTTATTTCACATTATTGGTGGTATTCTACCACCGATAAACTGACAATTCATATGGACATCCAAAAAAGGACATTTGGTCCATTGGGCCTGTCCTATACTGTCATGGTGTAACTTCTACACATTCATCTTCCCAAAGCCTCTCCTGGGAAAGGCAGAAAAAAACGAAATACTTTAGGCCAATTCAGAAAAAACTGGCAAGTTCCTTTCCAACCCCTGAAGTAAATCAAACAAGTTCTGGTAGACCACAGTGACTGGGAGACAAATCCTCCAACACCTACCTACCTTCTAAATGCAGTTAAAATGGCCACTCTCAGGAACTCATCCATCGCTTCTGAATGTTTTCAGTGAATTCGCACTCACTGTTGACAACTTGTTCCATAGGACAATGACTCTCTGCAAAAAGTACCTCCTGACATCTAATCTAGTTCTTCGCTTACATAACTTCAAAAACAATTTGTATTTATATAGTGCCTTTAACATAGTAAAACATCCCAAGGCACTTCACAGGAGCATTATTAAACAAAATTTGACACTGAGTCACATAGGAGATATTAGGGCAGATGACCAAAAGCTTGGCCAAAGAGGTAGGTTTTAAAGAGCGTCTTAAAGAAGGAGAGATAGAGAGGCAGAGAGATTTAGGCACTGCCGCCAGTGGTAGAGCGATTAAAATCAGGGATCCGCAGGAGGCCAGAATTGGAGGAGCGCAGAGATCTCCGAGGGTTGTAGGGCAGGAAGAGGTTAGAGATAGGGAGGGGGCGAGGCCATGGAGGGATTTGAAAACAAGGATGAGAATTTTAAAATTGATGCTTTGCCGGACTGGGAGCCAATGTAAGTCAGCGAGCACAGGGGTAATGGGTGAATGGAACTTTGTGAGAATTAGGATATAGAGTTTCGATAAGCTCAAGCTTATGGAGGGTGGAAGATGAAAGGCCGGCCAGGAGAGCGTTGGAATAGCCAAGTCTAAAGGTAACAAAGGAATGGATGTGGGTTTCAGCAGCAGATGAGCGGAGGCAGGGTCGGAGTCGGGTGATGTTATGGAGGTGGAAGTCAACAGTCTTGGTGATGGAGCAAATATGTAGTCGGAAGTTCATCTCGGGGTCAAATATGACACCAAGGTTGACTTATACTCATGTCCCATGGTCCTCCCTAACCTGTCTAACTTAAATAGCCTGTCTACATAGACTGTGTATCATACCTTCATTATGTTAGAGACCTCAATCAAATCTCCTCAAAGTCTACATTTTTCTAGAGTTCAGAGCCCCAGCTCGTTAAACCTATCGTGGCAACTAAGGACCTTCAAACAATGTAGTGGCCTCTGAACCTTTTCCAGGGACCAAAACTAGACATAATATTCTAGCTTGACCAAGGCTTTAACCAGTGGTAGAACAGTACTACTTGTTTTATAATTATCATGGCAATATATCCTAACACCTATTTGCTTTTGCAATAGCCTCGTGGCAGTGGTCATGGACCTTCAATGACTCAAGCACTATAACACCCAGGTCTTTCTCTTGCTCATCAGCCTTGAGCATCCAACCCTGCAGGATGTACACATACTTGTAGTGGACTCTATCTCAGTGAACAATGCTATATTTATCCATATTAAAAGACCTCTGCCAGATATGGGTCCATTTCTCCATTGCCTCTAGATTTTCAATGAGTGGCGTGATACAGATAGTTCTCTTGTGAACTTTTTATAACAATAAAAGGCACATTTATATAGTGCTTTATCATGTCTCTCAGAAACATCTCAAAGCCTTTCACATAGAATTAATTATTTAAAAAGTGCAGTGGTTTCAATGTAGGTAAATAACAGCACAAGCATAAGACTGCTGAGATTCAGTTGCTGAAACCAAGAAACACGTTATCCTCTCAGCAAGGAACCCTGGCCAATTTTCTCTTCCCTAATCCAAAGTTATTCAGACCAACTCGTGTCCTGACTGAAATCATCTAATTTAGCATAGACCAAAGCTAGAACCTGGGACCTTCCTGATCTGTATGGTTCAATAATTCACTGGATCAGTCTGGATTTTGTTTAAGAATAAAGCAGATGCGAATAAACAGGTGAGTAAAACTCGTAGAAAGCGGCAATGGACTTCAGTCTTGAATTTGCCTTTTACCAGTTTTTATCTAAAGTTGTGTTTTAACAACAAATAGCGCTTATGATCAACCTTTTCTACTCCATTTAGTATTTTATCTTTCGCTATAAGATCCCTCTCATTCACCTTCTTTCAAAGCTGAACTTTTCATTACAACTTCTCCTGACTGTAGGCCTTGTGGTCTTTACTTCCAGAGATTGTATGGGCTGGATTTTACCAGCCCTGAGGAGGCGGGTTTAGAGGCGGGACTGCTGGGAAAATGGGAAAAATTGGGAGCGGGTCCCAACCCGCCTCTGAACCATCTTCCTGGGAGGCAGGTCCCCGACTCGCACAGGGACACGCCTCCTAGTGGCGGGAAGAGGATTAGAGCTAATTAACTGCCGGTTAACAGGCAGTTAAGCGGCTTTTCACCATTTTCTGCCTGCTGATGCAGGCTTCCCGACGGTGGGAAACCCCGCCAGGGTCAGTGAGGCGAGCTGTGGGTCTGCTGCAGTGTAAGTGTGCAAATGACAGCTGCAGAGGTAGTGTGATGGGTGCAATGGTGCACAGGTAAGTATGACGTGAGAGAATGTAGTGAGAAATATTTTTATTCTGTTTATATGTATCTGCAGGTGACAAGATTTGATGTTTCTGTGAAGCCTCATCTGATCGGGAGAATTGACAAATGGCTTCTGCAACCTCACATGCAGCTGCCATCTGTTTTCTCCTAAGGAGAGAGCCATTGGTGAGCCTGGGTGCAAGGGCTCACCTTTGGACAGTGATTGTCAGTGTTTGACAGCACCTCATTGCTGTCAAACATTGACAATTCATCTGTCAAAAAATTATGGGGCCTGTCCCTTTAAGAAAACAGGCAAATAAAGCGTCATGCACTGATGTCAGCTGGCACCAGCTTTCCCTTAATTGGCCGGCAAGCCCGCAGGGCGGGCTTAACAAGGTCATTCAGGGAAAATAGAGTCAGCTCATCGGATGTCGCTGGGGTCGGGACAAGAACCCGGAAACCAGCAGTCCCGCTTCCAATGCGCCTCCTCAGGTAAGATCGCGGCCAATGTTTTCCTTATGCATTAGTGATGAGAACCAAGCGCAATATTCAAAGTGCAGCCTGACCAGAGCAATAATTATGGAACCTTTGTTGTAAAATACAATAGTTGAACTAAAACAATGCAATGGTAATATTAAATTAGCCATGCAATGTGCTTTGTCCATCTGGCTTTTTGTTGACTTGTGAAGACTGTTCCCCACTGTTATTGTCAAGCAAATGTGACAATTCCTGCAAATATAGCTTGAGACCCTGCTCCACATCTTTGTCACCTCAAGGTTTAATTTCTCCAATTCTCTCCTAGCTGGGCTTTGTAGCTCCACTCTACAAAAATGTCAAGTCATCCAGAACTCTGGGGCCCAATCATATCCTGCACAAAGTCTTGCACACCCATCACTCCTGTCCTCACTGACCTCCACTAGCTCACTGTTTGCAAAATCCTTCTGCTTTCACCAACCACCATGCCCATGCACCCTGGGATTCTCTTCACCTTGCTATCTCTTTCTCCTTATTCACAAACCTGCTCAATACTCCTTCATCTGACTGCAGGGGTGAATTTCTGTGGAAGTTCTCCTGCTCATTTGCCATAACGGTGTTTACGCCATTTTTTTTCAGGGTTTCCACGGCTCTTCCACCAAAGTTACGGCAGACAAGCGGGAAAAGCCTTGCAGAAAATTACCCCCAATGTTCCTCTTACTTCCTACTTAGTCTCCACTGCTTGACAGTTAAAGTTCCTTGGGACATTTCATTATGTGAACAGCACCATATAAAAGTAAGTGGTTGTTGTTCTCAATGTTAACATAAAATGCAGCAACATTTACCATTCTGTGAAGAAAAATGATTCTTTTCACAAGGTACACATTCATAACAGCACACGGGCGTACCAAGCTTCTTCCTTTTTCCAGCTTTACACATCTTTGAGCAGTTAGAAAATATATTCTATGGAAAATAGACCAAAGACAAATTAAATGGATATCTAGCAAGTATTAATGTAAGCCATACTTGCAATTATTATGTTTAGTCTTTTTTTTAAGAGTGCTTAATACAAGTGCATGTCTCTTGACCCAATTTTCTCCTTAACACAATCCTACTGGTGACAGGATAAAGCTAGTGGGAAATCCTATGGACAATGCGAACAAATATGTCCTCTAGTTGGGATCTGATATGTATGGAGAAGAAAGTTGAAAAGAGAAAAGTTTATTTAAATGTCAAAATAGATATTTATAGCACAACAATGATTATTTTACCTACAGGGTAGTATATAAGAAGAACTGTAGTACATGGCAGTGACGCAGAAGAGGTGGGAGTGAGATGTGTACCAACATTATTTGTACCTTGAGAGTTGGTATATCCTTGAATCAAACTCCTTCCCATGTCGCTCTATGCTATTTACCAGATAAGTTTGTAGCTTTATTCAGGTGGCAGGTGTTAAAGCAGAGGGCGAGAGGCAGCAGGCTTGTTTGAACATTATTTGGACAAAAGGGTGCTACTTATTCTGCAGTCATTTTGGATTTATTTTGCTGCATGTTACAAGGAAATAGCATACCCAAAATATGTTATAAAACAATATATACAAAGTCATCTCCTTGAGTGTTTATTTTACTCTTGCTGCATTAATTTCAATGAATTTAAAAAGCTGAGTCAAGGGCAGCTACCAAAGGATGGGTGGCTACTGTAGGCCTGTAGCCAGAAAAAGCCCACGCCTTCAGGAGCAGAGGGGAGCAAATCGATAACAAAACAGGCAAGTAGAAGTTTGAAAAAAAAAGGAAAAGGTGTTAGAATAAATAGGATAACCAAAACTAGGCTGAAAAAATGTAAAATAAATAGCAAAAAATAAAAATAGGAAAGAAAGAGAATGGAAAAGAGAGAATTGGAGGAGACCAAATTAAGTAGAACTGAAGTGCTTTATTTTTTAAAAATTCTACTCTTAACTAAAACGAGCACTTAAAATAATTATGTAGGGTTGATATTACACTAGTAAAGCTGCTACTGACAATTACTGTTGTAATAGGAGTGTTCAGTTTAACGTCATGGTGTGTGAACTGAAATAAAATTATCTGATCCAGGAGTTATGGCAGTCTAAAGGTTAAAATGATGAGATGCCTAATTAGTGTAGATGTAAGGAGGTTATTGAACTTAGATTGTGATCACAGAACTAGTGCATGAATACAAAATTAACAAGCCTCCAGCAAGACTAAAGATTAAAAGACATTTTTTTTTCTTTTTCTCACTGAGTAACAGACTCAATTCCCCGAAAAAGCAATTAATGGTATTATGATTAACTATTTAAAATAGGACTGGATGCACAGAGGTTCAAATACTCCATGGAACATAGTGGTTCGTGGACAGAGTCACAATAGGGCAAATGGTACAGTCAAGCTAATCTGGTGATGTTGTGTGGTGAGGTTTGATAAGGCTAAAACAAATAGGGCTATCCTTCATTCTTACACATCATAAGATTGTAACTTTTATTGTAAGACAGCACAAATCTGCAGTTTAGATTTGGGCCTGAAGCATTTTGAGTGGAATTGCATGCTGGAATAAAGCATAATGATTGTATCAGTATATGTCACCTGGCTGTTGCTGAACTAATACAGTAGTATTATTAAAATATTTTCTTCAAAATTCCTGTGGTGGTTACACCTGAGAAAATACCGATAATAAAAATATTAGTTATACGCATTCTCCAAGTTAGCATTTCTGAAACTCAAGCTTTTGTGGCACATTGGGGGAGAAATTCGGTATCGCCCCATTAGGGGCGCCAACTTTTAAAAGTTGAAAAAATTAGCGGCAGGCCTTTTACAACTTTTTAAAAAATTTGGGGTTTGCTCTCCAGGAAGAAAGTGGAGTGCTAAATCAAGCTGTGCAGCGCTGCTGCGTTGGAAGCGCCTTCCCTCCCTTAAAAGGAAGGGTCATCGCTGCAGGCTCTGCAAGGGCAAAACTTACCTGGTCTCCGATGGCAGCCACAATCCAGCCCGATCAGCCCAATACACTGCAGCAGAGTGCCAGGCTGATCGATCGCTGGCGAAGATGAAGGAAAAAAAAAAGAGAGAGAGCATTTCAGAATTTTATTTACTTACCTCGGCCACCTCGCCTTTAAGTATCAACCCCGAAGTGCCCGGCCTCCCGATGAACGCCTCCTGCAGCTGCCGGTGTTTTCACCTGGCGATGCTGCATGGGGCGGAACCGAAGTTCGGGCCTGGGGTGATGCGCATGGCAATGACGTCGTGATCTCCGGGCGAAGGAGATCGGGACACAACGCCATAACCGCCGCCGCAAACCTCCCGCTGAATATAGCGGGAGTCGATCTTCTTGCCGCGCCTGGTCGGTAAGTGCTTAGCGCCCTGTTATCGCCCCCCCCCCCCGAGATGATAACGGGAGGCACTAAGGAGGCCAATTTATAGGCCCAAATTTCTTTCTTTTATCCCCAGTCAGTCACTCTGGCCTTTTACCAGAGTGCTGGGTGGTCTGCTCTGTTTAGCAGCTCCCTACAGCAGATCAACCAGAATCATCATCCCAGTAGACCAAAGGATCCAAGCCTCCCTTGTTGCTGTGGTGTCTGCATTGGTATTGCAACGCGTTGTCCCACTGGGCAGCCTCCGAAGTTGGATGTTTATAAGCTGCACTTAACGACTGGCATTCAAATAGTTGAGATATTTTGCTTGCTGTCAGCATTGATTAAAGGTACACATTCACCTGGATTGACACCTTATTTGCCTCACTAGAAATAATTAGTTGTCGCTGCATCGGATTATCAAAGTCATACAAATATCAACTTTTTTTTTCAAATAACATTTTGTCGTTGAGGAACATTGTAATCAAAAGTTTATGAATTCTACAGCTGGGACTGTGGAACTATGGACGCGCCAATCTCCCCACTTCTGATATCTGCAGCCCAAGGTGGCAAACCACCTTGGAGAAAATCAAATTTCAGTGTCCTTCCTAGCTGCTGATCCAGAATGGCACTGGCGTATGTGGTTTATAGATGACTAGCACCCTCTCTTGGTTGAAATAGTCTCAAGGCAGTGAGCAGTTATGGAGTGTGAAGTAAATGGTACGAAAGATTAAAGAAAGAAACATAGAAGCAGGCCATTCGAGCCTGCTCCGCCATTCAACGAGATCATGGCTGATCATCCAAACCCTAGCACCCGGTCCCTACACCGACAGCCATCCCACCCAAACCCTATCCCCGTAACCCCACGTATTTAATCCCCCCTAACACTAAGGGGTCAATTTTTTTATCATGGCCAATCAACCTAACCCGCACATCTTTGGGCTGTGGGAGGAAACCGGAGCACCCGGAGGAAACCCACGCAAACACGGGGAGAATGTGCAAACTCCACACAGACAGTCACCCGAGGCTGGATTTGAACCCGGGTCCCTGGCACTGTGAGGCAACAGTGCTAACCACTATGCCATCGTGCTATAAGTGTAATAAGTGCTATAAGAGATAAGTGTAAGAAAGTGGGCTTGAGTATACACATCTAAAACCACTACAATGTGCAATTATATAACGCCTTTAACATAGGAAAACATTCCAGCTATCAGGCAAGAATTGACACTGAGCCATTAGGAGGGGTGAGGTGGGTTTTAAAGAGGGTGGTAAAAGAGGTGAGGGACATGGAGAGGCTTAGAAATTTAGGGAGGGAATTCCAGAGTGTGGGACCTAGATGGCTGAAGGCACAGCCATCAATAATGGGGCAAAGAAAGTTTTGTTGCCAGAGTCAAAGGAATAGAGAGTTCTGGGATGGGGGAGGGGCAGGAGGGGGTGGGGTTAGTAGGGTTCTGAGGTTATAGAGATAGGAAAGTGAGAGGCATTGAAGAGATTTACATACAACGGCCTGGAGTTTCCGCTCAATTGTGTTGGTTTTTTCAGTGCAATTCATCGAAGATCGGCATAACTGCCGCAAAAGATCACGGAATTTTAAGCGAAATTTGCGTTCAGCGCAAGTCGAGTTTCTACGATTTTTTACGCTAGTTTTAAAAACATTGCACTGGAAACAGGCCTCGCCCACAAAATTGGAACGCTCCCAGGATGAATTAATCACCATTGGGAGTTTCCACTAATTGCACTCGTTTGCAGACCTTCAGGAAGGCTTTAAAAACTAAGCTGGTTCCTTTGGGAACAAGGACACTAATAGGAATGTTTTAAAAGCTCTTAAATGTGATTTTTGTTTTAATTTACTAAGAAACTGACTAATGTACCCCAATATAACTAGAAAATAGTTTTTGAAAGTGAATTCCAGTAATTTAAAATCGGGTTACTCAGCTGTGGGAGATTGATATTGTGATTTAAAAAGCTTATATTTTTGTGATAAACTGCTGTGCTTTAATCAAACTTCACCACGTTACCACTTTTAAATATATAAAGGAAAAATGTTTGAAGCAATTTTTTTTTTAAATTACATTTTAAAACGCTGCCCGATTATGCTGGGTCCTGGCAGATTTTGCTTTCGGTGATAGGCAAATGAGTTTGAGCAGAAATGCGAGGAAAATTGGCAATTGCACCCAAAGAGGAAACTCTACCCCAATACCGAGAATTTTTTGTGAATGTTTGGGGACTGGGAGCTAATGTAGGTCAGCAAGGACAGGAGCGAGGGATGAGTGGGTGTTGCTGCAGGATAGGATACGGGCAGCAGAGTCTTGGACAAGCTGAAATTTACAGAGCAGGGAGGATGGGAAGATGAGCTGAGGCATGGATGGAAGCAGGTGATGGAATGGAGGTGGAAGTAGGCGGTCTTTGTGATGGAGAGTATATGGGGTCAGAAACTCAGCTTGGGATCGAATTGTACATGGAGGTTGCGAACAGTCTGGTTCAGCCTGAGAGAGTGGCCAGTGAGGGGGATAGAATCGGCGGCGAGGGTATGGAGTTTATGGTGCGGGCTTCAGCCTTCCCAATGTTTAACTGGAGGAAATTGCAGCTCATTCAAGACTGGATGGGAGTGACTGGATTGCTCTACAGAGAGCTGGCATGGACTCGATGGGCCGAACAGCCTCCTTCTGCGCCGTAATGACTCTAATAATGACTCTCTATTGGAGAAACTGTTTGACAGCACAGAGGCCATGGAGAGATCGAGAGAGGTGGTGGAGAGGTCGATCTGGGTGTCAGCAACGTACATGTGGAAGCTGACCTAATGGGCAGGATTTTCGTTGGGCCGTGGAGGCGGGATTGGAGGAGTGTGGGGGGTTAAAATCCCCAAATCGGGGGTCCCAAACCCATCCCGCCCCCAACCTGCCTCCATGCCAGTTTCAAAGGAGGCGGGTACCCGCCCTGCACTGGGACCCGCCTCCCCGAGGCGGGAAGGGGATTAGTGCCAATTAACTGCCTGTTAACAGGCAGTTTTTAGCCTAATTCCTATTTTTAACGTTGAAGTGTGGGATTCCCGACGGCTCCAAACCACGCCAAGTTAGAGGATGCGGACTGTCGTGATGAAGGGCTTGGAGGGGTCGAGATGTCCAGTGTTCAGGTGAGTGATGGGTGCATGAGTGCAAAGGTAAGTGTGTTTGGTGTGTGTAAAGTGTTTAAATAAGTTTTACATACCTTTACTTACCTTTACAGCCTTCCTTCCTTCAGGTCTCGGGAGTCCCTCATCTCACCGGCACAGAAAGCAGAATGGCTGCGAGCTGTCAAAAATTGCAGCATTCAGCTTTCTGTTCCAGGGAGATCTCTAAATCATCCTGAGAGGAATGAATTCACTTAGAATACAGATTGTCAGTGTCTGACAGCTTCAAACAGTTGTGAAACACTGATATTTCATCTGTCAAAAGATCTTGACAGATGAAATGTCAATCTGTGATGTCTCCTGTTGCCGGGTAGCCTCTAATTGGCCTGCTGAGCCCGCTGGGCAGGCTCAACAAGTTCAATCAAGTCAAAATCGCGTGGGTTGGCTGGAACTCGATGGAGGCGGGACTACAACCCCGAAAGTTGTAGTCCCGCCTCCTATCCGACGACTCAATGAAAATCCAGCCCTATGTCTTCGAATGATGTCACCAAAAGGGCAGCATGTAGATGAGGAAGAGGGCAAATATAGATCCTTGGGGGATGCTAGAGGTAATGGTGCGGGGGCGGAAGCAGAAGCCAATGCTGGAGATGCTCTGATTACAATTAGATTAGATCGGCAAGAGTGGAACCAAACGAGAGCAACCCACACTAAGTGGACAATGGAAGAGAGATGTTGAAGGAGGATGCTGTGGTCAACTATGTCAAAGACTGCAGAAAGGTGAAAAGGGCGAGGAAGGATCATGCATCATAGTCACAATCACAGCGGATGTAATTTGTGAATTTGATTAGGTTCATTTCAGTGCTGTATCAGGGGCAGAAAACTTATTATGAAGATTCAAACAAGGAGTTTTGGGAAGGCAACAACCTGTTCAAGGACTTTGAAGAGGAAAGGGAGGATGGAGATGAGGGAATTGTTTGCAAGACCAGATGGTTTGAGGAGAGACATTTACAATGTCAGCTAGCAAGGGGGCTAGGAAAAGTTGAGTAGTCAGTAGTTTAGTGGGAATGCTATCAAGTGAGCAGGAGGTGGATCTCATGGACAAGATCAACTCAGAGAGGGCACGAGAGAAGATAAGAGAGAAACTAGGGATAGATACCAGGGCTAGGGCAGGGGGCATTCTGAGGAAGGTTTGGCATGATGGGCAAGGGGAAAAGCAGCAGAGGCAGCTAAACAGATGGGGTGGAGGGGAATTTTGGATTGGGGTCGGGTGGGAGGTTAAGTGTTAAGAATGTGAATCCCAACCCCGACCCGCCCACATCCGGGTTTCATAGAATCATAGACATTTATAGCACAGATGGAGGCCATTCGGCCCATTGTGTCTGTGCCGGCCAAAAAAGAGCTATCCAGCCTAATCCCACTTTCCAGCTCTTGGTCCGTAGCCCTATAGGTTACGGCACTTCAAATGCATATCCAAGTACTTTTTAAATGTGCTGAGGTTTTCTGCCTCGACCACCTTTTCAGGCAGTGAGTTTCAGACCCCCACCACCCTCTGGGTGAAAAAGTTCTCTTCAACTCCCCTTTAATCCTTCTACCAATTACTTTAAATCTATGCCCCCTGGTTATTGACCTCTCTGCTAAGGGAAATTGGTCCTTTCTATCCACTCTTTCTAGACCCCTCATAATTTTATACACCTCAATTAAATCTCCTCTGTTCCAAAGAAAACAACCCCAGCCTATCCAATCTTTCCTCCTAAGTATAATTCTCCAGTCCTGGCAACATCCTCGTAAATCTCTTCTGTACCTTCACTAGTGCAACCACATCTTTCCTGTTAAACGGAGGCAGGACGGGGGGGCGGGCAGCCAACCTGCTCCCAGGAGGGGGTTGGCTGCCTGCCTTCTGGGTTTCCCTTGCTCTACCGGGCCAGACTTCTGGGTTTCCCATGCTCTACTGGGACCTCTGCTCCCAGCAGGTCAAAAACTTAAAATTCCAGCCATGGTCTCATTCTCCTCGCATTTCTTTTGGAGGTGACAGTGGAGGACACAGGGGAGAGGAGTTTAAGGAGCTGCTTGATAGTGGAGAAAAGAAGACAGGGGTTATCTTTGTTCTGCAGAATGATCCTGGAATTCAGAGTAGTTTTGGCATATAAGAGCAAGGCTCAATTGAGCTTGATGTTGTCCAGCCAGATCTGGTGATGGATGGCTAAATCAGTCGTGCGGCAGTCTGTAGTTGGCTAAGCAATGTGCTGTGTTATGCAAGGATAAATTATATCCTGGGATGCATGCTTTTATTCTTATAAATGTGTTTTAATAGGAAATATATCTTAATGGATACTCATTACACTTGGAGAAAAGAACTGCAGGGTTTATCAAGCAATATAAAAGTTACCTGGATAGCATTCTGGAAGCTGTGATCACTAATGTATATTTTTTTGTTGACCAGTTTATATTCACCAACAACGTTAAACTCCACACTTCCATTGACCGTCTTCCAGTTTAGTAAATCGTATCCATTTGTGGAATCTCCTGCCTCGTTAAATTTAAATTCACCATCTTCTTCAACAAAGCTAACATTCTTCAGCTCTTTTAATAGCTGCAAATGAAAATGGCATTTACTTAAAAAAAAATATTGAGTGTACATTAGAACAAGTTCTAATTATGCTAAGCTTCACTGCATATGTAATTACATTAATTTACAAGTTCGGTTCAGTGCTAGGATGTTAATTCATGCTCTAAGAACATAAATTAAAGTATTAATGTTTATGTAAATTTAAAACAAAATAAGAACAAATAGGAGTTTTACTTAGCACATATTTTACGGCACTTGCTTAATCTAATATGTGATGTCATTACAGCAATTTGTGATTTAACTATTAAAAATAGATTACTAAATCAGGGATGAATATTTTGACCCTTTAGAATACAGCTTTGAAATGAGCAAAATTCAAGAGTTTAGTAAGTTGGAAGCAGAAAGTACCAGCAACAGCACTGACTTATGTAGACTCAGTAAAACAACCAGGGTTCTGACACGAGGCCTGATTTTAACAGTACAGGAATCATGCGGGTGGGAAGCCCCCATGACGTTGTCAGTGTGAGACTCGAGCCATCTTAACTCCCAGACTTCATTAACATTTGAAGGGTGGGCTGCTCTCCTGACCGCCTGCAGCTCTCCCGTGTGGCCCGTGCAATTTCCGGTGCGTTCCATGACTGTACTTAAAGTGAGGGTGCACCTCTTAAATCAAGCTTGTATCCCCAGCTTGCATTTTCCAGTCAACAGAGCTTAGTTGAAGAATTGCCATCTGCTTTCCTGATGCATCCCTGGTGGTCCTAGTGAGAGCCAGGAGGGAGGTATTGTTCCCCAGCACCCCCAGGAGCTGCAGGAGGTTCCCCAAGGCCTCTGTCGAGCAGGTCTGACAGGGTCAGTGCCAGCAGTATCACTCCTAGCACCTGGGGTCAAGGTAGAAAGAAGTTTAATTACCTCACAAGAGCAGCAAGGGTGAGTACACCTCTTCATATCGCACCTCTCTCAACATGCGAAAGCTGCAACATTAAATAAATTTAAAATGGAGATAGACATTTTCCTAGCAGATAAGGGAATTAGGGGTTACGGGGAGAGGGCAGGGAAGTGGACGTGAGTCTAGATTCAGATCAGCCATGATCCTATTGAATGGCGGAGCAGGCCCGAGGGGCCGTATGGCCTACTCCTGCTCCTATTTCTTATGTTCTTATCTGACAACACACCTCTCCCCCCCCCTCCCCCACCACTCAACTATCACCTTCACTCCATCACATCCTTCAACATACAATCACAAAGCCATATTAAAACACCTTTTTCTCATTCCAAACACATTCACCTCTCACTCTCCTCACCATAGAGTAACACCAGTCTCTTCTCACATACTACCACTTGCACAACCACCAACTCATCCATTGGCTGCCATGCAGACCCTGGACTCCACAATGGAGAGAATGTTCAATCAAATGGATCGGGGCTTTGAAGTGATCAGTCATCTTCTTCAATCTGCTCTCCCGGAGATCACTAGAAATGATGAGCCCCAGACCCAAGGGAGTGGCAGTGGTGCAATGGGAGCAGTGCGTGCTGCCGCCCCCCCCCCCGCCACAAAACAAACCAGTATCAGCCATGGTGCCAGCAAGTCAGCCGGGCCAGATCGCTCTGGCAGCAGTCTAGTTGCAGCAGTCTGCGGCCTGGCCCTCACAGACTTCAATATCTCAAGGGTCCCCACATGAGAAACAGCAGCCTTCCACCAACTCTGCTCATAGGGAGCACCTCATAGGCATAGTAAAGCTAGGAAACCTTCTTTAAAGAAAGATGTTGGACTACTGTTAGAAATCAGGGATGTCCAAAATATATATGGTTTTGCGGATAAAACTGTGACGCAAGTAATGCTGTATTTACATGATTGTATTAGAACTAGAGGCAGAAAGTCTCTTCAGACTAGTCTTAGAATAATTAGATAGATGCGTAGAATCTGCCTGTGTTTTGGTTCCCTGCGGATGTTATAGCATTCTGTAGTGTGATGGTCATAAATAATCTTGTTTTCAAGTTAGGATTTCAACCTTGTTGATGTTGCTCTCAAAGGACTAACTAAGGCTCAATGCCTATGTTTCTTCTTGTAGTGTATGTACCCGTCTATCTTTAAGGGAACTATTGAATGTAACCGTTCACCTTTAAGGGAACTACTTTAGGTGTGGCACTATTTGTTTGGCTTCTGTATACTGTAATACCGATAGTGACCACACCAGTATATAAGTGTTGTGGCATGATTGCTGGGGCAGATTCGCCCGGACCTTCGAATAGTAAAGACTTGTTTGTTTGTTACTTCTGAAGTCTGTGTATTTATTAACTGCACAACCCACAGACTTTACAGTGGCGACGAGTCCGATCGTACCCTGCGGCAAGATTACCAAAAGCAACGAAGAGCGTCGAAGAGAGACAACTGCCCTCGTCGTGCTACCAAAAGAAAACACGAGGCTGCAACAACAGAAAGCAGGAAGACTAACAACAAAAGCTGTATCAGCAACAGGCACTGACTACCCTTCTGCCACGGTGCGGAGTGAGCCGACCAGCAAGAAACAAGGCGGCCGAAGAGACTGTGAGTAGGGGAAGGGGTAGAAGTATCCGGAGGATAAGGGCAGAGCACTCGACCTCGGTCGAGGGGGAGCTGTGCCGGCCAAAAGTCGGGTCCAACGGCGTCGGGTGACAGCCGGACCGCGATCGGCGGGAAAAACCCGGGCAGCGACCGCAGCCACGAAGCGCTGAGCCTGTGAGTAGGCGCGGGAAGAGAAACCCAGCCGCAGCCGGGGAGGGAAACACCGGTCTGCGAGAGGGCTGGGGAGGCGAACGGGAACCGTGCGGGTGAGAGCCGGGTGCGGAGAGAGAGACTGCGAGGAGCCAGTCCAGCGGCTGAGCTGTTCTCCACCAACGGGGTACTCAGAGCCGGCAAAACCGAACGTGCGGGAGTGGGTGAGAGACACAGCCAAAAACGGGGTGAGAGACTGCGCGAGAGCCAGTCCAGCGGCTGAACTGTTCTCCACCAACGGGGTACCCAGGGCCGGTAGCACCGAACGTGCGGGTGAGAGAGCGACAGAGCCGGGTACGGAGAGAGAGACTGTGCGAGAGCCAGTGCAGCGGCTGAACTGTCCTCCGTTAACGGGGTGTACCCAGCGCCGGTAGAGCCGTGCGGGCGGGAGGAAAAGACATAGCCGAGTAAGGGGAGCTGTGCGAAAGCCAGCCAGCGGCTGAACCTGTCCGCTGTGGGGGAAGCGTACCCCTTCCACCGGGAAGAAATGCGGGAAGCCGCCATTAAGCGGAGAAGACGCCAGAAGCGGGAAACCGCCATTGAAGTGGGCGGGGCGAGAAAGGAAGAGCGGGAAACCGCCATTTTCGCGGGAAAACCGCCATCTTAGAAATACACAAATAAATAAGAATACTTAAAGAAATACTGGTGCTGCTCCCAAGGGAAGAAAAATGCCTAAGCGAGGGAATATTAACGACTTTAATTCAGAAATAGAAGACTGGGCCACGTACGTGGAACGCATAGAGATCTATTGCGAAGCCAACAAAATAGAGGAAGACGACAAGGCGATAACATTGCTAAACTCGATGGGGGCAAAAACATACGGGCTCTTGAAGCATCTAATAGCACCAAATAAACCAGCGGATCAGACCTTCAAAGAGATTGTGGCTGTGCTGAAGGACCACTTGAACCCCACACCGCTGATGCTGGCTGAACGATTCAAATTCTACGCAAGAACGCAGAAGAAAGACGAAAGCAATGCGGAATACCTGGTCGAACTGCGTAGGCTAGCGAAATACTGCCAGTTCGGAGAGAATCTGACAGAAGCGCTGCGGGACAAGTTCGTATGCGGATTGTCCAAAGAAAGGACGCAGAAGCGACTACTGGAAGAGAACGACCTCACACTGGACAGGGCTGTCCTTATAGCTGCATCACACGAAGCCGCAGCGAAAGGAACGGCGGAAATGCAACTAAAGGCGGCGGCACTCGGGGTGGACCAAATTACTTCTAGCACAACAAAATGCTACCGTTGTGGGAAGACAACGCATGACCAGAATCAATGCTGGTTTAAGAACCAAGAGTGTAGGAAGTGTGGCAAACTGGGTCACATCGCGAAAGTATGCCGGTCCGGGAAAAAGACCAATAATCAAAGGAAGCCACCACCAGAAAAGTACAACAAGGTACACAAGGTGGCTGAGAAGAGTTCAGACGAACAGAATTCAGACTCAGACCCAAACAACCAGGAGCTGGGTAGTCTGAGAATCCACAATGTGGGTAAAGAAACGGATCTACAGGCCATCTGGGCCATACTAAAAATAGCTGGAGTCCAAGTAAGAATGGAGCTGGACACTGGATCAGCTCTATCAGTCATCAACCGAAGGGACTACCACCGGCTATTCTCTCACATACCTTTAAGAAATACCAAGTTCGTATTACAGACATACACGGGGCATAACGTATACCCCGTGGGGAAAATAAGAGTCAAGGTGAGAGATAGGGGTAAAGAACACCCAAGAATGAACTTGTACGTATTATCTGAGGGAGGACCACCACTTCTAGGACGGGAGTGGATTAAGAAAATAGACATGGAATGGCATTACCTAAAAGCCATAATGAGGGAGGACTCGGTGCAAGCTATTAGCTCAGATTCTGAAATGGATGATGATAAGACCAAGTCGGAAATGGAAGACAAGGCTAAAAGGGACTTGCCGATGATGGGAAAGAAAACGAAGACATGCAGAAGGACTTATGGTACCAAGAAGAATAAAGCTGCAGAGCAGAACTCCAGGTTGACAGAGAATTCTGAGCCTGTTCAAGCAAAGGATTCATCCATGACGGAAGAACACCGAGCTCGGACGCAAACTTATGTCAAAGTACGACAACAATTAGAACAGTTGAGTGACCGTCTCGTACAGGAGATGAAAAATATGGAAAAGTTCTGGGACACCGAATGGGGGAACCTGGAAAGACTACAGAGACAGCTAGCTCAAGCAGAGAGCGACCATAGAGCCATCATGGTCAAATACCAATCACATTCCCCTGATGCTGTTCAGGAACTAGAATATTTACAGAATGAACCAAAGGAAGAGGAATCTTCAGGGAGCCAGGATTTTATTCCAGTTCTTCTCTACGACTCCTTACAAGCAGAGTGTGAGAAGTTGAAAGAACAGTATGAACAGGCCCAGGCTACAATTCTGGAGGGGGTTAACTCGGCAGCCTCCGAAAAGCTAGTTTCAGTAGAAGCATATGAACAACTAAAGGTTGAACATGAGCAAGAAGTCCAAAGGCTGCAGGAAATTCTTGATGAACTCAAGGCCAAGACAGACTCATCGATAGAAGCTCCATCCATAGATGAGCAATTAGAGGTGAAAATCATGGCAGAGCATGAAAGACAGGATGTCCAAGAACTTATAAAAACATTGAAGGACACCCAAGACAAGTATGAGGCGGCAATGACCGAGGTTCAACAACTTGAAGAACAGATTCAACTGGGAATCCTTTCAGTGGAAGAACAGGACACTTAAGAATGGTCCCTGAACATGAACTAGAGAGCATCAGGGCGCAACTTTGCCGAGCGCTGGAAGCCAAAGTTCAAGAGGAACATAAGGTGGAAGTATTGGAGAAAGAGGTGGATGAAATGGAGAAGACTCTGATCCACCATGTTCCCAGGGAAGAGTTAACGGTCGGCCAACTCCTTCATATGCTGAAGGACAAGACTTGGCAAGGGGAACAATCTGAACACGAGCTTCAATCTTCAGGGGGAACGAGTTCGGAGCTCTCAAAAGTCACGGAGATAGCTGAGGTGGCAACACAAATTTTACAAGGATGCCAAAAGTACATTGAATCACGTCAAGGTGAACAGAAGAATGTGGAAACCGTTATTTCAGTAGAAGGGTTAAATAGCCTGATAACGCAATTACCGATGGAAAGGAAGGTATTGAACTCACAAATGAGGTCCGTCGTGAAGGAATGGCAGATAACCCAGGAAGAGCGGGATGAATATGAATGCATGGAGAAGGCTTTTCAAGAAAGATGTTTAGGGAAGGAACCACCGTCAGCTAACGTCCAGACGGGTGAGGAGGAAGAAGAAGGCTCTCTCGCTGGCCTAACTCAGGACGAACCTGAATATTACCATGACCTGTTGAGTGACACTGAATATTACGAGGATGTGGTCTGCCCAGCTTGTGATGAAAACTCCCAAAGTGCTGAAATCCGGATGAAGCACTTAAGGTCTAAGGAACATAGAGAGTTGGTGGCGCTACAGCTGGCAGCCGAGAAAGGAGCTCCGAGAGTTTCAAAAAGGCAGAAACGAAAAAGAAGAAGCAGAAGATAATAACTGTCTAAAATATTAGCACTTCTACCATTCCAGGCGGGACATTACGAAAGGAGCTAAATTAGTTGAAAAACTGGAAAATGTCAAGACAGCCAGTTGGTTGTAAAAGTCCGCACTGCTGGTTCAACAGGACGAAAGTTCAAGCTGTTACGTCAAGAAAAAGGCTATGGAGGAGTCACGCTAGCCAGGTGAACCGGCTACACCAAAGAAATGTTGTTCGGAACGAGTCAAGATCAGAGACTGAATCTATGAACTGTTTCCGCAGAGACTGAACCTGTGAACTGTTTCCACCGAGATTATATCTGTAATTTGTTTTATAGGAATTTGTAGATATGTATGTTTAACGGGGACTCTGTAAGTAATAAGCTAAAAGGGGAGGATTGTAGTTTATGTACCCGTCTATCTTTAAGGGAACTATTGAATGTAAC
Organism: Somniosus microcephalus; assembly: GCF_052327205.1. NCBI lineage: Eukaryota > Metazoa > Chordata > Chondrichthyes > Squaliformes > Somniosidae > Somniosus > Somniosus microcephalus. The sequence continues at coordinate 139,510,143 of NC_140995.1, forward strand.
CGTTCACCTTTAAGGGAACTACTTTAGGTGTGGCACTATTTGTTTGGCTTCTGTATACTGTAATACTGATAGTGACCACACCAGTATATAAGTGTTGTGGCATGATTGCTGGGGCAGATTCGCCCGGACCTTCGAATAGTAAAGACCTGTTTGTTTGTTACTTCTGAAGTCTGTGTATTTATTAACTGCACAACCCACAGACTTTACACTTCTATTGTTACTAATAACCATGATATAATGCTAAGGTAGGAATTGGTGTTAGCTTAATAAAACTTGCAAGGATAATTAAAAGTTAATTAGGAAAAGACATAGAATGAAAGGAATTTGAGAAGGTTAAGGTATCCATCTTAGGATGGGGCCGTTTGCTAGATGAAAGTGAGATAACGACTGGCTGAAGTGCGACAGCTCTGGCTTGGGCCTCCTGATTAAAAGGGAACCTCTATAGGTTAAATAGTCTTGTCAATAATTTGGCCTCAGGCTCACCCCTAAAAAGAGAATAAAAGTAACACCCTGAGGGCTTGCCCACACAGACGGTGGAGGGGAGAGCCAAGCAGAAGTTAGGCTGGTTGAACGCTCTTTTGAGAGTGATCCCATACTCACCAACTTGAAGGCTCCAGAGAGAGAGAAAGAGAGAGGCCGGATGCCAGAGAACTGTTCACGCATGCCAGCCATCTGTCCAATCGGGACTGGTACCAGCTGCTTGTCACGGTTGTATGTTTTTGCCCAATAACTAGCATGTTATATTCCGTCTTAAACTCTGATTAAACACAATATTTGTTTTCACTCGATCCTGATTATTTGAAAGACTAGAGATAAGCTACCAATTAGCCAAATCTCTACACTACTTTCTTCTTCTTTTCCATCTCATTACTTTAAACGCCAGATTACACACACACTCAGTTGTAGTAATGCAGGATTAGGACTTTATTGAAACCTCATACTAGCCACAACCAGTATAAGTGCACAAGTCTTTTCATACTACACTACTCCAGTATGAGAGCGAGCTGCTGTTGAGACACTACACTATCCACGAATCCAGTATGAACTCTTGAGACATTATACTCCCATGATTCCAATATGAGCTGCTAAACAGTCATTCCCTCACATTTCTTATACAGGAAACTTTGTGCTATCCGGCACCGACGGGACCGAGCTGTTGCCGTTCCCTCAAAACTGCTGGACATTCCAGCGCTAATGTTGAAACATACGGAAGCTTTTGAGCTCCGTATCTGTCAACAAACCCTGTTGCTTAGCAACAGCTTCTAAACAGTCCAAGCGTCTCTGTAGCTTAGCAACAGCTTCAGCGAGACCTAGCAGAGCTTGACTGTTGAGAAAAAAGCAACGAGAAGAGAAAAAACCTAACGAAACGGCTCCTGATTTTTGCCGGTAGCTCGAGCATTCCGGACAGTTAGCCTCCGGATAACACAAAGTTTCCTGTACCATTCTTTACCTTTGATCACTACATTCTATGCATACTACCAATAAATCATAGTACATCAAAGATACATACAAATGACAACAGAATAACAACATAAACTAAACAACCAGGCACTTTACTCTTCTACAAAAGCAAAATAGTGTGGATGCTGGAAATTTGAAATAAAAACAGAAAATGCTGGGAATACTCAGCAGGTCAGGCAGCATCTGTGGAGAGAGAAACAGAGTTAACATTTCAGGCTGATGACCCTTCGTCAGAACTGGAAAAAGCTGGAGATGTAACAGATTTTAAGCAAGTGCAGGGGCAGGGAAAGGGGAGGAAAGAACAAAAAGGAAGGTCTGTGATAGGATGGAAGGCAGGAGAGATTAAGAGACATTAAGAGAGATTAAGAGATGGTGCAAGGCAAAAGGAGGTGGTAATGGGACAAGTTAAGAAACAAAAGATGGCTCTAGATGAAGTGTAAATGGCACTGGTAGAATGAAAGACAGCTGCCATGTGGGAGAGAGAAAAAAATAGAAAAATAAATAAACAAATAAATGGAAAGAAAAGGATATGGTCTGAAATTGTTGAACTCGATGTTGAGTCCAGAAGGCTGTAAAGTGCCTAATCGAAAGATGAGTTGCTGTTCCTCGAGCTTACGTTGAGCTTCCATGGAACACTGCAAGAGGCCGAGGACGGTGAGGTCTGATTGGGAGTGGAGCGGAGAATTAAATAGACAGGCGACCGAAAGCTTAGGGTTACCCTTACGGACTAAACGGAGGTGTTCCGCAAAGCGGTCACCCAATCTGCGTTTGGTCTCCCCAATGTAAAGGAGACCACATTGTGAGCAGCGAATACAGTATATTAAATTGCAAGAAGTACAAGTAAATCACTGTTTCACCTGGAAGGCATGCTTGGGGCCCTGGACAGTGGGAAGGGTGGAGGTAAAAGGGCGTGTGTTGCATCTCCTGCACTTGCACGGGAAGGTGCCAGGAGAAGGGGAAGGGGAAGGGGTGTTGGAGGTGATAGAGGAGTGGACCAGGGTGTCGCGGAGGGACCTGTCCTTTCGGAATGCTGAAAGGGGAGGTGAGGGAAAGATGTGTTTGGTGGTGGAGTCACGCTGGAGATGGCGGAAATGGTGGCGGATGATCCATTGAATGTGGAGGCTGGTGGCGTGAAATGTGAGGACAAGGGGAACCCTATCGTGGTTCCAGGAGGGAGGGGAAGGGGTGAGAGCAGAAGTGCAGGAAATAGAACGGACACGGTCAAGGGCCATGTCAACCACTGTAGAGGGGAATCCTCGGTTGAGGAAAAAGGAAGGCATGGCGGAAGCACTAGTATGGAAGGAGGGATTGTCAGAGCAGATGCAGCGGAGATGGAGAAACTGGGAGAATGGAATAGAGTCCTTACAGGAAGTGGGGTGGGAGGAAGTGTAGTCCAGGTAGCTGTGGGAGTCAGTGGACTTGTAGTGAATGTTTGTCAACAACCTATCCCCAGAGATGGAGACAGAGAAGTCGAGGAAGGGAAGAGTCGGAGATGGACCATGTGAAGGTGAGGGAAGGGTGGAAATTGGAAGCGAAGTGAATGAAATTTTCTAGTTCAGGGCGAAAGCAGGAAACAGTACCGGTACGGTCATCAATGTACTGGAAAAAGAGGTGAGGGAGGGGACCTGAGTAGGACTGGAACAAAGAATGTTCCACATATCCCACGAAAAGGCAGGCATAGCTGGGACCCATGCGGGTTCCCATAGCAACACCTTTAATTTGGAGGAAGTGAGTGGAGTCAAAGGAGAAGTTGTTCAATGTGAGAACAAGTTCAGCCAGGCAGAGGAGGGTGGTGGTGGATGGGGACTGGTTGGGCCTCTGTTCAAGGAAGAAGCGGAGCACCGTCAGGCCATCCTGGTGGAGGATGGAGGTGTAGGGGGATTGGGCGTCCATAGTGAAAAGGAGACAGTTGGGGCCAGGAAACTGTTAAAATGGCGGAGGGTGTTGGAAGAGTCGCAGATGTAGGTGGGAAGAGACTAGACAAGGGGAGAAAAAATAGAGTTGAGATAGGAAGAGATAAGTTCCGTGGGGCAAGAACAGGCTGAAATGATGGGTCTACTAGGGTAGTCCTGTTTGTGGAACTTGGGAAGGAGGTAGAAGCGGGCTGTGCGGGGTTGGGGAACTATGAGGTTGGCGGCCATGGAGGGAAGATCTCCAGAGGAGATGAGGTCAGTGACAGTCTGGGAAACGGTGGCTTAATGTTCGGTAGTGAGGTCATGGTCTAGGCAGAGGTAGGAGGAGGTGTCGGAGAGTTAGCGTTCAGCTTCCACTAGGTAGAGGTTGGTTCGCCAAACAACAATTACTCTTCTAATTGTTTTATTACCATAAACTTCCAATTCCCCTAAATACAAGTGACCAAGCTGACATATCCAGACCATTACAGATATGACTGACTGACTCTTACACATTCTACTATTTTACTTTCCTGTGAAGATATCTGTGCTTTAAAATCCCCTTACACAATTTACAACCCATGCTCAGCAGAAAGCTATTTTAACTTTTAACTCATGTTCTGGTCTCACAGATGGCACAGAAAGAATAGCGATGTACTCGGGTAATACAGACTGTCGCTCCCACAAAAGGTAGGCCTAGAAATTGAGTTGGCGCCGCGCCAGGGCTTTAGCGCCGGAAATTTAGCGCCGGCGCTAAGTCCCCCTGCGCGCGCCAAAAATTCAGTAGCGCCGCGCCCAGACGGCTGCCGGCGCTACTGGAGGGTGTCAGCGCCTCGCAATGGGCGCTGACTGCCGCATTGCGGCGCTAATCCGCCGCTGCGGCACCCGATGCGGTGCGGCAGGCTGGGGAAGCGCAGGCCTCCTCCTTCCGTTAAGGAGGAGCTGCCTGCACCCGACCGCTGGCCGTTGATCTGTGGAGAAAAATGAGCCCGGCACCTCGGAGAAGTGCTGGGCTCGCGGCCCACACGCATCTGTGCCGCGGGGGGGTGTTGGAGGAGTCCGGGGAGGGAGGTGCGGGCAGGCGGCCGCCGGGAAAGCGGCCGGCCGCCGCGCGACCTTAATGCGCCGGCACTAAGACCCGTAGCGAACTTTTGAAAAATCGTTGGTTGCGGCTGCCACGGTCGAGGCGGCCGCAACTCAATTTCGGCGTTCGGGCGCGTTGCCACGGCAACCGGGACGCTGCGCACACCGATGACGTCATCGGTGCCGGCGCAGCGCAACCGGCTAACACCGATGGCAGCGCCCAAGTGAATTTCTCAATCGGCTGTACTTGCGGCGCTAGGCCCTCTAGCGCCTCAAAATGGGCGCTAACCCCACTCAATTTCTAGGCCGTACTGTGGGTTGACCCCTTGACTGAGAAATGAATGAAAGTAAAATCTTTGTACGTGTCCAATGATTGTCTGACTGCAAGCTTCAAACTTTCTAATTGGCTCAATGGTTTTACTGTGAAAAACAACAAATCATATTGCTGGTAAACACATTTCACCCTCCTATCAGTCACTATGAGAATTCCCTGCTGGAGTCTGCCACCCCAGCAAATGTGCAACTTGTCTGCATTATACAATCTGCAGTCACTTTTAGCGCCTCCTCATCTCTAACCTGCCTATTGCTCCCCAGGCCTCCTACTGCCTGCTTCTTGGTCTTCCACTCTCTAGTGGTCTTGGTCTTTGGTTGCTTCTCTTCCTAGTCTGACGATAGACTTACCTCCCCTCGCCCCCAGGCCCTCACAACTCAAGCTGTGAATGATACCACAGGAGATTTATTCGTTTTTCTCATGCTTCAGGACAATCAACTGCTGAAACACCGGAAAAACTGGGATTATCCAAAAAATATGAGACTTACACTAATTGTAATCTATTCATTCAATATCATCCAGGGAAGATATTTACATCAGAAAATATTAACATTTTGTAACTCGTGGAACATTTTATTATCCTCTATTTAAAACTGTAATAAAACAAATTTATATAAACTAAGTTCATGGTAGGAACTCTTTCACACAGCAACCTCCGTCAGTTCGAAGGATTTTGTTTTGTTATTTGTTGGGTGAATACTGCTAGAAAGAACACAATAGGAAGTGGAGTTGTAAAAGACCAAGTTGGCTGCACCAGTTTTTCTTTCTCTCCATTATAGAGCATCTCACCACCATCTAATAGGCGAACAACCTATCTGACACAGAGAAACATTTATTCCCAAGCATTGACAAGTACTCCTGCCTGAGACATGAACATACGACCATCTTGTTGGCAGCCAAATACCCTGTGCTACTTACAGTGTTAACATTTTTTTTTAAAGTTACATTTTTACTTCAACTATAAACCTCCACAGCTAATAATTAACACCAGCAAAATTTAATTATCTTCCATGGAGGGAAATCAAATGTTGTGTCACATGTTCCTTTTCGACAGTTCAGCAACTTCTGCAGAGCGTTAGCTATTGCTTTGACTGCAAGGTATGCTCCATAAGCTCCACCACGCTGAGTATTTTTAAAGAAGAAATCATCCTTGACAGATTCATTCGTGTTTGGACAAGCAAGAGATGACACGACTTTTAGAGAGTCAGGAAGTGTGAGTTTGGTTTACATGCCTTGGTATCATTGATAGACTCACTTACGTGAGTTAATGTTTTTTTGTATTCCTTGATGAATGTATTTGTCGTATCAGGACCTGGATTCAACTTTTGTAAATAATCAGCAAAACCTGCAATGTTTCCATTTTTGAAGGACAGGCCAAATATGTGTCCAACTTTCCCAATTTGATCCATGGTTGCAACTTGCCTAGAATTGGACCAACCATTTGTAGCAATCCAGATCTTACTTACATTCTGTTTAGTTAATGTGGTGAACAATTTGATGACAATTGGTATATTTGCAATCAAAATAATAACTTCTGTTGATGAATTTTTAACAGTTTCAGCTACTTTTCTTATTATTTCATCACTTTGTTGATGATTGGCATAACTTGGAATAAGTTCATAAAAATTTATACATATTTTGAACTTATCTGCATTTGAGATGAAACTGTCTATTGTAGCCCGCCCATAGTCATCATCAGTGGCAATGGCTCCGACCCAGTTCCAATTAAAGTGATTGACAAGTGCAGCTAAGGCTTCAGTTTGATGGACGTCACTTGGAACAGTCCGGAAAAATGATGCAAATCTCACCTTGTCACTGAGAATTTCCGCAGATGCTGTATAACTGATCTGTCAGAACATCAAAATAAAACAGTAACCATTTTCATAGAATCATAGAAATGATTTTAAATAACCAGCAGATCTTTTTAACATTTATATGCCAGTAAAAGTCTGGGAAATAGCCAAAGATGAAAATGTAATTGTCAATAATCTTGCCAATAAATAATCAAATATTGCAAACTAAAAGTGATGTGTCAACCTACTATGGTTTGGTATATCGCAGTACCAATTACTATTTAAGGACAACGTTTTTATACTTCAATTATTAGTATGTGTTTGAATATTATAAAAGCTGGAGAATATTCCAAATATTGCTAGCTACAGGTAACCCTTACATTGTGTGTATGGTTGGATTCTCTGGACCGCTGACGAGTTTAATGTTTATTGCCCATTCTTCCTTGTTTAATGCATTGTTACATTTCCAGCATTGAATTGACCATTTCTGTGACAGGGCCAAGTCAATCTTCAGCCTCAGGAGTTTTAATTGGCTAAATAACTGTTGCTTTGAAATGTTTTTTAGCCCATTAAAACCCAATTTCTGGAAGCTGCACCACATATAGTATTACAGTAGTAAAGATACTCTTGACATTTAATGAGTTTTATTACTGTACTATTAATATTTGTTTCAGTGTGACAATGTGTAAACTGAAACCATATAAAAAAAACTGCCTCATTTCCCAGGAGCTGCAAATAGTCCAAGGCATAGTGGTTAGCACTGTTGCCTCACAGCGCCAGGGACCCGTGTTCGAATCCGGCCTCGGGCGACTGTGTGGAGTTTGCACATTCTCCCTGTGTTTGCGTGGGTTTACTCCGGGTGCTCCGGTTTCCTCCCACAGTCCAAAGATGTGCAGGTTAGGTTGATTGGCTATGATAAATTGACCCTTAGTGTTAGGGGGATTAAATACGTGGGGTTACGGGGATAGGGTGGGATATGTGTTGGTGTAGGGGTTACGGGGATCGGGTGGGATATGTGTCGGTGCAGGCTCGATGGGCCGAAATGGCCTCTATCTGCACTGTGGGGTTTCCGTGATTCTGTGATTCTGTGAACGTTGTTACTCCATGTGACAGTCTAACTGTTTCTGTCATTTAAAATTATTCCATGTGACAACATAGTTCATGTTGTGCAAAGTTTTCCATGTGATCTGCTGACACAAGTCTGGGCATGTGACAGATAGACAGATTAATTTACAGAAACAAGCAATAAGCAGGCAGGTGCTGAAATCAGCTAAACTAAACAGCAGGGTAGAGTTTCCGCTTTGGGTGCAATTGGGAAACTGGGTACAAAGTGACCCAGATATTCCGATCCCTACGGGTGGTTACGTGTTGTGTACCCACCCGTAGGGACATCGGAAGTGCCGATTTCAGGCATGCACAGCGCATGCGCTGAAAACTGGCATTTCCGATCTGTCAGGAATGGTCTTGACAGATCCTCCGGCTGCCCTGGAGAAGGGCCACTGCGGGCGGATAGTTCCACTTTTAGGAGACCCTCCACCCGCAGAAAACCCTTACAATTCTTACACCTGGTAAAAGCGTAAGGCCTGCTTTTACCAGGATAAGAGTTGAAAATTTTTTTTTTTAAATTTTCACTGATTTATCATTTAAAAATACTTTAAAAAAAGGTAAGTTTATTTTTAGCCTCATAAAAAAACATTATTTTTTTCAAAAAATAAAATTTTTGTTTAAAATACTTAATTTATTGTAATTTCAAGTCAATTTAAAAATGTGATAAAAAAAAATTTATTTAAAGTTTTACTATGTTTTTTCATCGATCTCCATTTATATATTTGACAGGTCTTCCTGTCAAGTGTATGAAAGGAGATTCCCTTCTGTGATTGGCTCCCTATGGCTCATGTGATCCCAGGGCGCTGCGAACTACACGCACCCCTGGGATACGTGGGCCCTGCGCACTTCAAGTTTGGAGAGGCCCAGGAACGGAAGCGTGTGCGTCCCGGGAGCCCTCGGGTAAGGGCGCAGATTTTTTCAGATCGCAGGCCTCCACCCGCGGGAGGCCTGTGATCGGAAAATATGGGCCATTCGCTTGAAATTGCGCTGTTTTCCCAAAGTGAAGTTACGGTTCAAGTTTCCACCCAAACTCATTTGCATAATCACAAACATAAAATCTTCCATGAACCAATGCAATCAGGCAGCATGATAGAACATAATTACGTTTTTTTTTGCATTGCATTAACAAATATTCCTTGATATATTTAAGTGTGGTAACCTATTGCAGTTTTATTAATACAGCTGAAAATGGGTTTATCACAAAAAAATAAGCATTTTTAATAAAAGTGTCTAGTCCACCACCTGTGAGTAACACGATTTTAAATCACTGAAAATGACTTAAAAAAAGCTATACAGAACCATTTACTAGACTGGGGGGAGGGAGAGAGAGAGAGATGGGGGAGGGAGAGAGAGAGAGCGACGGGGGAGAGAGAGAGCGACGGGGGGGGAGAGAGAGAGAGAGAGAGACGGGGGGAGAGAGAGAGAGAGAGAGACGGGGGGAGAGAGAGAGAGAGACGGGGGGAGAGAGAGAGAGAGACGGGGGGAGAGAGAGAGAGACGGGGGGAGAGAGAGAGAGACGGGGGAGAGAGAGAGAGAGAGACGGGGGAGAGAGAGAGAGAGAGAGAGAGAGAGAGACGGGGGAGAGAGAGAGAGAGACGGGGGAGAGAGAGAGAGAGACAGGGAGAGAGAGAGCGAGAGAGAGACGGGGGAGAGAGAGAGAGATGGGAGAGAGAGAGAGAGAGACGGGGGAGAGAGAGAGAGAGAGAGACGGGGAGAGAGAGATGGGGAGAGAGAGAGAGAGAGAGACGGGGGAGAGAGAGAGAGAGACGGGGGAGAGAGAGAGCGAGAGAGAGACGGGGGAGAGAGAGAGAGAGGGGGGAGAGAGAGAGAGAGAGATGGGGGAGAGAGAGAGAGAGACGGGGAGAGAGAGAGCGAGAGAGAGACGGGGGAGAGAGAGAGAGAGGGGGGATAGAGAGAGACGGGGGAGAGAGAGAGAGAGACGGGGGAGAGAGAGCGAGAGAGAGACGGGGGAGAGAGAGGGAGAGAGAGAGAGAGAGAGACGGGGGAGAGAGAGAGTTTTTTAGTAAATTAAATATTTTTTAATATGTAAAAACTTTTAAGATGGGCCTACTAGTGGCCTGTGCACCTAAAAAAAAACTCAATTTGAAGAGCCTCCTCGAATGGCTCTTTCAGCAGCCTAGGATGTATGCTGTTGGTGACTTCTTCACCTTCAGTTCTGCTAATTCTTTTCAGAACCAATACCTTTTCTGCAGATGGTTCCATGTCCTCTTCTAGCACACCTAAAACCATTAAGCACTTGGTTCATCCAAAGTGCCTGATTCTTACACCTATAAAGCTATTTGAAAGAGTCTTGCCTTTGAAAAGTTAGACTATGAGCTGGAGCTACTTTACTTGAACAATAGACAACAAACTTCATAACTGGATTTCCACATCACTTCAAAACGTGATTATTATCACTTATTTCAGACTCATTCAAAACAGCTGATGGTACCTGAAAGGATTATAACGTTGATCAATAGGCCAGTGATACACATTCATTGGGGGAGAAATTGAGTATAGCCCCGTTTGGGGCGCCAGCCTCACCAGGGCGCTAAATGTAGCGCCCCGGAAACATTCGTGCCTCCGCACCGGAAATTGAGTTGTAGCGCACCAAAGGGAAGCGCGGCGCTACTGGAGGCGCCCCGCATCCCTCTTGGGGTGCTGTGAGTGAATATCGTGGTGCTACGTGCCGCAGCGCCACACGCTGCGGCACGTCGCGCTGCGGTATTGCAGGCCTTCCTCCCCTTCTTAAAGGGGAGGGGCCTTGTGCAGCGCGATCTGGGGCCCAACTGGGCCCCCGAGGATCGGGAGTGCAGGCAAAAGAGCCCAGCACCGAGGAGCAGTGCCGGGCTCTTGGAGCGCAGCCGGCACTCCGTGGCGACGGGGGGGGGCGTGTTCAGGAGGCCGGGGACAGGAGCGCAGGCAGGTGCTGGCAGGCGGCCAACAACAAAAGTGGCCGCCCCGCACCTCGCCTTTAATTTGCGCCTCCCCGGCCGCAGGTAGGCCCCCCTGAACTGGTTGGACATAGCGTCCGGCGGTACATCAGGGGGCGCTGCCAAATATCGCGGCTGGGGCGGCAGCGGGGCGCTGCGCACACCGATGACGTCATCGGCAGTGGCATAGCGCTAACGGTTAGCGCCACCACTAACGTCCCACGGAATTTAGCGGGAGGTGTGGGCAGTGCCACACCCGGGTGCCAGTTGGCTTGCGACCCACTTAGCGCCCTCTTAAAGCGCTAACGGGTGGCGCAACCTACTGAATTTCTCCCCCATTGTGTCTAGCACTTTAGGGTGTGTTTAGTAGCTATATTTTCCCAGGTGCCTGTGTCTGTTAGAAAATCAACTGTGTTATACAAAAATTTATACAGAGCTAAAAGAATAAGCATTGTTCTCCCATCATACAGTTGCAGAAGCCATTTTGAGGAAGATGTCTTTCTGATAAGAACCTATTTTGAACTAAGAATGCATTACAAAGAAAGAACCCATACATTATAGTCAAAAATACTCAATTGTTATCATAACTGCTGCTCATTTGTGAAGCTCCTAAATTGAAGCAGCAGTCATACAAAATGTTATAAAAATGCTTTTGACTTCAGTCACACTTTTCTATTTTAAATGAACGGCTTTCTGTTTCATGATCTTACCTGCGGCATGAGGTAACGGGTCATTATCCTGGCAACTGGAATGGTAACTTCAGAATAAGCATCTCCTACAACAGCTTTTACAACTGGGATGTAATCGGAATAGTTGCAGCGCACGTCCAAATGGCTGTCAGCAGAGTTAGATGCAGACAGAAATCTCATGGTTGCTTTTATGGCTTTTGTGGAATCTGCACAGGAGTCGTATATTTCATAACCCAATCTTACCCCAGGCAACAGAGAAGAGTTATTTATAATTTCAACTGTATATATCATTGCACTTGCTTGTACAAATCCTCGTATATCAAACCTACAGAAAGAAGAGAACAAGTGCTCTTATATATCTGGGCTATTTAAAAAAAAAGTTTCTTGTCTCGTATCCTGCATGGGAATGAGCACAACAGACCTTACTCAGAGACAACCTCATTATTTCCCCAATGTACAGGTGAAGTAGAGGCATGGCTTGTAAGCAGTCGGCACAGACACCATGGATTTTGAACATATGGCTTTTTAAAAACTGGACAGACTGTTTGGGGTGGGGGGAGCAGTGAAAAAAGCACTCAAGCTGGAGGTGACTCACGTAACCAGGTTGTATTCGGATGGAAACGAACTGTCCTTGGGAACAATGGCGCGAGAGGCCCACTCCCAAGTCTTGATTAACAAGGCTGACAACTCATTATTCTGGTCAAGATGAACTCGTTAAGTTAACTGGCTGGAAGGTCGAAATGAGTTCGAAGACCATTCAAACCGTCAGAGGAAGCTTGGAAACCACTTCCCTGAGGCATTGGCCTAGATTTTCAGTGTGCCGTGAGGTGGGCTTTTAGGCGTGCAGGGGGCTAAAATCCCAAATTCGGGGATCCCGCCCAAAACCCGCCTCCACGTAAGTTTCAAAGGAGGAGGGGACCCGTCGACCCGAGGCGGGAAGGGATTAGTGCCAGTTAACTGCCTGTTAACAGGTAGTTAACAGGCAGTTTTTAGCCTAATCCCTATTTTGAAGGGTGTCGTGTGGGATTCCCGACGGCTCCAAACCACGCCAGGTTAGAGCAGGCGGGCCGTCGGGTTGAAGGACTTGGAGGGGTCGAGATGTCAGTGTTCAGGTGAGTGATGGGTGCATAAGTGCAAAGGTAAGTGTGTTTGGTGTGTCTAAAGTGTGTAAAGAAGTTTAAATTACCTGTACTTACCTTTACAGCCTTTCTTCCTGTAGGCTTCGGGAGTCCATCATTCAGCCGGCACTGAAAGCAAAATGGCTGCGAGCTGTCAAAAGTAACAGCCTGCAGTTTTCAGTGCCGGCGAGAGTTCTAACTGAGTCTGCGTAGAAGGACTCAGGCTAGAAGTCAGACTGTCAGTGTTTGACAGCTTCAAACAGCTGTGAAACACTGATATTTCATCTGTCAGCACGTCTTGACAGATGAAATTTCAGTCTGTGACATCACCTGTTGCCGGGTGGTCCTTAATTGGCCTGCTGAGACCGCTGGGCGGGCTCAACAAGGTCAATCAAGGGAAAATCGCGTGGATTGGCCGGACGTCGATGGAGGTTGGACTAAAACCCGAAAGTTGTAGTCCCACCTCCTTCCCGACTTCTGAATGAAAATCCAGCCCATTGTGTCCATTAAAACCACAGACAGCGGTCTGTGTATTGGAGGGGTGTATCAGAGAGCAGTTTGGATAGCTCTCTCTCTCCTGCCCGCCACACAATGGACGTCAAGAGGAGCAGAGCCTTGCTCTTCCAACCGAGACGGACTTTGACTAAGGCTGGGACTCGCATGCCACAAGGCCGGTACGGAACCAGGTAGCCGAGACGTACAGGAGGAAGCTGCAAGCAAGATCAAAAAGGGCAATCTAGGTGAGCATTGCCAAGCCTACACACCCACAAGATCACTTAGCTGTGTGAGGGGGTGCCTGTGTGTTCCTACCAAACCAGAGGGGGGTTTAGCGTTGGAAGGGTCCTGTGATAGTTTAGTTCACGGGAGGGTGTTTTTAGGCCGTGGTAAGTCAGCACGGCAGGGGCTTGTTGGACAAGTCAGGGTTGTACTGTTTTAAACTGTACTGTTGTGTTCACACTGCTCGTACTGTATGCGAGTGGAGTGGTTTTGTCAACTTTAATAAACACTGTACGGGTGAGCCCGAAAACGCTGTCCATGTTCCAATCTGTCCTCAGTAATCTCTATCGTCCAGAACTTGTAGTAAGGGGGTATGCGTGCTCGCTACGGGCAGGGTGAAACCACTTACAATAATTGGTGATTGCGGCAGAGCCTATAGGAAATTGGCCACCGCAAAAACCGGTTACAGGCTTTACCCCCGTGATACCTTTTAACATGATAACAATGTTAATCCTTTCAGAAATACATTGCTTTCTCCCTCCTCCATTCCTCGATGTGGTCCCATGCAATTAAGCAAAAAACAACAAACTATACAATTAAAAATCTTGGGCTGAAAATTCAATAGCCCTGCGGCAGTTTTACAGGCATATGATCCAATATGGTGGGTGGCGTGCACACTCATTCCTTGCTGGAAGTGCGCCGGCCGCCATATTGGACCGGGCTCTTCCGTAGGCATCCAGGGCGCAGGCTGGCAGTATTAAAGAACCTCATTATAATATTTAAATAAGGGTCCTACACTTGTTGTTGGATCCTTTTGTGAAATTGGGCTGCCCAGCGCCTGACTCACTACGTGATAAATTCGCTCAGCAAATCATGGTGCTAACAGGCAGCGAGAACCCTGCAGCAGTGCTATTAAAAGGGCTCATCCACTCCATACAGGTTGGTTTGTCCTTTTAGGCTGCCGGTTAACTTTTGGGTGTTTTTTGGCCTTTTTTCTGCCTTCTACAGCTGAATTGTGACTTTGCTAACAACTTTTTGCTGCTACTGGACTGCTTTTGTCTGCCTTCAAAACAGTTTCACTGCAGTCATGGGTGGTCTGGTAGGTCTGCCTTTGGGGCTGGAGGAGGAGGGGGAGCAGCGAAGACAGGAAAGAGATCAAGCAGCTGGGAGAAGAGGGTGGAGAAGGGCATTGCACAGGAGACCATTCCCACAGTGTCTTCAGGGAGAGTTTCTCCTGCTTTAACTTCACTGCAAAGCAATGTGTCGGGTGTCTTCACTTCACCAAGGGGGCTGTCACCGAGCTAGGTCACCTGCTGCAGCCACAACATGAGCCTTAAAGCTGGGCATGGTCAGCACTGCCTGTGGCCGTCAAGGTCACCGTAGCCCTTAACTTTAATGGCACAGGCTCCTTCCAGGCTGAATTCCAGCGACATCTCCCAATGTGCTGCGCACCACTGAATCTGGGAAGCCACCGAGGCTTTCTACGCCAGGAGGAACACTTACATCCCTTTCCCCATGGACAGAGTGAAGCAGGATGAGAGAGCACTATGTAAGGGCCAATTTTCTTGACCTTTACCTGCGGGAAATGCCCTTTATCAAGGTGCAAAGGCATTTCCGGGGCTTCATCCAAGGCTGGAGCTAGGCCTTCACTGGCAATATCTACCAGCCCATTGCTGAAATGTCTGAATGGGCACCTCTTACAGCTTCCCACCTCTCTTTCCTGCTATGGCTATGAGGCATCCAGATACAGGGGTGCTCACAGAAGCTGGTGGAAGGCTTGTGCCAGGACCTTCCCAGACTGAGTAACCAAAGAATAAACAGAAAATAGAAGAGTTTTTAGAACTCTCGATAAGCCTAGGGGCTTTCAGCAGCAGTCTGAAGGCCAGAGGCTGACAGCTGCTGTGCTCCATTTGCTTGCCATAGCTTTCAGCCATGTTAATGACCCGTGACACCAAAACCGGCGGCAGCTTGGCTTGGACAGACACAGCGCACTTCAGGTACACAGCTCCTGTTCAGAGTCAGGCTGAAGGAGGCCAAGAAAATTGGCCCCTCAGACACCACAATGATAAAAGTGTGTGGAAACCAAATGTAGAGAGTAAAAAATGAGCACAAACAGAATAACACAGAGAGAGAGAGAGAGAGAGAGAAAACTGTACCTTTTTGCTATGTAAGCTTTGGCAATATGGTTCTCTGTAAACTTTCATGCCAATAAAGCATTTGAACTGAACTGAAAAAAAACTGAGAGACAGCAAGAATTAGGCAGCAGGGAGGAAGCAGAGAAAATGTTACTGCAAGAGAGACAATTTATCTTCATCCATGAGCAACACCACAAGTGATCAACTTATATAATAACTAGCTGGAGTGCCCAGCGGTGCCGAGGCTTTTTCGAGGGCATGTTGTTGTTGGAAGAGAGAGAGAGAGCGACTGGGGGGAAGAGAGAGAGCGACTGGGGGGAAGAGAGGGCGGGGAGGGGGAGAGGGAGGGCGGGGGGGGAAGAGAGGGCGGGGAGGGCGGGGAGGGGGGGGGCGGGGAGGGGGGGAGGGCAGGAGGGGGAGGGAGGGCGGGGGGGGAAGGGAGGGCGGGGGGTGAAGGGGGGGAGGGAGGGCGGGGGGGAAGGGGGGGAAGGGGGAGGGAGGGCGGGCGGGGGGGGAAGGGAGGAGGGAGGGCGGACAGGGGGAGGGAGGGAGGGGGAGGAGGGGGGAGGGCAGGGAGGGGGAGGAGGGGGGGCGGGAGGGCGGGGAGGGAGAGAAGGGGGGAGCGGGGGAGAGAAGGGGGGTGAGAAGGAGAGAGAAGGGGGGAGCGTGGGAGAGAAGGGGGGGAGAGGGGGAGAGAGACAGAGGGATGGAGAGAGAGAGGGCGAGTGGCCCGCGGCCGCAAATGGCGCCAAGCCCCGAGAACAGGCGTGAGCCGGCTTGAGGCTGAGAGATGGCCACGGCCACGGCCACGCCCGGTTGCCGGGGTAACCCTGCCACGCCGCCCCACCCCGCACTCCCGAGAGCCCTGCTCTCCAAGCCCCAGCCGCCCCGCCCCGCCCCGTACTCCCGAGTCGAGAACAGACGTGAGCCGTCTTGAGGCTGAGAGACGGCCGGCGGGCCCGGTTGCCGGGGTAACCCTTCACGCTCAGCAAGCCCCGGCCGAGATCCGCACTCCCGAGAGCCCCGCCCCGCCCCGCAGTCCTGAGAGCCCCGCCCCCCCCGGCCGAGCCGGCTTGAAGTCCACCGATTGTGGCTGAGAGAGACGGCCAGCGGGCCCGGTTGCCGGGGTAACCCGCGCAGCCTGTGAAACCAAGAGAAATTTTTTTTTTTTAAAAAGCTGCCACGGAGAAGGAACGCGCAGTCTGTGAAAGCAACAGAAATTAAATTTTTTTTTTTTTTAATAAACGGGTGTTAAGAAGATGGGAGGCCATCTTGAAAGTTTTTTAATGTTTTTAAAAAGCTGCCACGGAGAAGGAACGCGCATTCTTGCTGAAAACACCAAAAGTTATTTTTTTTAAAACGGCTGTTAAGAAGATGGGACACCATCTTCATTGTGTTTTAATGTTTTAGACATTGTGTTTTGACGTTTTACACATTAAAAAAAAAATCGCTCCTAACAAACAAACACACAGAAGGTGAGAATAAAGATGGCGGCCACTCACCTCGGTTCAGAACGATAAGGCCCGCCCACACATGCACCGATTGGTCGACCGTCAGGTGACCAAAGCGTAGGATTGGTCAATCGTCCCGTCACTCGACCGTAGGAGGGCCCGGCCGCACGCGGCAGCAACGATTGGTCGACCTCGAGGTCACTCTGTCGCTAATGAGCGGATAATGAGATGCTAATGAGCGGAATGTTGAAGGTTTTTCGGATACCGCGGGCGCGATTTTAGCCCGGCCGAAACGTAAATACGCTTAAGACCGTTTTGGAAAGGTAAGCTTTCTTTCGACGTAACGCACGCGTAGGTACGCTCTGTAACTTTCGAGCGCATAGCCCGACAGACGCACACGTGAGGACAGACAGAAGGACAGACAGAAGGACTGACAGAAGGACAGACAGACAGATCGACCGCTTTATATATATAGATACACTATCTATTGCTGATCACAACAGCCCTGCCTTTTTATCAATAATAAAATAATGGCCGTACTTTCCATGAGGGTTCTCCTGACTGTCAAGTTCCATATGTATGCTGACAACATCCAGCTCTACCTCACCACCATCTCTCTTGACCGCTCCACGGTCTCTAAATTGACACACTGCTTGTCCGACATCCAGTACTGGATGAGCAGAAATTTCCTCCAATTAAATATTGGGAAGACTGAAGCCATTGTCTTTGGTCCCCGCCACAAACTCTGCTCCCTAGCCACCAACTGTCTGAGGCTGAACCAGACTGTTTGCAACTTGGCTCCGAGAGAGGCTTCCGACCACATATCCGCTCCATCAACAAGACTGCCTATTTCTATCTCCGTAACATTGACCAACTCCACCACAGCCTCAGCTCATCTACTGCTAAAACCCTCACCCATGCCTTTGTTACCTCTAGACCTGGCTATTCCAACGCTCTCCTGGCCATCCTCCCATCTTCCACCCTCCATAAACTTAAACTCATCCAAAACTCTGCTGCCCATATCCTAACTCGCACCAAGTCCCATTCACTCATCATCCCTATGCTCACAGACCTACATTAGCTCCCGGTCAATTAATGCCTTGATTTTAAAATTCTCAGCCTTGTTTTCCAATCTCTCCACGGCCTCATCCCACTCCGACTCTCTACCTCTCTGGCACTCTATGGCCTACAAATTCAGTCCAGCCACTTTTGGGGCGGTAAAGTCGGGCGGGCGGTAAAGTTAGCGCCCGCCGGAAAGTGGAGGCCACTTCGCCGAAATTCAGTAGCTTTGGCCAAGGAGTTTGGGCGAGCGCTGAAACTGGCGTTGCACTCCTATCTTTAGGCGCTAAGCCGGCGGTGCGGACTGATAACGCCGAGGCCGGGCGCAGCGCAGGTGCAGCCGGCCAGCTCTTAAAGGGGGAAGGGTCGACTTTGTCTGCTGCCACGCCCTGGATAGTGGAGCCCTGCAGCTAGGCCTGAACACTGCTGGTGGACCCAAATAGCGCCTGAAGCCATGCAGAAGGCCCGTGAACGAGCGCAGCGCTTCTCAGAGCATGCTTTGAGGGTGCTGCTTAGGGGGTTGGAAAAGAACAGAGAGATCTTGTGCCCGGACAGTGGCAAGAAGGCTCCCAGGAGGCAGTACAGGAGAGCCTGGAGGGAAATCGCCCTGAGGGTGTCAGCCAACAGCGATGTCCCCAGGACTGGTGACCAATGCCGCAAGAAGTACAACGACCTCACTCGGTTGGTCAGGGTGAGTACCCTTTCCAGTGTCCTCCTCATCCTTGCATGTGCACCTCACATTATGGGCAAAGGGACCTCAAAGGCCTAATGGCCAGCCCTCCTCCCGCAGCTATGGCACTGGCATGATCATCAATAGCACTTTCTGCACTTCACACACTGGCCAAGCTATTCGACCATGGGAGGCAGTGCACACAACAACAGGGCACCACACTGGCCATGCTATTCGACCATGGGAGGCAGTGCACACAACAACAGGGCACCACACTGTACTTAGAGGCCATCCTTTCTCTTGCAGGCCAAGCTGGCGCAGAATCTGAGGAGCCGGACTGTCACCGGGGGAGGCCGTGCCCAGTTCCAGGAGCTCAGTGACCTGGAGGAGCACATGGCTCGACTCATGCGTGCCCGGGTGGTTGGCCCCGTTGCTATTGGAGATGCCGACCCTGTGCTGGGCCCCAATGGTAAGGACATGACCGTTTGCACCTCTTTCGTTCCCCTTGCGCTTCAGATCTACATCCTTTGCCACTGTCCGACCAATGCGCATAATGCCACCAATCATGCCTCCCTCGCTGATGCCCTGTCCTCACTCTAAAGCTACTCTTGTGCCTTCCTGCTTTCAGCTGGTGAGGAGGAGGTCCCTGAAGCTGAGAGTGCCAGTCCCTCGGAAGAGGAGGACGACGAGGACCAAGAGGAAGGCGGCACATCGGGGGAACCCTCATCCGCGCCAGGGGATGGCAATGGAGGGGACACGTCTTGCCTGGAGGAGAGCCAGGGGGAAGTGTTGCAGGGGGGTGTAGCTCCTGGGCCCAGTGGCGTCCAGGCACGCGGGAGGGGTCGGGCAGCACGGCTGCCTTCTCCCCAGAGGGGGGAAGTGTTGCAGGGGGGTGTAGTTGCAGGGCCCAGTGGCGTCCAGGCACGTGGGAAGGCTCGGGCAGCACAGCTGCCTTCTCCCCAGAGGGGGGAAGTGTTGCAGGGGGGTGTAGTTGCTGGGCCCAGTGGCGTCCAGGCACGCGGGAAGGGTCGGGCAGCACGGCGGCCTTCTCCCCAGAGGGGGGAAGTGTTGCAGGGGAGGGCAGTTGCTGGGCCCAGTGGCGTCCAGGCACGCGGGAAGGGTCGGGCAGCTCGGCGGCCTTCTCCCCAGAGGGAGAGTCCGGCCTCCAGTCTGGAGACGGTCCTCGCCCAGGAGGTGCGCCTCCTTGATGAAATGTCCGCGGCCTCGGAGAGGTGCCACAACGAGTTCATGGGGGTTGTGGGACAGTTGCCTCAGGCCATTGAGTCCCTGGCTCATAGTGTGGCCGATTTCGGGGACTCACAGGCCAGGGGTGTCGACCAACTCGCGGCAGCACAGGACGCGAGTCGAGAGTTCATGAGTGGTGCCGTGCAGACACTGGCTGATCTGATGCGGGCACAGACCAGGGCAGTTCGGGCACTCACTTCTGCCACACTCGCTGTGTCACGGAAGCATCGCCAGGGCACCCGCCGCCCTGCTGCAGCACAGCGGTCTGGCCTTCACCAGATTGCTGCGCTTGCTGCAGTGCCAGCCCGGCCGAGTGCCAGTGTCTCTGGCGACCAGCGAGCGCCTGGCATCAGCCAGCTTGCCCCCATTGATGCAGCCGCCACTGCCACTCCCCCAGCCAAGCTGCGACGAGCTGCTGGAGAGACTGATGCTGCCCAGCCACAGCTGCAGCAGTCAGCAGCCGGCCCCTCCAGGGCCGGACCTCGTCTAGGCCGACCCCCAAGGGCATCTGCCGTCACGCATTGTGCCCCTCAGGAGCCTTCCCCCAGCCTTGCAACACCCACAGGGCCCAGGTTGAGGCGGAGCAACAGGTCGGGCAGGGGCCGGAGAAGCCTGCACAAGGACTCGCCCTGTCGGCACACCAAGTAGAGTGTGTTGCCAACTGTTTTTTTATATGGGGGTGTTTGTGTTCTGTATGGGGGGGTTTGTCTTGGTTAGGCTGAGGATGAAGGCCAATTGGATGGACAAGTTTTGTTATTCCTCCCCAGGTTGTGGGAGTGAGATATGTTTTTGACTGTTTTTTGGGGGTGTTGTCTGTTTTTCTGTTTCATGTGGGAAGGGCCCTGAGTTTGTTAAATAAAGCTTTTTATTTATTCAGCTTGTCCAGGTGTCATGTTTCAAGTGGTTGTTGCGTTAACCGGCTGAGGGCTTGCGGAGCGGCTGCATTCAGGTGCGTTCATTGCCACAAGCCATTCCCTGACGGGGCCTAGAAGTGTCGTTCAATAAGCCGCCGGCGGCCGGCCCTTGGACCTTGTGGCTCCCTCCTGGGCTGGTCCTCCTCCTCCTCCTCCTCCTCCTCATGGTCCTCCTGCTCGTCCTCCTGAGGTGGTGGTCCAACGTGAGGTGGCAGTGCCTGAGTCCTGCGGATAGCCAGGTTGTGCAGCATGCAGCAAACGATGACGAACTGGGAGACTCTATCCGGCGAATACTGTCGAGATCCGCCGGATCGATCCAGGCAGCGGAACCGTTGCTTGAGGACGCCAATCGTTTGCTCTATGATGTTCCTTGTGGCTTGATGGCTTTCATTGTATGCCTCCTCCGCAGGGGTCCTGGGCGCGCGGAGCGGGGTCATGAGCCATGTACACAAAGGGTAGCCCTTGTCCCCAATAAGCCATCCCCTTGGTGGAGGCTGTGCCTCGAACATGTCAGCCACAGTAGTCTGGCGCAGGATAAATGCATCGTGGCTGCTTCCTGGAAAGCAGGCATTGACAGCTAGGATGCGCTGCCTGTGGTCACACACCAGCTGTACATTGAGGGAATGGTAGCCCTTCCGGTTGCGGTAATCCTCGGCATTGTCGATAGGTGCCCGCATAGCCACATGCGTGCAGTCAATGGCGCCCTGCACCATGGGGAAGTCGGCGATCCTGGCAAATCCGACTGCACGCTGCTCCTGCCTCTCTAGGGTCATGGGGAAGGAGATGAATTGGTGTCTTCTTGCGAAAAGGGCATCGGTGACCTGCCGGATGCAGCGATGCACGGCGAACTGGGAAATGTTCGCTATGTCCCCAGCAGCGGCTTGGAATGAGCCGCTTGCATAAAAGTTCAGAGCCACCGTGACCTTCACTTCCACCGACAGAGACGTCCTGCACATCAGCTGTGGACGCAGATCTCTGTGAAGCAGCTGGCAGATCTCTGCAACCACCTCCCTTCTGAAGCGCAGCCTCTTAACACAATGCGCGGCAGTCATGGTGAGGTAGGACACCTGCTGCCGGTATTCCCTGAGTGGGTAAGGCCTACGTTGCCGACGCCTGATGGCCCCTCTGCGTCTAGGCATGGCTGGCCCTCTCACACAGCGTCTGCGAGCCCTTCGCACATAATGCTGGAACTGAGGGTTGGAACCCCATGCAGCCCCCATAATAAACTTGCAAACAGTGAAATCACAATGAGTGAAATTTCCAAGCTCTGGCCAGAAGCCAAAAATACCTCTCCTATGTTGTCCCAAATCAGGAAGGTCTGTTCCTTGGTCTCTGTCCAGAAATCCAAAGCACTAAAGTAATTGCAGCAAAATGGCTGGCCTTTATAGTTCAGTCTAAGTGCCCTTTAATTAGCGCTCCCCGAGGCCCGCAGGGCCTCTGCTGCGTTCCACTTCACAGTTCTTAACAGCGCCACGCCCACATTGGGCGGGCGCCACTGAATTTCCGGTTTGGGGCGCACAAACAGCGTTGCACGACGAAATGACGTCATAAGCTGCGCGCGCAGCTGAGCGGGCGCAAACACTTTGCGCCGGCGCTAAATGTCAACTGAAGTTGGGCGTAGGCGCAGATCGGCCTGCGCCCGGGCGCTAAGTGCCTAGCGCTGGAAATCTACCCCTCTTATGGCGCTAACGGCTGGCGGATGCAACTGAATTTCTAGGCCCATCTCTCTCTCCTCCTTTAAGATGCTTCTTAAAACCTACCACTTTGACCAAGCTTTTGGTTATCTGCCTTATTATCTCCTTATATGACTCAGTGTCAAATTTTGTTTGATAACGCTCCTGTGAAGCACCTTGGGATGTTATAGAAACATAGAAGATAGGAGCAGGAGTAGGCCATTCGGCCCTTCGAGCTTGCTCCGCCATTCAATGAGATCATGGCTGATCATCCAAATTCAGTACCCTGTCCCTGCCTTCTCCGCATATCCCTTGATCCCTTTAGCCTTAAGAAATATATCCAACTCCTTCTTGAATATATTTAATGAACTGGCCTCCACCGCCCTCTGTGGTAGAGAACTAAGTTAAAGGTGCTATATAAATACAAGTTGTTGTTGTTGTTTGCCATAACTTCCACTGACGTTGCAGCAAATGATTGGTAAAACACTGCAGAAATTCCACCCCGAAAGGTTTTGCATCTGGAATCATAGAATGATTACAGCACAGAAGGAGGCCATTCGGCCCGTCGAGCCCGTGCCAGCTCTCTGCAAGAGCACTTCAGCTAGTCCCACTCCCCCGCCCTTTCCCCGCAGCTCCACAATTTTTTTTCCTTCAGGTACTTATCCAATTCTCTTTTGAAAGCCACAATTGAATCTGCCTCCACCACCCATCAAGCATTGCATTCCAGATCCTAACCACTCACTGCGTAAAAAGTTTTTCCTCATGTCGCCTTTGGTTCTTCTGACAATCACCTTAAATCTGTGTCCTCTGTTTGTCGATCTTCCACCAATAGGAACGGTTTCTCTCTCTCTACTCTGTCTAGACCCCTCATGATTTTGAACACCTCTATCAAATCTCCTCCCAATCTTCTCTGCTCCAAGGAGAACAACCCCAGCTTCTCCAGTCTATCCACGTAGCTGAAGTCCCTCATCCCTGGAACCATCCTTGTAAGTCTTTTCTGCACCCTCTCTAAGACCTTCACATCCTTCCTAATGTGCGGTGCCCAGAATTGGACACATGCATGTCCTGGTTGTCACACTTACCTCAACTTAACATGATTTTGTTTCACCGGGCATAACACTAGGAATTGCTTTTATACTGTAAGGCTTGTATAGGTTTCTATAGTGACCATTATTTACTTTTGGCCTTCCAACACTAGGTAACATTGCTGCTGCTCCGACCTGGATCTCCCAACTCAGTTTGTCTAGGTAATGCTTTAGGTAATTTTAAGTTTTATTTTAAGTTTATAGACTATGAGCAAAATTTTCCAAGGCCTTTTTCATCAGCAGAGTCCTGCACACTGTGGACGGCTCATTCTCCCTGGCCACTGTCTGAGGCTGAACCAAACTGTTTGCAACCTCAGCATCCTATTTGACCCTGAGAGGAGCTTCTGACCCCATGTCCATCAACAAGACCACCTATTACCACCTCCGTAAGATTGCCCATCTGTGCCCCTGCCTCAGCTCATCTGCTGCTGAAACCCTCAGCCATGCCTTTGTTACCTCTAGACTTAACTATTCCAATGCGCTCCTGGCTGGCCTCCCATCTTCCACTCTCTATAAACTTGAACTCACCCGAAACTCTGCTGCCTGTATCATAACTCGCTCCAAGTCCCATTTATTCATCAGCCGTGTGCTCACTGACCTACATTGACAACGCCTTGATATTAAAATTCTTATCATTGTGTTCAAATCCCTCCATGACCTCGCCCCTCCCTATCTCTGTAACCTCCTCCAGCCCCACAAGCCCCCGAGATCTCTGCGCTGCCTCTTGCGCTTCCTCAATTTTCATCACTCCTCCTTCAGCTGCCTAGGCCCTAAACTCTCGAATTCCCTCCCTAAACCGCTCTGCCTCTTTATCTCTCTCACCTCCTTTAAGTTGTTCCTTAAAACTTAACTCTTTGAGCAAGATTTTGCTTACATGTTCTATTATCTCTTTATGTGGCTCAGTGTCAAATTTGATCTAATACTCGCTCCTGTGAAGCGCCTTGGGACATTTTACTACATTAAAGGTATTATATAAATCCAAGTTGTTGTTATATAATAACATATATTGTGTGTTATATGATATAATACCCTCTGGTCTTAAAACAGTGTATCCGAGTCACTGTAAGCAGCGCCTTTGGAAGAAACACTTACTTACCCCGAGCAGTGTAGTGGTCCCGGCTGAGTCAAGTTTTCTACCTTTTCGTGGACTGGAAAGAGTCCTCCGATGATGATGTCTCCCAGAGCTCTGGCTCCTACAATATCATCAGGGATATTGCAAAGTCTGACTGGGTGGTAAAATATAAGGAATGAAACAATAACTGTAACAGGCAAGGGTGACATCTTTCTCAGGGGTTTTAACAGTTTGAAAATGTTTGGAATTATAGAAAACCCAAAGAGATCACTTAAGAGGTATGGAGATCATTTCTGTTGCACACAATACCACTCTGTACACATTTAGAAACATTGCTCTATCTAGATATAGGGAGGATTTGATTATCATTCTTCCTGTTTCTGAAAGAGTAAATTCCACCCTGTTTTTACCATTACATTCTTTCTAGAACCATGTAGACTGGAAGTCAATAACTCAGAATCGTTAAATACTATCTGTATGGGTGAAAGAACTGTTTGCATACAATTCTATTTATGAAGCCAGGCGCAGAAAGCATTTTCTAAGTTCCCTAAGGAAGTAAAACTGTACTTAAAAAACTTCCTCTTAAATGTGCTACACAATTGTATTTAAAGGGATGTTTTTATGATTAGGAATAATTGGGTTGGGAAACATATTGTTCAAGTGAGATTAATTCAGCACCTGGCTCAATGTTAAAATTGCCAAAGGTCTCTGAAGTTCCGCCTCTGTGGAGAGGAGAGGATCCCCTATCTAACAGGCATTCATTTACTTGACCATTTTACTGGGTGTGGTTTTTAAGTCAAATTCAGGCTGCTTTATGAATCTTCACTCCCTGGGGGTAATTTTGACTTTGATCCAATATTGCCCATTATACATCACTCTCCTTTCCATTGAATCCAAAGTCAAAATTACATAGAATCACATAGAATTCACAGCACAGAAACAGGCCATTTGGCCCAATAGATGTATGCCAGTGTTTATGCTTCACATGCGCCACCTCCCACCTTATACTTCATCTAACCCCATCAACATATCCTTCTATTCCTTTCACCCTCATGTACTTATCTAGCTTTCCCTTAAATGAATCTATGCTATTTGCCTCAACTACTCCTTGTGGTAATGCATTCCACATTCTCACCACTCTCTGGGTAAAGACGTTACTTCTGAATTCCTTGTTGGATTTATTAGTGATTAAAATTTATGGCCCCTCGTTTTGGACTCCCTCACAAGTGGAAACCTCTCAGTCTTCTCTTCTCTCGACAAAAGAGCCGCAGCCTGTCTTTCCTGATAGTTATAACCTCTTAGTTCTACTATCATCCTTGTAAATATTTTTATCTATTTGTTATGGAGACCAGAACTGTGCACAACACTCTAACTGTGGTCTAAACAAAGTTCTGTATAAGTTTAACATAACTTCACTGCTTTTGAACTCTATTCCTCCATAAATGAACCCCAGTGCTTTGTTTGCACTTTTTATGGCTTTGTTAACCTGCGTTGCTACTTTGAATGATTTGTGAATCTGTACTCATAGATCTCTTTGTGACTCTACTTTATTTAGATTCTTAGGCCTAGAAATTGGACAGTGCGAAAAACAGGCACAGGCACAGCGATATGAGATATGCCCACTCAAAGAACGCAGGCAGCACACCAACTTCATGCTGCCTGCTAATTATAATGATTGCAGTGCACAGCCTAGCGTTGAGCACGCTGCTGACAGGTCCTCTTAAATGCAGTCTGCACCTCCTAAAGGTGAGCTGCCTTCTGCTGATGAAAAATTATGGAAGTGCTTTTGCACTAACCGAAATGACTCAACAGGCCAGGGAAAGAGCACCCAGGGTCTCGAGCTTTGTGCAGGAAGTCAACACTGGAAGAGAAGTCCTCTACCCACAGGGGGCCAGGAGGCCCTCCAGAAAGAAGGATATGGGACCAGATTGCCGAGGCAATCACTGCCAGCAGTGTCACCCCCAGGACCTGGCTCCAGTGCCCAAAGAAGTTTCATGACTTCAGATGAGTGGTCAAAGTCAGTGGATGCATCTTCAAAAGCCATCTCTTATCAACGGCATCACTAGCCTCACACACTGCTCAATGCATGGCCCACCCCCCCATCACTCACCTACCAACAATCTCTACCAAACACGAGGCACACCTCACATTCCTAGCTTCAACTCACCCCCTTGGATGGTGCTGGCCATTCTTGGAAGGGGCATGGCTGTCCCCTTGGCCACGGTGGGGCTGAGGAAATACAAGATGCTAGTATCCTCATAGGTTATCCTCCTTCTCTCATGCCACTTACCTCTCATCCCACAATATCTTCTGATTTACAAGCTGCACATGATGTAAGCATGCACCTCTTGCTTTACTCCCTCCCATCACCACAACCCTACCCTAGTGCCTTCCTCATTTCAGACACAAAAGAAATCAGCCTGCAGTGGGTCAACAAGAAGAGGGAGAGGAGAGAGAAGAAGAAGAAGAAACACCACCACTCGATTTCACATTCCCAGCCACCAGCTCCTCGAGGTCATCCTGCAAGGCCATCTGCAGTGTCCCCCACTGAAAGTCATCAGCCTTCTACCAGCCATGCAGCAGCCACTGGGGTAGCACTGCGTAAGAGCACTAGGAAAGGCAAATGCACATGTGTGACACTCATTAAAGGAAGGCACAAGGGTGATTAGTTGATTTTTTGATATAATATTGGATGCATATATGGATAAAGTTGGATTGGAAAGTTTGCTTTGTAGTGGCTTTTATTTCAGCATTGTGGTCAAGAGAACGCTGTAATGGTCAGTAACAGAGGGAAGGTAAGGTATGGGACAAATGCTGAAAGGGAATTGGGGTTGTGTTTACTGGTACCACAGGCAGATGATTCAATCCCAGATATCCCAGCCAGAAAGGGGCTGTCTGGGTTACCTCCTTCATTCCACTTCTTCCTCTTCTGCTTTTTCCTCTTCTGCTTCCTCCTCTTCCTCCACCTTCTCTTCCTCCTCCTCCTCCCTCTATGAGCAGCTTGTCCCCTTTGCAGCCTCTGCTCCATCTCCATGTCATGCTGCAGCCCAACGCGGACTGCAACTAGAGCCGCCAGGACTGAGTGCAAGTGGTCTTCTCAGAGACCTTTCTTTAAGAGTCAAAGCCTTGCAAATGTCCAGCAGCACTCCCTGCATACCCTTCAGACTTTAACAACATTTTAAATGTAGTACACCAATCTACTACTCCAATAAAATGTAAAGAAACCAGTACAAAAGCAAAAATCTAAATTTACCTGAAAGTTGCATGTCCCTTTAAGAAGCACTGGTAGGGGGTCCATCATACAGCTGCACGTGACATCCAAAATACCAGATCGTGCACCAATTCAGCATTGCACATTGATTGATGTCACGATCTGGCTCATCTAAATATCTGGAGTGAGCGCAAGCAATGGCAACACTGCCGACCTGCCCAAAATGCCGGCCGCTGTGTTCTGTGCTGGAAGTGGGCAGAAGTGAGGTGGCCGCCATTTTTTCTTCTAAACCAGCCTTAACGGCTGGCGCAAATGGGTCCAATTTCCCGGCCTTTTTTTCCAAGGAGCAGATGGCCTCCATATTCCCCCTACCAAAATGCACCACCTCACATATATCTATATTAAAATTCATTTGCTATTTACAGACCCATTCTGCAAGTTTGTTAATGTCTTCTTGTATTTTGTTGCAGTCTTTCTCAGTACTAACTATACCTTCCAATTTGGTGTTGTCCGAAAATTTTGATTTTGTGCTTCTGATTCCTGAGTTCAAATCATTTATGTAAACGATGAACAACAGTGGTCCCAGCGCCAATCCCTGTGGAACACCATTTCCCACCTTCCGAAAACGACCTTTAACCCCTATTTTCTGTTTTCTGTTTAGTAGCCAGTTTGTTATCCATTCTGCTATTTGTCCCCTGACTCCACATGCTCTGATCTTAGTCATGAGTCTACTTTGCAGTATCTTATCGAAGGCTCTTTGAAAGTCCATGTATACTACATTCACTTCATTACCCTTGTCTACTCTTTCTATTACTTCTTCAAAGAATTCAGTAAGGTCGGTCAAGCATATTTCCCTGGATTTGTTCTATCTCCCATTTAGAATATCAGAATTATTTTTTTAATTTGTTCATGGAATGTGGGCGTCACTGGCAAGGCTAGCATTTATTGCCCTTCCCTAATTGCCCTTGAGAAGGTGATAGTGAGCCACCTTCTTGAACTGCTGCAGTCAGTGTGGTGAATGTACTCCCACACTGTTGTTAGGGAGGTAGTTCGAGGATTTTGACCCAGTGACGATGAAGGAACGGCGATAATAATATTAGCTGTCTGCCAATCCTGTGGCACTATTTCCTTTTCTATTGATTTTATATATTATATATATATATACTGTACTAACATCTCTGCTATTTCTTCCTTAGCGCTTTTGAGCATGTACAGATGCAATCCATCCGGACCTGAGTTTTTATCTTCTCTAGGCTTACTTATTATTTCCCCTCTGTTTTGTACATATTTGTATATTTATCATCTCATTCCTCTCATTTTAATCTTTCTAGTGCGATGTCTCTCCAGTATCCTTTCAATATCCTTTATGTACTTTGGTGACCAGAATTGCACATTGTCAATCAGGACCTCCAGATCCCTTTCATTTTTCATGCACATAATTTTCTTTCCATTTAAGTAATAGTCCCCATAATTCCATTTAAGTAATAGTCCCCATGTGAAGTACTTTGCATTTCTTTACATTGCATTTCAACTGACACCTGTTTGTTCAATTCCCAAATTTATTCAAATCCTCCTGCAGCTTATCCTGTTCAGCTTTGGAGGCTACCACTTTTGTTAGCTTTGTATTATCTGTAAACTTAGCTAGTATGTTTTGTACTCCTAGCTCCAGATCATTTATGATGGGTTGCCGATCAAGTGGACTATTTTGTCCTGGATGGCATTGAGCTTCTTAAGTGTTGTTACAGCTGTACCTATCCAGGTAAGTGGAGAGTATTCCATCACACTCATTGTGCCTTGTATGTAGAAAGGCTTTGGGGAGTCAGGAGAGTGAGCCACTCACTGCAGAATACCCAACTTGCTCTAGTAGCCATGGCATTTATGTGGCTGGACCAGTTAGGTTTCTTTCAATGGTGACCCCCAGGACACTAATGGTGGGGGTCTTGGTGATAGTAATGCCATTGAATGTCGAGGGGCTGTGGTTAGGCTCTCTCATCTTGGAAATGGCCATTGTCCGGCATTTGTGTGGCATGAAAGTCACTTTGCACCTCTCAGCCTTTGCCTGGGTGTTGTCCAGGTGTTGTTGCATTCAGACATAGATTCCTTTGTTATCTGGGAAATTGCAAATGGAGCTGAACAAAAACAATATAGAAACATAGAAAAATAGGAGCAGGAGTAGGCCATTCGGCCCTTTGAGCCTTCTCTGCCATTCAATATGAATCATGGCTGATCCTCTATCTCAATACCATATTCCCGCTCTCTCCCCATACCCCTTTATGCCTTTTGTGTCTAGAAATCTATCTCCTTCTTAAATATATTCAATGACTTGGCCTCCACAGCCTTCTGTGGTAGAGAATTCCACAGATTCACCACCCTCTGGGTGAAGAAATTTCTCCTCATCTCAGTCCTAAATGTCCTACCCCGTATCCTGAGACTGTGATCCCTTGTTCTAGACCCCCCAGCCAGGGGAAACATCCTCCCTGCATCCAGTCTGTCTAGCCCTGTCAGAATTGTATACGTTTCAATGAGATCCCCTCTCATTCTTCTAAACTCTAGTGAATACAGGCCTAGTGAACCCAATCTCTCCTCATACGACAGTCCTGCTATCCCAGGAATCAGCCTGGTGAACCTTCGCTGCACTCCCTCTATGGCAAGTATATCCTTTCTTAGGTAAGGAGACCAAAACTGCACACAGTACTCCAGGTGTGGTCTCAGCAAGGCCCTGTATAACTGTAGTAAGACATCCTTGCTCCTGTACTCAAATCCACTTGCAATGAAGGCCAACATACCATTTGCCTTCCTAACTGCTTGCTGCACCTGCATGTTTGCTTTCAGTGACTGGTGTACAAGGACACCCAGGTCCCTTTGTACATCAACATTTCTCAGTCTATCATCATTTAATTAATACTCTGCCTTTCTGTTTTTCCTATCGAAGTGGATAACTTCACATTTATCCACGTTATACTGCACCTGCCATGTACTTGTCCACTCACTCAACTTGTCTAAATCGCCGTGAAGCCTCTTTGCATCCTCCTCACAATCCCACCTAGTTTTGTGTCGTCAGCAAACTTGGAAATATTACATTTGGTTCCCTCATCCAAATCATTGATATATATTGTGAATAGCTGGGGCCCAAGCACTGATCCCTGCGGCACCCCACTAGTCACTGCCTGCCACCCCGAAAAAGACCCATTTATTCCTACTCTCTGTTTCCTGTCTGTTAACGAATTTTCAATCCATGCCAGTGTATTACCCCCAATCCCATGTGCTTTAATTTTGCACACTAACCTCTTATGTGGGACTTTATCAAAGGCCTTCTGAAAATCCAAATACACCACATCCACTGGTTCTCCCTTATCTATTCTAACAGTTATATCCTCAAAAAACTCCAGTAGGTTTGTCAAACATGATTTCCCTTTCATAAATCCATGTTGACTTTGTCTAATCCCGTTGATATTTTCTAAGTGTCCCGTTATCACATCCTTTATAATAGACTCTAGCATTTTCCCTACTACGGATGTTAGGCTAACCGGTCTGTGGTTCCCCGTTTTCTCTCTCCCTCCTTTTTTAAATAGTGGGGTTACATTTGCCACCTTCCAATCTGCAGGAACTGTTCCATAATCTATAGAATTTTGGAAGATGACAACCAATATTCAGCAAACAGCCCTACTTCTGACTTTAAGATAGAGGGAAGGTCATTGATGAAGCAGCTGAAGATAGTTTGGCCTAGGACACTGCGCTGAGGAACTCCTGTAGCGATTTCATGAGGCTGCGATAATTGGCATCCAACAACCACAACCATCTTCCTTTGTGCTAGGTATGACTTCAGCCAGTGGAGCCTTTTCCCCCTGGTCCACATTGACTTCAGATTTACTAGGGCTCCTTGGTGCCACACTTGGTCAAATGCTGCCTTGATGTCACTCTCACCTCACCTCTGCAATTCATCTCTGGTGTCCATGTTTGGACCAAGGCAGTAATGAGGTCTGGAGTTGGTGTTGGTGGAACCCAAACTGAGCAGGTTATTGGAGAGTAAGTGCAGCCTCATAGCACAGTTGATGACATCTTCCATCAGTTTTCTGATGAATGGAAGAAGGCTGATAGGGTGATAATTGGCTGGGTTGGATTTATCTTGCTTTGTATGGATAGGACATACCTGGGTAATTTTCCAGATTGTCAGGTAGATTTCAGTGTTGTCGCTGTACTGGAACAGCTTGGCTAGGGATGTGGCTAGTTCCAGAGCACTGGACCTCATCACTACAGCTGGGGTGTTGTTGGGTCCTGCAGTCTTTGCTGTGTCCAGTGCACTCCGCCTTTATTTGATGTTGCGTGGAGTGAAGACTGACCTTTGTGATGGTGGGGACCTCAGGAGGAGGCCGAGAAGAATCATCCGCTTGGCATTTCTGGCTGAAGATGGTTCCTTCATTGTTGTGGATGAGGATGTTCATGGAGCCTCCTCCTCCCATTAGTTTCTTAGTTGTCCAGCACCATTCACAACTGGATGTGCAAGGTAGCAGAGCTTTGACCTGAGTTCCCGCATTGGTCAACTTGCTTGAGATTAAGGGTGTGATACGCTTATCAATTACTCCATAAAAGGCGATGAATTAGGAAGGTAATGAAAAGGCTTTTATTAACTAAAGAACAGAGCATGCCTCTCGTGGACGACTGGTTCCAAGAAGGAAGTGGGTTGCCGAAACACCCACCTTTATACCTGGTCATGTGGGCGGAGCCAGCTGAGGCATGCATTGGTACACAGCGCCAACCAGAGGTAACAATATGCAATAACAGTGGTTTACCACATTCACCCCTTGTTTAAAATTGAGTCCGGCGGGGTGAAGTGTACTTCAAGTTCGTGTAGGTAAGTCTATCAGGAGGCCTTGTCTGACGTCCTGATCGTCGTGGTGGCGGCGGCGGTGGTGCAGTATCCAACGTCGAATCTGGTGTCTGGGTGGTCAACGAAGGGTCCTGGGGCTCCGGCATGCCGTCTACAGGGGTTGGGTTGGGAGGGGTGGTGGGGGATAACGGTGGTAGTTCAGGGGCACCCGAGGGTGCGAGGTCTCGTATGGAGACCGTGTCCTCCCGCCCGTCTGGGTATGCCACGTAGGCATACTGGGGGTTGGCGTGTAGGAGGTTCACCCTCTCGACCAAGGGGTCCGTTTTATGGGTCCTCATGTGCCTCCGCAGTAGGACGGGCCCAGGAGAAGTCAGCCATGTCGGTAGCGAGGTTCCCGATGTGGACTTCCTGGGGAAAACGAACATTTGCTCATGAGGGGTGGCATTAGTGGCAGTACAAAGCAGTGACCGGATGGAGTGGAGCGCTGCAGGGAGGACCTCCTGCCAGCGAGAGGTCGGAAGGCCCTTAGATTTTAAGGCTAAGAGGACGGCCTTCCAAACCGTCGTGTTCTCTCTTTCCACCTGGCCGTTCCCCCGGGGGTTGTAGCTGGTGGTCCTACTCGTAGCAATACCTCTCGCGAGCAGGTACTGCCGAAGTTCGTCGCTCATGAAAGATGAGCCCCTGTCGCTATGTATATAGCTAGGGAACCCGAACAAGGCGAAGAGGTCATTCAGACATTTGATGACCGTGGTACTGGTCATGTCTGGGCAAGGGATGGCAAACGGGAAACGGGAGTACTCATCAATTATGTTGAGGAAGTACACGTTGCGGTCAGAGGAGGGGAGGGGCCCTTTAAAATCGACGCTCAGGCGCTCGAAGGGGCGAGTGGCCTTGATCAGGCTTGCTCTGTCTGGCCTATAAAAATGCGGTTTGCACTCGGCACAGATTTTGCAGTTCCTGGTCATGGTCCTGACCTCCTCGATGGAGTAGGGCAGGTTACGGGATTTGATGAAATGGAAGAACCTGGTGACCCCTGGGTGGCAGAGGTCATTGTGGAGGGACTGCAGTCTATCAACCTGCGCATTGGTGCATGTACCACGTGATAGGGCATCTGGGGGCTCATTGAGTTTCCCGGGCCGGTACAAGATATCGTAATTGTAGGTGGAGAGTTCGATTCTCCACCTCAAGATCTTGTCGTTCTTGATTTTGCCCCTCTGCTTATTATTAAACATAAAAGCAACTGAACGCTGGTCAGTGAGAAGGGTAAACCGTTTTCCGGCCAGGTAATGCCTCCAGTGACGCACCGCTTCCACAATAGCCTGGGCCTCCTTTTCGACAGAGGAGTGTCGAGTCTCGGGGCCCTGGAGGGTCCTTGAGAAAAAGGCCACGGGTCTCCCCGCCTGGTTAAGGGTCGCAGCTAGGGCGAAGTCGGATGCATCGCTCTCCACTTGGAAGGGGATGGACTCATCCACTGCGTGCATTGTGGCCTTCGCAATATCGCTCTTGATAAGAGTGAAGGCTGCACACGCCTCTGGTGTCAGGGGGAAGGAGGTGGATTTGATGAGGGGCCTGGCTTTGTCCGCATAGTGGGGCACCCACTGGGCATAGTAAGAGAAAAACCCCAGGCATCTCTTCAGTGCTTTTTGGCAGTGGGGGAGGGGGAGCTCCATAAGGGGGCGCATTCTGTCGGGGTCGGGCCCGATGACTCCGTTCTCCACTACGCAGCCGAGAATGGCAAGGCGCTTGGTGCGAAACATACATTTCTCCTTATTGTACGTTAGGTTCAGCCGTTGGGCCGTACGGAGGAATTTTTCTAGATTAACGTCATGGTCCTGCTGGTCGTGGCCACAGATGGTGACGTTATCCAGATAGGGAAAGGTGGCCTGCAGCGCGTTCTGGTCAACCATCCGGTCCATCTCCCTTTGGAAGACCGAAACCCCGTTGGTGACGCCGAAGGGAAACCTAAGGAAGTGGTAGAGGCGGCCGTTCGCCTCGAAGGCAGTATACTGGCGGTCCTCATGGC
The DNA here is from genome assembly GCF_052327205.1 of Somniosus microcephalus. Taxonomy (NCBI): domain Eukaryota; kingdom Metazoa; phylum Chordata; class Chondrichthyes; order Squaliformes; family Somniosidae; genus Somniosus; species Somniosus microcephalus. The sequence continues at coordinate 139,544,633 of NC_140995.1, forward strand.
GGATGGGGAGTTGGTGGTATGCTGACTTAAGGTCAATGGTGGAGAATACTTTGTATTGCGCAATCTGATTGACCATATCAGATATGCGAGGAAGGGGGTATGCGTCCAGCTGAGTGTACCGGTTTATGGTTTGGCTGTAGTCAATGACCAGGCGGCGTTTATCGGTGGTTTTAACGACTACAACCTGGGCTCGCCAGGGGCTGGTGCTCCCTTCGATAATGCCCTCCTTCAAGAGCCGCTCCACCTCAGAGCTAATAAAAGCTTTGTCCCCGGCGCTGTACCGCCTGCTCTTGGTAGCGATGGGTTTACAGTCGTGGGTGAGGTTAGCGAACAAGGGGGGGGGGACTTTGAGTGTGGTAAGGCTGCAAGTGGTGTGCGGCGGGCGATTTAAAAGGTGTTGGTTGCAGACTGTGAGTGGGGGGAGGGGTCCACCGTATGCTAATGTGACACTTTTAAGGTGGCACTGAAAATCCAACCCTAGCAGCACGGCAGCGCAAAGACGGGGCAGGACTAGAAGTTTAAAATTTTTATATTCTGTGCCCCTAACCGAAAGGGTCACCACACAGTAGCCGCCGACGTCCATTGAATGGGACTTAGACGCCATAGAAATCCGATGGCGCATTGGCAGGACCGTGAGGGAGTGGCTACGTACCGTGTCGGGGTGAATAAAACTCTCTGTGCTCCCGCTGTCAAATAGGCAAGTGGTGGCGCGGCCGTTTACTGTGATGTCCATCATGGACCTGGACAGATGATGAGGGAGGGCTTGATCCAGCGTAACGGAGGCCAGTGTATGGCTTAGTGAGTCGATATGGTCGTCCGACGAGACGGTGGTCGAGTCCGGAGACAAAATGGCGGTTGAGTGCGGCGGACAAAATGGCGGCGGCCATGCGGCCGGAGGTGCACAAAATGGCGGATAAGATGGCTGCCCCCACGGTTCGCACGCGGCGCTGCTGGCGTTCGCGGGTTTCCCCCTGCAGGCATTGGCGTAATGGCCTTTCTTCCCGCAGCCCGAGCAGGTAGCGGTCTTAGCTGGGCAGTGCGCTCTAGGGTGTTTTAACTGGCCACAGAAATTGCATTTTTGGGCCTGGTTACGGGGCATCGCGGCAGTTGGTACCGGGGGTGGCGGTCCCAGTTGATTTCAGGACATTGCTGCAGCAGTTGGTACCGGGGGCGGCGGTCCCATGTCCCAAGGTCGCGATGGCCATGGCGCGGCGCCGTTACGTGAGTATGCTTCGAGGTTTCGGTGGGCCGCATCTAACGAGAACGCAAGGGCTACGGCCGTCTTCAGGTCGAGCTCCTTGCTTTCGAGCAGTCTCTGCCGGGAGTAGTCGGACTGGAGGCCCCTAACGAAGGCATCACAGGTAAGTCCCTCCGCCTGCCCCGCAGCCGTTACCTCCTTACAGTCGCAGTCCCTGCAGAGTGTCTGTAACGCCCGTAAAAATGCCTCTACCGATTCCCCCGGTTGCTGCCTGCGGGATCCCAAGAGGTGTCTGGCGTAAATCGTGTTCACTGGGCGCGTGTATTGCCCTTTTAGTAGTTCGAGGGCCGCCATGTACGTAGCAGCGTCCCGGATGAGTGTATATACTTGAGGGCTCACCTGGGCGGTCAAAACTTTTAGTTTGTTCTCCTCCGATGTCACAGCGGAGGCTTCTAGGAAGGACTCAAAGCAGCTCAGCCAGTGTTTGAAATTGATCGATGAACCCGCTGCTTGAGGGTCGAGGTCCAGGCATGCTGGTCTGAGGGCTCGCAGCAACGCCTGCTGTTGTTGTTGCTGTTGTTGCTGCTCAGGTGTCGCCATTTTACTTTTAGTTAATAAAATTGATATGCTTATCAATTACTCCATAAAAGGCGATGAATTAGGAAGGTAATGAAAAGGCTTTTATTAACTAAAGAACAGAGCATGCCTCTCGTGGACGACTGTTTCCATGAAGGAAGTGGGTTGCCGAAACACCCACCTTTATACCTGGTCATGTGGGCGGAGCCAGCTGAGGCATGCATTGGTACACAGCGCCAACCAGAGGTAACAATATGCAATAACAGTGGTTTACCACAGGGTGGGGCTGAGTATCCTCCTCTCACCATGGGTGGCTGAGTGTCTGGGCACATAGAGCAGGCGGATACCAAAGCTGCACCTGAAGTGTTGCTTGCAGCTGCCTGACTCATGCAGGTGAGATGCCCTCCCACTGACTCTGTGAACACTAGCGGGGTCAGTGCTTGAGTCCAGCGCAGCTGCTCTGATCACAACCCATGAAATCTTGGGACCAAAGATTTAAAGTTTCACTTGTCATGCATGTAACATGCTGTAAATAATGCTTTGAATCTAGTTTTTAATTTTAATTTTTTTAGGAAAATTAATTCAGAACAAAATTGAAGAGGCTATGTTTTTAATGGCTTATGTGGGAAAAAAATCTGGTTACTTTCACTATCCTAAAATCATTTTAGGACTGTAAGTGGCATGCTCTCTGAATGGTCAATCTGGCTGTCAATCAAAATTGCTAGCAGTTGTACATACTGGTGCATGCTAGGAGTCTATTCAGTTGACAGCAATGAGTTTGGGAATATAAATGAACCAAACACTCAGGCATCTCACATAAGCACAGGCTGATTCGGCTTTTTAATATTATTTTCATGCAATTTTCAACCCCAAGTAAAACATACAAAAGAAACAAAACTAATGTAAAAATGCTTTGCAGTTTTACTACATCTTGTAAAATGCAAACTATTTCTCTTAAATCTGACTTGTAAAAACAAAACTTGAATGAATGTAAACGCCTTGGCTTTTTAGAATTAATTCTTGTGTTATCTAGTAACTAAATTACTTTGTGAAATTTATCATTCACATAAGCATTTGCTGCAAAATTACCATTTATGACCAGCTTATAATTGTTACGTCCATGTAATAATAAGAAAAGGACTGCAGAGAACGATCAACAGGTGTTTACTCAATGTGGTTCAAACTGCAACTGACTGTACAGATCACTACTCAGGGTTTATATACAGGTGTGGTCACTGCCGGTACTACAGGATACAGGAGCTGTAAAAAGTAGTTCTCCCCCTTAAAGGTACATACATTACAAGTCCTCCCCTTTTAGATTAACAGTACCATAACACTCATTTAACAATTAAATATCAAACTAATTACAATTAACACTTTTAACATGCAACATTAACTGAAAATAGTCTATTTATAAATTCAGTCTTTGGGGAGGCTTCCTGATTCTTTCTGGATAACGCCTTTCCCGAGTGTCTCGCTCTTGGTGCGGAGGCGATTCTAACACCCTGTCGTCAGTTGATTCATCAGCTTCCAATGCTATTGTTTCTGAGGTAGATGTGACCATCCACTGTGTACATTAGTGGCCCCTGCCATATCGTTCTTGGTTGCCATTTCTCTGTTTGGTAGTCGCGGGCCAAGACTGGTTGCCCTACATTGAAGCTCCTTGTCGGCTTCTCATTGATGTGCTGGAATTGCTTACTCTCAACATCTCTTCGTACATTTGGTCTGAGCAAATCCAGGCGAGACCTCAACCTTCGGTTAAAGAACATCATGGCCGGGGCCTGGTTGGTGACTGCATGTGTCGCATTTCTGTAGGCTAACAGGAAATTGTCCACCTTATGCTGCAGTGGAATGTTGTCATTGCACATGGCCTTTACTGCTTTTTTAAAGGTTTGTACGAACCTCTCAGCCAATCCATTTGTGGCTGGATGATACGGGGCGGATGTGTAATGCCTTACCCCATTCCTTTTCATAAATCTTCGAAACTCTTCGGACACAAACTGTGGTCTGTTATCAGAGCAAATCTGCTCTGGCAAGCTGTTCCTGGCAAAAATGGTCCGTAGGACTGCAATAGTTTTCTCCGTGGTGGTGGAGGACATTTTGATCACCTCAGGCCATTTCGAGTGCGCATCCACGGCTATTAAAAACATTGAGTCCATGAATGGACCAGCAAAATCAATATGCACCCGTTGCCATGGAGATGAGGGCCACTCCCATGGGTGTAGAGGGGCATGTGGTGGTGCATTTTGGACCTTCTGGCATCCTGAGCAGCTCTTTGTCAGGTCCTCGATTTGCTGATCGATCCCCAGCCACCACACATAAGCCCTAGCAAGGCTTTTCATTTTCACCCCTCCCAGATGACCTTCGTGAAGCTCATTTAGCACTCTCTCCCTTAACTTGGGTGGAATTACCACTCGAGATCCACACATCAAGGTCCACTGGCATACTGACAGCTGTTCTCTTCTGGATGAGAATGCTGGCAACAGTGAGTCGCCATGTGCTGGCCATCCCTTCACCGTCAAATCATATACCCGAGACAGTGTCGGGTCATTTCGTGTCTCCTTCTCTATACCAGCGTTAGTTACTGGCAAGCATTCAATTATAGTCGAATGAAATATTTCGACAGGATCCACTGCTGGTGCTTCCTCCGCAGTAGGCAGTGGCAGGCTTGATAGCCCATCAGCATTTCCATGCTGTTTCGTGCCCTTATACTCGATTTCATATTGGTGCGCCCCTAGAAAAAGGGACCATCTTTGTAGCCATTGCGCAGTCATCACCGGAACGTCCTTCTTTGGATTAAAGATGGAGACAAGTAGTTGCTGGTCAGTCAGCAAGGTGAACTTCTGCCCGTGCAGATAGTGATTGAACTTTTTCACTCCCCACACTAGGCTGAGGACCTCCCTGTCAATCTGGGCATAGTTACGCTCGGCTGAGGTTAGTGACCGAGACGCAAAGGCTACTGGCCTCTCCGAGCCGTCCGGGAATTTGTGCGACAGCACCGCTCCAATGCCATAGGGTGATGCATCACACGCCAACCGAATTGGTAGTGCTGGGTTGAAATGAGCCAACACCTCTTTTGATGTGATCAATGCTTTGCTCTTCTGGAAAGCTCATTTACATTCGTCACTCCACTTCCATGGTACCCCCGTTTGCAGTAGGGTGTTCAGTGGGTGTAGTACGGTAGACAAATTCGGCAAGAACTTATGGTAGTAGTTCACCAGCCCGAGGAACGACCTCAGTTGTGACACATTTTCCGGTGCTGGAGCCTTGACTACTGCCTCAATCTTTTCAGGGGACTTATGTACCCCCTCTTTATCAATAACGTGGCCACAATACGAGATCTGCTTCTGGAAAAACTCGCATTTGTGGCGATTAGCTCGGAGCCCATATTCCTTCAATCTAGTGAGCACCTGCTCCAGGTTGGCGAGGTGATCACTGTCATTTTCGCCCGTGACCAGGATGTCGTCCAAATACACTGGGTCCCTGGAATCCCTTGCAGGACTTGTTCCATTGCCCTTTGCCAAATTGCCGGAGCTGATGCTACCCCGAACACCAGCCGATTATATTGGTAGAGACCTTTATGAGTGTTGATCGTGAGGTACTGTTTCGAGGCTTCTTCTACCTCCATTTGCAGGTATGCCTGGGCCAGATCTTAGTGAAGCATTTCCCTCCAGATAGCGAGGCGAAAATATCTTCAATCCGTGGAAGCGGATATTGTACAGTGTGAAGGACTGGGTTCACTGTCACCTTAAAGTCCCCACAGATGCGAACCTTCTTTGGTTCCCCAGGCGTATTACTCAACGACCTCTTCATTACAGCAACGATGGGTGTAGCCCACTCGCTCCAGTCCACTTTGGACAGTACTCCTGAACGTTCCAAACCTTCCCGCTCTGCTTCGACGGCTGGGCGGATCGCATAAGGTACCGGTCTGGCCTTAAAAAACTTTGGGCTTGCATTTTCCTCTATTTTGATCATCGCTGTTATGCCTTTTAGTGTTCCGAGTCCTTGCTGGTACACTTCTTGTGCGTCAGTTAGCATTTTTGACAGTAGTCCAGGTGTGACGTCGTCATCCTTTTTGGCATCTACAGTCAGTGCTTGTATGGAATGCCAATCTAGCTGTATCTTCCGGATCCATTCACGTCCTAGTAGTGGTGGTCCTCCATCTGGCAATACATATAGGTCCATTTTTGGTGTTTCCTTGCCGTTATATATAACGTTCACCCTTATTTTTCCTTTGGGGTAGACTTTTTGCCCCGTGTACGTCTTCAAGACAACCTTTGTATCTCTCAAGGGTATATGTGAGAATAGCCGCTTGCAGTCCCTTCGGTTTATGACTGTTAGGGCTGATCCTGTGTCCAATTCCATTTTCACTTGGACTCCTGCTATCTTGAGCGTGACCCATATAGTTTGGTGATCCTCCGTTTTGATCACATGATGTAGTTTCAGACAACCCAGCTCCTTGCTTCTGGAGTCTGTATCACTCTTCTGTTCGTCTGAACTACTCTCCTTCACCTTATGTACCTTCTTGTACTTCTTGTTGTGTATGTACCTTTAAGAGAATAACTGGTCTCAGACTGCAGTACCGGCAGTGACCACCCCTGTATAAAAGGCACTAGTGAGCCTCTGTTGTTTTCAGTTTCATTATTGACTTCCACCAGTAAAGACTTGTTTTGTTCAACTCCTGCTGTCCGTGTCTCAATCATTCACGGACATAATACTGGCGACGAGCAGATACGAACCTACCTACAGTCTGCACCACCTCCTGGGATCCATTCCTACAGCGAAGTGAGCAGAGGTCGAGGCCAGAAAGAAAAGAAAGTAAGAGGCAGTAGAAACGGGCGTCGACCATGGGCATCCGCCCCTGTGTTAGCGGAGTTGAAGATTGCTGGAGAATCTGTCGGAAGCGGGGCCTGGTTCCTGTCGACGGTGCTTCAGCTAATCGGGCTGGTGGCAGGTAGTGCACTGATCCTTCCTGGGCTGCGGCGGTCGCGAACTCGAGCGGGTGGTTTGCAACGGGGCCGAGCAGCATTGTCGGGAAGAAGAGAGAGAGAGGGTGGAGCACACAGGGCGCGGCCGGTGCTACGAAGCCGGGCTGCATATAGACCCGAGAAGAGGGAGGCAAGAGTCCCACAGGGTTGTTCCACGACGGGAAAATAATTTTAAAAAGAAACATTAAACGCGCAGGAAACCGCGAGGAGCTGCAGGTTGCAACCGGAACCGCGGAAAGCAACGCTAGCAACAGCGGGGAAGAAGGCAAAGCGCGGGAGGCGCCATTTTGTTAAATCGGGGAAGAAGGCAAAGTGCGGGAGGCGCCATTTTAGATTTGCAAGATGCCGAAGACTGGCTGTATCACTGCTTTTGACAATACAACAGAGGACTGGACCACGTATGTTGAAAGAGTCGAGGTATATTTCGAGGCAAACGAAATAGCTGAGGAGAAAAAGGCATCGATATTGCTAAACTTAATGGGCGCTAGAACGTACGGCCTATTGCGGGACCTGATTACTCCAGCCAAACCGAAGGCGAAGAGTTTTAACGAAATTGTTGCTGTCCTACAGGAACACCTAAACCCTGCACCGCTGTTGATAGCAGAAAGATTTAAATTCCACAGGAGAACTCAGCATAAAGATGAGAGCAATGCTGAGTACCTTACGGAACTACGCAAGCTATCAAAGCACTGCCAGTTCGGAGCAGGACTGGCAGATACCCTACGGGACAAATTTGTCTGTGGACTCCTGAGTGAAGGAACACAGAAGAAGTTACTATCAGAGAAAGAGCTGACACTAGATAAGGCTTTCAGCGTGGCAGTATCGTATGAAGCAGCAGCCAGGGGAGCTGCAGAAATTCGACAAAAGCCACAGGAATACGGCACCCACGAAATGACACGGGGATTTGCAAAATGTTATTGCTGCGGCAGAACTAACCATGACCAGAAGGACTGCTGGTCCAAAGACAAAATATGCAGGCAATGCGGAAAAATGGGACACATTGCACGAGTTTGCAGGTCTGGGAAGAAGACCAGCGACAACAAAAAGGCTACTAAGGGACCGTACAAGAAAGTACAAAAGATGACGGACAGTAGTTCCGAAGACCAGATGAGCGATAGTGAATCCAGGAACAGGAGACTAAGCTGTCTCAAACTTCACAATGTAATCGCAAAAGAGGATCACCGAACCATTTGGGTCACCCTCACGATAGCAGGGTCCCAAGTTAAAATGGAATTGGATACAGGATCAGCGCTAACCGTCATGAATCGACGAGACTACGAGCGGCTATTCTCACACATACCCTTGAGAGAGACATCCATCATCTTGACGACGTATACGGGGCAAAAAGTATACCCCAGAGGAAAAATAAGGGTGCCTGTCGAATACAACGCCAAGAAAATACGGAAATTGTATCTCTACATACTGCCAAATGGTGGACCACCGTTATTGGGACGTGAATGGATCAGGAAGATAAACTTAGATTGGCACTCCATTCATGCAATGACGGTGGACGGTAAAAAAGATGAAGACGTCACTCCTGGATGATTGTCAACAATCTTAGCTAACGCCAAAGAGGTATTTCAACAAGAACTGGGCACGCTTAAAGGCGTAACCGCCTCGATAAAAATAGAAGAGAATGCAGTTCCCAAGTTTTTCAAAGCAAGACCGGTACCATATGCAATTCGCCCAGCCGTCGAGGCAGAGCTGGAGAATCTGGAGAAGGCAGGCGTGTTGTCTAAGGTCGACTGGAGCGAGTGGGCGACACCCATCGTTCCTGTCATGAAGAAAACGTTAAGCAATAAGTCCGGGGAGCCAAGGAAGATTCGCATCTGTGGGGATTTCAAGGTGACGGTGAACCCAGTCCTTTACACAGTACAATATCCTCTTCCAAGGATAGAAGACATCTTCGCCTCACTGTCTGGAGGGAAGCGTTTTACAAAAATTGACCTAGCACAAGCATATTTGCAGATGGAGGTTGAAGAGTCCTCTAGGAAGTATCTCACGATAAACACTCACAAAGGTCTTTACCAGTATCATCGATTGGTATTCGGAGTAGCATCGGCTCCGGCGATATGGCAAAGAGCGATTGAACAAGTCCTGCAAGGGATTCCGGGGACTCAGTGTTACTTGGACGACATCCTTGTGACAGGTGAAGATGACAGTGAACACCTTAACAACCTAGAACAGGTGCTCACTAGACTACGGGAACATGGGCTACGAGCCAACCGCCCCAAGTGCGAGTTTTTTAAGAAACAGATATCGTATTGTGGCCACGTGATTGATGAAGAGGGGTTACATAAGTCCCCTGACAAAATTGAAGCGGTTGTTAAGGCCCCAGCACCTGAAAATGTGTCGCAACTGAGGTCATTCCTCGGATTGGTGAATTACTACCATAAGTTTTTGCCGAATTTGTCGACAATTCTGCACCCACTGAACGCCCTGCTACAAACAGGGGTAGCATGGAAATGGAGCAATGATTGTAAGCGGGCCTTTCAGAAGACTAAGGACTTAATCACTTCAAGGGAAGTATTGGCTCACTACAACCCAGCACTGCCGATCAGACTGGCGTGTGATGCGTCTCCCTACGGCATTGGGGCGGTACTGTCACATAAATTCCTTGATGGTTTAGAGAGGCCGATAGCTTTTGCGTCACGCTCGTTAACTTCTGCCGAGCGTAACTACGCCCAGATTGACAGAGAGGCCCTCAGCCTAGTGTGGGGGGTGAAGAAGTTCAATCACTACCTGCACGGTCAGAAATTTACTCTACTAACCGATCATCAACCTCTTGTCTCTATTTTCAACCCTCAGAAGGGCGTACCGATAATGACAGCACAACGGCTGCAGAGGTGGTCCCTTTTCCTAGGGGCACACCAATATGACATCGAGTACAAAGGAACTAAACAGCATGGGAATGCTGATGGATTGTCACGCCTACCGTTGCCGACGGTGGAAGAAGAAGACCTTGCAGTGGATCCAATGGAGTTATTCCACTCGACCATAGTCGAATGTCTCCCTGTGATGAATGCAAACATAGAAAAGGAAACACGAAATGACCCGACACTATCACGGGTCTATGATTTAATGGTGAAGGGATGGCCAGCACATGACGAACCACTGCTGCCAGCATTCTCGCCGAGAAGAGAACAGCTGTCAGTGTGCAGAGGAACCTTGATGTGTGGATCCAGAGTAGTAATTCCACCTAAGTTGATGGATAGAGTGCTCAATGAGCTTCATGAGGGTCATCTGGGTGGGGTAAAAATGAAGAAGTTAGCCAGAGCGTTTGTGCGGTGGCCGGGAATAGACAGAGAAATCGAAGAGATGACCAAGAGTTGTGCAGAATGCCAGAAGGTCCAAAACGCCCCACCACAAGCTCCTCTGCATCCATGGGAGTGGCCCTCATCTCCATGGCAAAGGGTGCACATTGATTTTGCTGGTCCCTTCATGGACTCGATGTTTTTAATTGCGGTGGATGCACATTCAAAGTGGCCAGAGGTAATAAAAATGTCCTCAACCACCACGGAAAAAACTATCACAGTCTTACGAACCATATTCGCCAGGAATGGGCTGCCTGAACAGATTTGCTCTGACAATGGACCACAGTTTGTGTCTGAAGAGTTCCGGAGGTTCTTAAAGAACAATGGTGTTAAGCATTACACATCTGCCCCATATCATCCAGCCACTAATGGATTGGCCGAGAGGTTTGTCCAAACATTCAAGAAGGCTATCAAGGCAATGTGTAATGAAGACATACCCCTACAACACAAGGTGGACAACTTCTTGTTTGCCTACCGGAATGCGACACATGCGGTTACCAACCAAACTCCAGCCATGATGTTCTTCAATCGAAGACTACGATGCCGCTTGGATTTGGTTAAGCCAAATGTCCGAAGAGATGTGGAGAACAGGCAGTTTCAGAATATGAATGAAAGGCCGACCAGGAGTTTTAAGATAGGTCAACCAGTTTTGGCCCGGGACTACCGCACTGAGAAATGGCAGCCAGGAACGATTTGTACACGGCAAGGACCTCTCATGTATACCGTAGACGTTGGAGAGAGCATTGTAAGACGCCATGCTGACCAGATTCTAGAGCCACTGGAAAACGTCAACTCCACACCACGATCTGATACACCTGGCAATGAAATCGACGTACCAATTGCAGCTACCGCAGAACCGGTGATATTGGAAGCAGATGAACCAAACAATGACATTGATCCCGACTCAATATTGCCAGAAGAACCTGATACCCCAAAGAGGCGTTATCCAGACAGAATCAGGAAGCCTCCTCAAAGACTGAACTTATAATTGCTTAAACTTAACCAATGTATCTAGCAACCGTAATTGTGATTGTAATTAGTTATCATTTAGTTGTTAAATGAATGTTATGTACTGTTTATCTAAAAGGGGAGGAATTGTTGTGTATGTACCTTTAAGAGAATAACTGGTCTCAGACTGCAGTACCGGCAGTGACCACCCCTGTATAAATGGCGCTAGTGAGTCTCTGTTGTTTTCAGTTTCACTATTGACTTCCACCAGTAAAGACTTGTTTTGTTCAACTCCTGCTGTCCGTGTCTCAATCATTCACGGACATAATACTTCTCCTGTGGAGATTTCTTGCTGCTGGTTTTCTTTCCCGACCTGCAGACTCTTGCTATGTGTCCTACTTTTCCACACTGTCTGCACACTTTGTCCTTGAACCAGCAATCATTATGGTCGTGTGTTGTTCTGCCGCAGCGATAGCACTTCACTGTTCCGTATGACATTTCATTTGTGCCATATTCTTGCGGTCTCTGTTGTATCTCTGCAGTGCCCCATGCTGCTGCTTCGTGTGATACTGGAATGCTGAAAGCCTTGTCCAGCGTAAGATCCTTTTCTGATAGAAGCCATTTCTGGGTTCCTTCACTTTGAAGCCCACACACAAACTTGTCCCTTAAAGTATCTGCTAGTCCCGTTCCAAACTGGCAGTGTTTCGATAGCTTGCGCAGTTCCATTAAATACTCAGCATTACTTTCATCTTTATGCTGGTTCCTTTTGTGAAACTTAATTCTTTCTGCTTTCTGCAGCGGTGTGGGGTTTAAGTGGTCCTGTAGGATTGACGCTATGTTTTCAAAATCCTTTTTTACTGGCTTCTCTGGGGTTACTAGGTTTCGTAGTAAGCCATACGTTTTTGCACCCATTGAATTCAACAATACCAGCGCTTTCTGTCATCTGGCACTTCATTCGCCTTGCAGTATACTTCTATGCGTTCGACATATGTCGTCCAATCTTCGACTTCATTGTCGAACGCTGTGATACTGCCACTCTTCGGAACTTTTGGGTGTGGTTAGACTGGCTTAAAATGGTGTCTCCCGCGCTTTCCTTTCTTCCCCGCTGCGGCTTAAAATGGCGTCTCCCGCGCTGCTGCCAACGCCGCTCTCGGCGGTCCTCGTGGCAAATGGCGACGCCCTGTGGGTTTTCTGCGCTGCTCCTGCGCTGCTGCCAACGCCGCTCTCTGCGGTCCTCGTGGCAATGGCAGCGCCTCGCATTTTCCTGCGTGCCTCTCTCCTCCGTTGACGTTGCTTGGCCCTTGAACACCGGCTGCACGCTGCGTGTTTTCCTTCATGCCTCTCTCCCCCATTGACGCTGCTCGGCCCTTGAACACTGGCTGCGCTCTGCTCTCTCTCGCCTCTCTCCCCTGTTGACGCTGCTCGGTCCTGAACACCGGCTGCGCCCTGTGCGCTCTGCCCTCTCTCTCTCCCCCGTCGACGCTGCTCAGCCTTTTTCTGTGCCGCTCGGTCGGGCTCTAGCCCATCGCTGTCCAGGAAGGGTCTGCGCAGTACCTGTTGCCAGCCCGTTTCGCTGGACCACCGTGACTGGAAAGCCAAGCCTGGCTCTCGACAGCCTCCCCTGCGATGCTCAAATCTCCGCTGGATGACTGGGCGGTTGCCCGTGGCTGACGCCCGTGCTTCTGGACTCGACCTTCTTCCACTGTTCTCCAGGAGCGAATCCCTGGGAGGTGATGCAGAGTTGCAGGTAGGTTTGAATCTGCTCGTCGCCAATGTTACGTCCGTGTAATAATAAGAAAAGGACTGCAGAGAACGATCAACAGGTGTTTACTCAATGTGGTTCAAACTGCAACTGACTGTACAGATCACTACTCAGGGTTTATATACAGGTGTGGTCACTGCCGGTACTACAGGATACAGGAGCTGTAAAAAGTAGTTCTCCCCCTTAAAGGTACATACATTACAATAATGTCATATAGTCCTGTTGGAAAAGTAGTCCAATGTTAATGCATCATTGAAGTACAAATCAGCGTAATAAACAATCATTTTGACTCTCTCTGCATTTCAGTGCCATAATAGAAAATATTTACCAACTTCCACGTCTTTTTCTGAGCATGTTTGGTGTGACTATGTAACTCTGGGCTGTTTTGAACATTTTGATATGCTCCTTATTGAAAGGATAAGCTGGACATCCAGGAACAAAATTCAGATTCATTGGTACAGAAGTGGTGAGCTGCCCTGTTATAGAAATTTCAGAATCTCTTCTTGTATTTGGGTTGGGACATACAAACTGCCCTCTCCGTTTAAAATGCTCTCTCACATGCACTAGATATTTCAACTCAACATTACTTTCTTTCTTGAAACAAATTATATAACTGTTTGGAAAGAAATGGCAACATAAAATGCCGTAGCTCGATGCTAAAATCGCAACTGACTCAATCACTGGGGAATACTTGTCAGCTTGTATGTTAATATATGCAGGAACAAAAGAAATCCACACAATTAAGTAAATGAGCATGCTGAATGTGATAAGTTTAGCCTCATTGTATTTATCAGGAGCCTTCCTTCCTGTAAAAGCAAGAAGGAAGCAGACACATGCAAGTAAAGCGATGTATCCTAACATTACACCAAATGCTACATGGGAACCCTCATCACATAACAGCAAAATGATTTTGGGGAAATCTTTATATTTTATAATTTGCGGACTATTTAAACACAACCACATTGCACAAATGATTACTTGAATTCCTGTGGTAGCTATTATAATAGGCACTGGCTTGAAGACATACTTTATCCTTTTATGGGTAATTGGATTAAAACTAAAAGCCAGTATGATCCTAATAGATTTCACCAAAATACAGGAAACGCACAAAGTAAAACTTACACCAAAAAGTGGGTGCTGGATTTTACAAATGTAATCAAGTGGCTCTCCAATAAACAATGTCACACTGACAAAGTTAAGTAACAGTGAGAACAGCATTATGTAACACATCCAACCTCCAGCAGCTTTCACAGCTGGTGTGTGCAGGCTTTTTGTGATTATTATAGTTATTACAAAGATTACAAAAGTTCCTTGGCTGGCAGCTGTTATCAGCACAATCGATGCTATTTCATTCCATCTGAGAAACTCTATAGTTCTTTCCTGGCACGTCGGACTTCCTGCCTCAGACCAGTGATCCTTGGGGCATTCTTCACAAAGATTGGAATCTGCAGCGAAAAGGGCAGTACTGGTAACTGATGGAATCCTATAAAAAGTAGAATAGAATTTTCTAATGATTTATCAGCATTTGTAAACTGAAGGTCCAGACAACTATTCTTTGCTTCTTTATTTCACAACTGTTCCAAGATGTGCATCACAGTTGATTCCTACCATTTCTTGCAGAGTAGTATCCCACTGGACAGGGTGTACACCCATAACAGCAAGGGCTTCTGGAGCTTGCATTCTTCCTCTCTCCCGGCATACAGGTTTGTGAGCAATTAGATAATATAACCTATGGGAAATACAACACAAACACAATGCTGAACTGACTAGGTTGATAAATGTGGTGATCATTCTACTTGGACCAGAGCCTTGTGCAGACTGAACTTTTCTGCCCTGGCTCATGATTTTATCTTCTGTGGTCTGTCCAACTCGGGGGTGATGGGAGCTGAGGCCGGTTGCTGAAATACCATATCTCAGCGCAATATCATCTCAGCATCCAAACATCAGAATTCGTGAGGAGTTAGTGGCTCGAACTCGTAGACGAGACAGCTGTAAGCATGCTTTTTGAACCATGACGTACAGTTGAATAAAAAAGTGGCTGCAATTATATTTGGATAACTCAGTGATTATAGAGTCATAGAGTTATACAGCACAGAAATCGGCCCTTCGGCCCATCGTGTCCGCGCCGGCCATCAAGCCCTGTCTATTCTAATCCCATTTTCCAGCACTTGGTCTGTAGCCTTGTATGCTATGACATTTCAAGTGCTCATCTAAATGCTTCTTGAATGTTGTGAGGGTTCCTGCCTCTACCACCCTTTCAGGCAGTGAGTTCCAGATTCCAACCACCCTCTGGGTGAAAACATTTTTCCTCAAATCCCCTCTAAACCTCCTGCCCCTTACCTTGAAACTATACCCCCTGGTTATTGACCCCTCTACTAAGGGGAAAAGTTCCTTTCTATCTACCCTATCTATTCCCCTCATAATTTTGTACACCTCAATCAGGACCCCCTCAGCCTTCTCTGCTCTAAGGAAAACAACCCCAGCCTGTCCAGTCTTTCTTCATAGCTGAAATGCTCCAGCCCAGGTAACATCCTGGTGAATCTCCTCTGCACCCTCTCCAATGCAATCACATCCTTCCTATAGTGTGGTGACCAGAACTGGCCTAACTAAAATTTTGTACAGCTCCATCATAACCTCCCTGCTCTTATATTCTATGCCTTGGCTAATGAAGGCAAGTATCCCATATGCCTTTTTAACCACCTTATCTACCTGTCCTGCTGCCTTCAGGGATCTATGTACATGCACACTAAGGTCCCTCTGATTCTCTGTCCTTCCTAGGGTCCTACCATTCATTGTGTATTCCCTTGCCTTGTTAGTTCTCCCAAAATGCATCACCTCACACTTTTCAGGGTTAAATTCCATTTGCCACCATTCTGCCCATCCAACCAACCCGTCTATATCATCCTGTAGCCTGAGGCTTCCCTCCTCGCTATTTACCACTCCACCAATTTTCGTCATCTGCGAACTTACTGATCATACCTCCTACATTCATATATGAGGAAGGCAATTTGACCCATCTGTGTTCATCCATCCATAAAGACCTCAAAGTCCCCCACTGCAGTACCCAATTTATTCTTAGCTGATTCCAGAGATATATTAATCTGGAACTCCATTTCATGCATTGATCTGTGTGTGAAGAAAAACTTCCTGATATCTGGAACTCTCTCCTCCAAGAAGCCATTGAGACTAGGTCAATTGAAAATATCAAAGCTGAAATGATTTTTGTTAGGCAAGTACATTAAGAGATATGGAGACACGGTGGGTAAATGGAGTTAAGATAATGATCAACCATGATCTAATTGAATGGTGGTGGAACAGGCTCGAGGGGTTGAATGGCCTACTCCTATTCTTATGTTCCTATATCAGTCCTAAATTTGTCTTTTACTAATTTGAGCCTGTGTCCCCTTATCCTAATCTTACAATTTAATTTAAAGTAATTTTCTGGATTTATTTTCTCTATACTATTTACTATCTTAGATACCGTTCAGGCACATCCTTTCAGGGCTGAAGAGTCCGGGAGGGAGAAATTCAGTATCGCCCTGTTTGGGGGCGGTAACTTTTGAAAGCAGGGAAACTTAGCGCCAGGCGCTAATGATTCTTAGCTTTTAAAAAATTGGGTTTTAGCGCTCCAGGAAGGAAGTGGAATGCAAATCAAGCACATAAAGGGAAGGGCCATCGCTGCAGGCTCTGCAAGGGGAAAACTTACCTGGTCCCCGACGGAAGCCGCAATCCAGCCTGATCAGCCCGATGCAGTGCAGCAGAGTGCTGGGCTGATCAGTCGCTGGCAAAGGCAAAGGAAAAAAAAAAGAGAGACAGCATTTCAGAATTTTTTTTACTTACCTCGGCCACCTCGTCTTTAAGTATCAACCCCGAACACCCGGCCTCCCGATGAACACCTCCTGCAGCTGCCGGTGTTTTTGCCTGGTGATGCTGCAGGGGGTGGAACCGAAGTTCGGGTCTGGGGCGTTACCGGGGCGCTGCGCAGCCGAATGATGTCATGATCTCCGGGCGCAGGAGATTGTGGCGCTAGGGGTTACCGCTGCCGCAAACCGCCAGGTGAATTTCGCGGGTGGTGGTAACATTACTGCATCCGGGCGGTAAGTCGTTAGCGCCCTGTTATCGCCCTCCGGAGGCGTTAACGGGAGGCGCTAAGGAGGCCAATTTCTAGCAGAAGGTTTCTCCAGTCTTTCCTCAAAACTCAGACCCATAACACTAGGGATCAGCCTTTTGGCTTGTCTCTACATTGCCACCAATGCTTAAATGTCTCTCTTGGTGACCAGAATTAGACACAATACTCAAGGTATAGTCAGACCAGCACACCATACAGTGTTATAATGACTTCCCTGACTTGTATTCTAATTTTTATGGCTAAATATTTCATAACTAGATTGGCTTTATTGATTGCTGCTCTACACTGGTTGGACATGCTGACTCTTGAGTCTACTAACATTCCTTCAACTTCATCCTTAGCTATTTCAACACCATTCATGATGACACATTTCCTACATTACAACAATGATTACACTTCAAAAGTACTTGATTGTCTCTAAACCGCTTTGGGATGTCCTGAGGTTGTGAAAGGCAGCAGAGAAATGCAAGTTCTTTCTTTCTTTACCATTTATACTTCCAGTGTGTAGCTCTTTATACATGTCCTCATTAAGTTCTATTTGCCATTGTTCTGTCCACTTACATATTTTGTTCAACTCATTCTGTAATTTCTGAGTTGTATCTTCTGATTCCACTGCCCCTCCTAGTTTCCACATCACCAATTTGCATTGAGTTTCTAAATCCAAGACATTGGTGACAGTAGTGGTCCCAACACCAATTCCTGGGGCACCGCATTCAATACTTCTGCCACCCTGGCATGATTTCCCCAACAAATACCCATTGTTTTCTACCCTTCGACTACTTACAGCTTTGAGTGTAACTCATAGCCTTTTGTGTGGAACTTTGTCAAATGCCTTTTGGTAGGCCATAAGCAATAGGAACTTTGGGCCACACATTTAGTTCCCATTATAATTTTTGCTGCTTTAATTATCAAGCACATGCTACATATAAAGGGTAATATGGAAAAAATAACAAGTATTATTTTATATTTTAAAATTTTTTCTCCTAGGTCGGCTTATTTAAGCCTAAAATTAAGCAAACTAAACATAAAAGTCTTCCTAAAACATGTCCCGTAAGTAAAGAAAAAAACTAGAAATGACTGTCAGTAAAGATACTGGATAAATGCTTAATGTGCTAGAATGACATTTCTCTATCTGCTATTTTATTAGCGGCATTAACATTATATATATATAAATGTTAGATCCATGTATCTTAATGTTGTGTCCTTCAATAATCAGACAAAAGACTGCAGGGAACGATCAACAGGTGTTTACTGAATGAGGGTTCAAACTGCAACTGACTGTACAGATCACTACTCAGGGTTTATATACAGGTGTGGTCACTGCCGGTACTACAGGATATACAGGAGCTGTAAAAAGTAGTTCTCCACCTTAAAGGTACATACATTACAATTCCTCCCCTTTTAGATTAACAATACCATAACACTCATTTAACAATTAAATATCAAACTAATTACAATTAACACTTTTAACATGCAACATTAACTGAAAATAGTCTATTTATAGATTCAGTCTTTGGGGAGGCTTCCTGATTCTTTCTGGATAACGCCTTTCCAGAGTGTCTCGCTCTTGGTGTGGAGGCGATTCTAACACCCTGTCGTCAGTTGATTCATCAGCTTCCAATGCTATTGTTTCTGAGGTAGATGCGACCTGTACGTCGGGTTCCTCACCAGGTACGTATGGCCGAGACATGGGGTTGACTTGTTCCTGTGACTCTAGGATCTGGTCAGCATGGCGTCTCACAATGTTCTCCCCAACATCCACTGTGTACATTAGTGGCCCCTGCCGTGTGCATATCGTTCCTGGTTGCCATTTCTCTGTTCGGTAGTTGCGGGCCAAGACTGGTTGCCCTACATTGAAGCTTCTTTTCCATACCAGCGTTAGTTACTGGCAAGCATTCAATTATAGTCGGATGAAATATTTCGATAGGATCCACTGCTGGTGCTTCCTCCGCAGTAGGCAGTGGCAGGCGTGATAGCCCATCAGCGTTTCCATGCTGTTTCGTGCCCTTATACTTGATTTCATATTGGTGCGCCCCTAGAAAAAGGGACCATCTTTGTAGCCGTTGCGCAGTCATCACCAGAACGCCCTTCTTTGGATTAAAGATGGAAACAAGTGGTTGGTGGTCAGTCAGCAAGGTGAACTTCTGCCCGTGCAGATAGTGATTGAACTTTTTCACTCCCCACACTAGGCTGAGGGCCTCCCTTTCAATCTGGGCGTAGTTACACTCAGCTGAGGTTAGTGACCGAGACGCAAAGGCTACTGGCCTCTCCGAGCCGTCCGGGAATTTGTGCGACAGCACCGCTCCAATGCCATAGGGTGATGCATCACACGCCAACCGAATTGGTAGTGCTGGGTTGAAATGAGCCAACACCTCTTTTGATGTGATCAATGCTTTGCTCTTCTGGAAAGCTCGTTTACATTCGTCACTCCACTTCCATGGTACCCCCGTTTGCAGTAGGGTGTTCAGTGGGTGTAGTACGGTAGACAAATTCGGCAAGAACTTATGGTAGTAGTTCACCAGCCCGAGGAACGACCTCAGTTGTGACACATTTTCCGGTGCTGGAGCCTTGACTACTGCCTCAATCTTTTCAGGGGACTTATGTAACCCCTCTTTATCAATAACGTGGCCACAATACGAGATCTGCTTCTGGAAAAACTCGCATTTGTGGCGATTAGCTCGGAGCCCATATTCCTTCAATCTAGTGAGCACCTGCTCCAGGTTGGCGAGGTGATCACTGTCATTTTCGCCCGTGACCAGGATGTCGTCCAAATAACACTGGGTCCCTGGAATCCCTTGCAGGACTTGTTCCATTGCCCTTTGCCAAATAGCCGGAGCTGATGCTACCCCGAACACCAGCCGGTTATATTGGTAGAGACCTTTATGAGTGTTGATCATGAGGTACTGTTTCGAGGCTTCTTCTACCTCCATTTGCAGGTACGCCTGGGCCAGATCAATCTTAGTGAAGCATTTCCCTCCAGATAGCGAGGTGAAAATATCTTCAATCCGCGGAAGCGGATATTGTACAGTGTGAAGGACTGGGTTCAATGTCACTTTAAAGTCCCCACAGATGCGAACCTTCTTTGGTTCCCCAGGCGTATTACTCGACGACCTCTTCATTACAGCAACGATGGGTGTAGCCCACTCGCTCCAGTCCACTTTGGACAGTACTCCTGAATGTTCCAAACCTTCCAGCTCTGCTTTGACGGCTGGGCGGATCGCATAAGGTACCGGTCTGGCCTTAAAAAACTTTGGGCTTGCATTTTCCTCTATTTTAATCGTTGCTGTTATGCCTTTAAGTGTTCCGAGTCCCTGCTGGAACACTTCTTGTGCGTCAATTAGCATTTTTGACAGTCGTCCAGGCGTGGCATCGTCATCCTTTTTGGCATCTACGGTCAGTGCTTGTATGGAATGCCAATCTAGCTGTATCTTCCGGATCCATTCACGTCCTAGTAGTGGTGGTCCTCCATCTGGCAATACATATATGTCCATTTTTGGTGTTTCCTTGCCGTTATATGTAACGTTCACCCTTATTTTTCCTTTGGGGTAGACTTTTTGCCCTGTGTATGTCTTCAAGACAATCTTTGTATCTCTCAAGTGTATATGTGAGAATAGCCGCTTGTAGTCCCTTTGGTTTATGACTGTTAGGGCTGATCCTGTGTCCAATTCCATTTTCACTTGGACTCCTGCTATCTTGAGCGTGACCCAGATAGTTTGGTGATTCTCCGTTTTGATCACATTATGTAGTTTCAGACAACCCAGCTCCTTGCTTCCGGAGTCTGTATCACTTTTCTGTTCGCCTGAACTACTCTCCATCACCTTATGTACCTTCTTGTAGTTCTCCTGTGGAGATTTCTTGCTGCTGGTTTTCTTTCCCGACCTGCAGACTCTTGCTATGTGTCCTACTTTTCCACACTGTCTGCACACTTTGTCCTTGAACCAGCAATCATTATGGTCGTGTGTTGTTCTGCCGCAGCGATAGCACTTCACTGTTCCGTATGACATTTCATTTGTGCCATATTCTTGCGGTCTCTGTTGTATCTCTGCAGCGCCCCGTGCGGCTGCTTCATGTGATACTGGAATGCTGAAAGCCTTGTCCAGCGTAAGATCCTTTTCTGATAGAAGCCGTTTCTGGGTTCCTTTACTTTGAAGCCCACACACAAACTTGTCCCTGAAAGTATCTGCTAGTCCCATTCCAAACTGGCAATGTTTCGATAGCTTGCGCAGTTCCGTTAAATACTCAGCATTACTTTCATCTTTATGCTGGTTCCTTTTGTGAAACTTAAATCTTTCTGCTATCAGCAGCGGTGTGGGGTTTAAGTGGTCCTGTAGGATTGACACTATGTTTTCAAAATCTTTTTCTACTGGCTTCTCTGGGGTTACTAGGTTTCATAGTAAGGCATATGTTTTTGCACCAAATGAATTCAACAATACCAGCGCTTTCTTGTCATCTGGCACTTCATTCGCCTTGCAGTATACTTCTATGCGTTCGACATATGTCGTCCAATCTTCGACTTCATTGTCAAACGCTGTGATACTGCCACTCTTCGGCATTTTTGGGTGAGTTGAGACTGGCTTAAAATGGCATCTCCCGCGCTTTCCTTTCTTCCCTGCTGCGGCTTAAAATGGCGTCTCCCGCTCTGCTGCCAACGCCGCTCTCGGCAGCCCTCGTGGCAATGGCAGCACCTCGCGTTTTCCTGCACACCTCTCTCCCCCGTTGATGCTGCTCGGCCCTTGAACACCGGCTGCGCTCTGCTCTCTCTCGCCTCTCTCCCCCGTTGACGCTGCTCGGCCCTTGAACACCGGCTGCGCTTTGCTCTCTCTCATCTCTCTCCCCGTTGATGCCGCTCAGTCCTGAACACCGGCTGCGCCCTGTGCGCTCTGCCCTCTCTCTCTCCCCCGTCGACACTGCTCTGCCTTTTTCTGTGCCGCTTGGTTGGGCTCTAGCCGCCGCTGTCCGGGAAGGGTCTGCGCAGTACCTGTTGCCAGCCCATTTCGCTGGAGCACCGTGACTGGAAAGCCAAGCCTGGCTCTCGACAGCCTCCCCTGCGATGCTCAAATCTCCGCTGGATGACTGGGCGGTTGCCCGTGGTCGACACCTGTGCTTCTGGACTCGACCTCCTTCCACTGTTCTCCAGGAGTGAATCCCTGGGAGGTGATGCAGAGTTGCAGGTAGGTTCGAATCTGCGTCGTCGCCAGTGTTAGATCCGTGTATCTTAATGTTGTGTCCTTCAATAATCAGACAAAAGACTGCAGGGAACGATCAACAAGTGTTTACTGAATAAGGGTTCAAACTGCAACTGACTGTACAGATCACTACTCAGGGTTTATATACAGGTGTGGTCACTGCCGGCACTACAGGATATCCAGGAGCTGTAAAAAGTAGTTCTCCCCCTTAAAGGTACATACATTACAATAAATAGATCTGTCTGTCTGTCTGTCTGTGTGTATGTCTGTCTGTGTGTATGTCCGTGGTAAACTCAAAAGTTATAGAGCATACCTACACATATGATATCAAAAGAAAGCTTATGATTAGGGGAGTGTCATAGGGGTATTTACTTTTTGGTCAGACAAAAATTGCTCAGACAGTGTAAAGAAAACTTTCAAAAAACGGACAAAATCCGCTCATTAGCGTTGAGTGACGTGATGGTTGACCAGTCCTACAGGGGAAGCGCGGTGCGTCACGGGGGGTGTTTCATGGCATGTGTGGGCGGGGCCTAATCCTGCAGCCTGCCATGAGTGCGGGAGCGGGAAAACAGATACACAGACATAGACAGAGACAACCAGGCGGCCCGAGAGACAGCGAGCATTCACACACAGAGACAGATACACCTGCGCAGCCTGAGAGCCCGAAAGACATCGAGCGGGTGAGCGGCGGTGGCGGGCCGGAGCGCAGATACACCCGCGTGGCCTGAAAGCCCGAAAGACATCGAGCGGGTGAGCGGCGGCGGCGGGCCGGAGCGGGAGCTGAGCTGGGGTCACTCGAGCTGGGCCTGAGGCACTACACCACGCACGGGGCCTCCGGGTCACCAAGGACGGGCTCTGAGTCCAACCCCTTCCCCGGGGTGTCTTCCTCTCTTCTCTATCTCCTTCCATCACTCTCTCCTTCCCTCTCTCCCTCTTTCTCTCTCTCTCCTCTTCCCTCTCTCTCTCCTTCCCTCTCTCTCTCTCTTTCCTTCCCCCTCTCTCTCTCTCCTTCCCCCTCTCTCTCTTTTTCCTTCCCCCTCTCTCTCTCTCCTTCCCCTCCTCTCTCTCCTTCCCCCTCTCTCTCTCTCCTTCCCCCTCTCTCTCTCTCCTTCCCCTCTCTCTCTCTCCTTCCCCCCTTTCTCTCCTTCCCCCTCTCTCCTTCCCCCTCTCGCTCCTTCCCTCTCTCTCTCTCTCCTTCCCTCTGTCTCTCCTTCCCTCTCTCTCTCTCTCTCCTTACCCCTCTCTCTCCTTCCACCTCTCTCTCCTTCCCCCCTCTCTCTCCTTCCCCCCTCTCTCTCTCTCCTTCCCCCCTCTCTCTCTCTCCTTCCCCCTCTCTCTCTCTCCTTCCCCCTCTCTCCTTCCCCCCTCTCTCTCTCCTTCCCCCTTTCTCTATCTCTCCTTCCCCCTTTCTCTCTCTCTCCTCCCCCCCTCTCTCTCTCCTTCCCCCCTCTCTCTCTCTCCTTCCCCCTCTCTCTCTCTTTCCCCCTCTCTCTCTCTCTCCTCCCCCCTCTCTCTCTCTCCGTCCCCCCCTCTCTCCTTCTCTCTCTCTCTCTCTCTCTCTCTCTCTCCTTCCCTCTCTCTCCTTCCCCCTCTCTCTCTCTCCTTCCCCCTCTCTCTCGCTCCTTCCCCCTCTCTCTCTCTCCTTCCCCCTCTCTCTCTCCTTCCCCCCCTCTCTCTCTCCTTCTCCCCTCTCTCTCTCCTTCCCCCCTCTCTCTCCTTCCCCCTCTCTCTCTCTCTCTCCTTCCCCCTCTCTCTCCTTCCCTCTCTCTCTCTCCTTCCCCCTCTCTCTCTCTCCTTCCCTCTCTCTCTCTCCTCCCCCCTCTCTCTCTCCTTCCCCCCTCTCCCTCTCCTTCCCCCCCTCTCTCTCCTTAACCCCCCGCTCTCTCTCTCCTTCCCCCCCTCTCTCTCTCTCCTTCCCCCTCTCTCTCCTTCCCTCTCTCTCTCTCTCCTTCCCCCTCTCTCTCTCTCTCCTTCCCCCCTCTCTCCTTCCCCCTCTCTCT
Source organism: Somniosus microcephalus (assembly GCF_052327205.1). Lineage (NCBI taxonomy): Eukaryota > Metazoa > Chordata > Chondrichthyes > Squaliformes > Somniosidae > Somniosus > Somniosus microcephalus. The sequence goes on from NC_140995.1 coordinate 139,568,734, forward strand.
CCGTCCCCCCCTCTCTCTCTCCTTCCCCCTCCCTCTCTCTCTCCTTCCCCCTCCCTCTCTCTCTCCTTCCCCCTCTCTCTCATCCTTCCCCCTCTCTCTCTCCTTCCCCCTCTCTCTCCTTCCCCCTCTCTCTCCTTCCCTCTCTCTCTCTCCTTCCTTCTCTCTCTCCTTCCCTCTCTCCCTCTCTCTCTCCTTCCCTCTCTCTCCTTCCCTCTCTCTCTCTCTCTCCTTCCCCCCTCTCTCTCTGCTTCCCCCCTCTCTCTCTCTCTCACTCCTTCCCCCTCTCTCTCTCTCTCACTCCTTCCCCCTCTCTCTCTCTCTCATTAATGTCAATGATAACATTGCAAAATTATAATTCTGCTTGCTACCTCCAAATTCACATAGAAGAAAAACTGTAAAACCTGGAGTGTATGGCTACTGGCGATCCCCATTAACAAAAAACAAAGTTAGAGAACCACCTCCTGGGTGCTTAGCAAGAGTTCTTCAATCCCAACAGTTTTATAAACAGTTTTATAAACATGGCAGAGGTTTCTTCAGTTCCCTCGGCAACACCGGGTACTCCAGCTAGTTTAAAATAAATGGGTTAATATTTAAATTCAAATAGTGGTCAAAATGTCCAGGGCTGTGTTAAATGTTTCTCCGCTCATATTACAATGGTAATTTCATATTTGATATAAAATGAATACACAAGAAAATTGATGTTACTCAATTAAGCCCACTGCCACCCCCTCCGCCCCCACCCCCGCAAAAAAAGTAAATAAGCAAGTTAATCACCTTTGTAGTTTTCAGGAAAGTGTAGTTAGTGAAGTTTAATCTTACTGTTTACTGCATTATAGCTGCCAACAGAGACAAATTGTACAGATGCTTTCGCAATCTTCCAGCTCATTAAATCATATCCATTTCTGAAATCTCCTGAATTGTCAAATTGAAATGGCCCATGTTCTCCCATGAAGTTAACATCCTTTAGTTCATTAACCAACTGAAAATGAAATATTCTTTAATTATTTGTCACTTGCATTATTTATGGAACATAAAAAGGCAAACAATGCAAGTTCATGGAAGCACAATATCACTCAGGCTCTGGAGCTTTGAGACCTCAGTCAAGATCCAACTCAGACGGTGAACACCAAATCATCTTTTTCAAGTGACTCTGAAGGATCATAATTAGCATTAATCTGTTTTGAAAAAAGCTCATATCCATCGACTTGAATTCACTATCTGAAATGTACTGCTTGCAAAATGCCTTGTAACAAACCAACCCCGTCTCTCTGGCACAGCAAGCTGGGATGGTCATTGAAAATTCTTTGCTTCTTTCCCTAGTCCAATTGCTACTTTCACTCTTATGACCCTTCCAGCAATGCCACTGAGGTAATTGATGCTGTTTTAGATGTTATAGATGGCGTTGTACGTGCCTTTTCCCCCAGGTCTGGCACTGCATCTTGGTCAAGTATGCCTGTTGTCTGGCGGTCTCATAAAATCTCTGCCCATTGCACTAGTTTTTAATCAGTAGATATCTCGTACATGTGGAAACTCCTCACCATTTATAAATGTCTCTGAACTAACCGGCTGAGAAATCGACACAAAATTTCTCTTTGCCCACTATGGAGTGCACAAGCTCTGTCCATAGGGACTTATTCACTTATCAAAGTACTTAGAGGCATCCTGGCAGAGTTCATTCTTAGTGGGGGAGCTTTTCTTTTCTTGTGCGTTCATATGTGCATTAAATATTCACTTCAGTAGTGTGAAAGGAGGAAAATCAACCAGCACAAAGTACTGGGATGGTTCCTGCAGCTTGTCCAGCCGGGACCATCTTATCTGTTGGCTTGAAGAGTTTTCTGGAACCGAGTAGGAAGAATCCTGTCGATTTCTGGGCCACAGCTATAATCATTATGAGTCTTCAGTGCCATTTCAAAGTGAAGTGAAAAATTTGACTGAGTTTAATTAAATTGCAGTCTCAATAAATTTACAAGAAAATAAACTTATTTACCTGCCAGGGTTGAAGGTTAATATTTTCATTACAATTTCTTTGTTCACAATTAAGGATCCTCTGTAGAGCATGAGCTACAGCAGTGATGGCTAAATACACACCATAGGTGGTGCCTGAATGAATATTTTCAATTAAATCATGATCTTTCAGAGCGTTGTTTGTTTTGGTACAAGCACAGTGAGACACCAAATTAAAAGTGTCAAGAGGTTTGTACTGCTGTGAGTTTGCATCACATGTCCCTGTGTCGTTAACACATTGATCTGAGCAGTTTAAATAGAGTTTCTTGTATTCTTCAATGAACCTGTTGGCACCTTTGGGACATAGGTCCAACTTTTTTAAGTAGTCAGCAAAGTTTGGAATGGTTCCATTTTTGAAGGAAAAGCCAAAGATGTTTCCAACTTTTTCAACATGATGCAAGCTGGCAACTTGTCTCGAAGTGGACCAGGAATCACTGGCAATCCAGGGCTTACTCACATTCTGCTTAATTAAAGCAGTGAACGATTGGATGACTATTGGCACCTTTGCAAATAAAATAATAACTACTGCCGATGAATTCTTAATGGTTTCAGCTATTTGATCTATGCTCACTCCATCAACTTCTTGGTGATTAATATAACTTGGAATAACATAATGAAAAGCAATACATATATTAAACTTCCCTGCATTTGAGATAAAACTGTTCATTCCAGCCTGGCCATAAGCATCATCACTGCCAACTGTTCCAACCCAGTTCCATTTAAAATGATTGACAAGTTTAGCCATAGCTTCAGTTTGATGGACATCACTTGGAATAGTCCGGAAAAATGATGGAAATCTCACTTTATCACTTAGAATTTCAGCTGATGCTCCATAATTGACCTGTTCAAAGATCAAAATAGAAAATGCGCCTTTAGTTATCCTGAATTATATTGTGCTGTTTAATTGATGGACAAAATACTTATACAATATAGAATAAATTCGTTATTTAATAAATGGTAATAAGATGAGGCACGATAGCAAAATACTGCAGATGCTGGAAATTCGAAATAACAACAGAAAATGCTGGAAAAACTCAGCAGGCCAGGCCAGAAATAGAGTCAACGTTTCAGGTCGAAACCCTTCATCAGGACTGAAAAAGCACAGGAAATGAAACAGATTAAAAGGCCAGTTTGGGGGCTGGGAAATGGGGATGAGAGAACAAAAGAGAAGTGAAGAGACATTACATAGAAGATAGGAGCAGGAGTAGGCCATTCAGCCCTTCGAGCCTGCTCTGCTACATTTGACCAATATAGTTTCAACTACTGGCCTGAGAAGTCGTTGAAGTCGTGTCCTTTCTGCCATTGCATGACAAGGTGTGTAGACCAACATGGCTCGTAAGGTTTTCAAAGCAGCGACATATACTTTGTAGACTGGGTCAGCACAGACCATAGAGAGTACACTGCAACATGACTCCACCACCACGTCTCCCGAGATATCAGTCTGAGATGACCCATTGGCTCCTGTCAGACTACTAGATCCAGTGTCGCTTCCATTACTACAGGAGGAACTTCCAGTATGGATTTCGCCATTTGCCAACAGCAAGGCACCACGAACATCATGTGAAAGACGCCTTAATGCCATCTCGCGTACATTCCAGTTCCGAGAAAAGAGACAACTAACCAGTTCCATTCCAAATACCTGAATCCAGGGTTCTGCCAACTCTTTGTAAGCTTGTGGGATTTGTTGAACCCCATAATGAAGCAGGTTAAAGTCACTGTCCTGCTGTCGCCGCTGTGCATCTACCTCCAGCGGCTGGTTCTGGATTTGTATTGAACTTTGTGCTTCATGGCTGTGCAGTTCATGGGACTTCCATTTGGCGCTACAAAGAGGACAGATGAGAGTCTCCTGGTTTCTTCTGCATTCCTCAGCCCAGATTGACATGCAGTGATGGTGAAGTTTATTCCTACAGCCTTCTTCACACACTGTCAAGCTTTCCTCATCAAGCATATCCAGCAGACAAATGGGACACATTTGTTCTTCTTCATCCTTCAAGCTATGTTCTGCACTGGATGTAGAGGTACTGGATGAAGCAGATATATGCGAGTTAGACATACGGGAAACAAATTTTTGTATGGTGTTACGTGATGGAGCTTTGATACGTGAACTCCGTCTACTGTGGTATTTCTGAAACAGACTCTCCACCTCAAAGTTTTTTAATGTCTTTCTCCACAGCAATGAGTCAGAAGGCTCTAACTGGAAGACTCGTAGCATAACAAACAGAACATGAATGCAGAATGTTCCACGTCCACAACTGCAGGTCTGAGGACCAATAAACACCCTGTACTTGTTATCAGGAACATCACCTCCAATAAGGAAGGAGTTTGGCCCTATTTGCTGCAGCAATTACAGTCGTGCTCGTATTACTTTGTTGACTCTACGGTTAGTTTCCTCAGGGCTGTAAGGTGAGAAGCCATCTGGTGAAGGAGCTCTCCTAGGAGGAGTCACACGTCCACTCTGAAAAGGAACTGGTGATACTCTTTTCCGTCTTACACCGGGAGATTCAGACTTTGCAGTAGTTTTTGAGGAAGATGAAGACGACGTGACAGATGAAGATGAACTGCCAGGGGAAGGACTACACCTCCCCCGTTGCATTTGTGGGGAGGTAATTACATCTGTCTGACAGTCAGTCGCTTGCTTGCCAAACTCTGTCCCATCAGCTTTCACTGGAATAGGTTTCATAACTATAGGTATTCAAAACGAGACGAGCTGGTGATAGGACTAGTGGAGAGACAAAAGACAGCTCTAGATTAGGTGTGAAATGCGCTGGCAGAATGAGAAGTGGCAGCTGTCTCTCATTCTGCCAGCGCATTTCACACCTAATCTAGTGCCGCCTTTTTTTCCAGCATTTTCTGTTGTTAATAAGACGAGGCAGTTCATCACAAAATATAGATGATAATTGGGGAGTATTATGAATAAAATTCCTTATTTTCAGTTGTTAATTTCCCAGGAAAGTTAAGCTTTTATTTAAAGGAATTTAATCCAGTCAAATATCAAGGTAAGCAATATATGTTTTATTTTTTGGGTGGAAATGGGAGGGGGCAGAGGAAATTTAATGTTATAGAAAAAAACAACCATTGTGGATTTAACAATAACAACAACAAGAACATGCATTTATATAGCACCTTTCACATAGTAAAACGTCCCACGGTGCCTCACAGGAGCGATTATCAAACAAAATTTGACACCGAGCCACATAAGGAGATATTAGGGCAGGTGACCAAAAACTTGGTCAAAGAGGTAGGCTTTAAGGAGCATCTTAAAGGAGGAAAGAGAGGTATCGAGGCGGAGAGGTTTAGGGAGGGAATTCCAGAGCTTAGGGCCGAGGCAGCTGAAGCCATGGTGCCAATGATGGAGCGATTAAAATTGGGGGTATGCAAGAGACCACAATCGGAGGAGCACAGAGATCTCGGAGGGTTGTAGAGCTGGCAGAGATATGGAGGGGTGAGGCTATGGAGGGATTTGAAAACAAAAATGAGAATTTAAAAATCAAAGTGTTGCTGGACTGGGAGCCAATGTAGGACAGCGAGCTCAGGGGCGATGTGTGAATGGGACTTGGTGCGAGTTAGGATACGAGCAGCAGAATTTTGGATGAGCTCAAGTTTATGGCGGCAGCAGCGGACCTGTGGGAGACGAGGCTGCTGAGCGGCGGCGAGGCTATAAAGCGGCGGCGAGGACCAGGTAGGCCTCAGAGCGGCGGCAGCAGCGGACCTGTGGGAGACAAGGCGACTGAGCGGCGGCGAGGCTATAAAGCGGCGGCAAGGACCAGGTAGGCCTCAGGGCGGCGGCAGCAGTGGACCTGCGGGAGACAAGGCGGCTGAGCGGCGGCGAGGCTATAAAGCGGCAGCGAGGACCAGGTAGGTTTACTAATCTCCAATCTCCGAGCTCAGAGGGAGGGAGAGAAGTAAAAAGTAATCAAAGTGTGACGTCACCAGAAAGCAGGTAAGTGATTGGTTGGTGAGTATTTCTCTCTTTTTATACTTTAACTCTGTGGTTTATAGTTTTTAAGGTCTCTGTGGTGTAGTGGGGACTGCTGTAATCATCTGGCATTATTCTCTGACTATATAAGCTGTGTCTTTATGCATCTCTCCACTTCACCTGACAAAGGAGCAGCGCGCCGAAAGCTTGTGATTTCAAATAAAACTGTTGGACTATAACCTGGTGTTGTGTGACTTCTTACATTTATCAGAGGAAGGCAGCAGCAGCCAACTTCCTGGCACCAGGGGTGGCTCTGCTGCACAGGACGGGAGGAAAAAGAGTGGTAGAGCTATAGTAATAGGGGATTCTATTGTAAGGGGAATAGATAGGCGTTCCTGCTGCCTCAAACGAGACTCCAGGATGGTGAATTGCCTCCCTGGTACAAGGGTCAAGGATGTCTCAGAGCGGCTGCAGAACATTTTGGAAGGGAAGGGTGAACAGCCAATTGTCGTGGTGCATATAGGTACCAACGATATAGGTAAAAAACAGGATGAGGTCCTAAAAGCTGAATATAGGGAGTTAGGAGGTAAATTAAAAAATAGGACCGCAAAGGTAGTAATCTCAGGATTGCTACAAGTGCCACGTGCTAGTCAGAGTAGAAATAGAAGGATATTTCAGATGAATACGTGGCTAGAGGAATGGTGCAAGGGGGAGGGATTCAAATTCCTGGGGCATTGGAACGGGTTCTGGGGGAGGTGGGACCAGTACAAACTGGACGGTTTGCACCTGGGCAGGGCCGGGACCAATGTCCTAGGGGGAGTGTTTGCTAGTGCTCTGGGGGAGGGTTTAAACTAAAATGGCAGGGGGTTGGGAACCTGAGCAGGGAGACAGAGGAAAGGGAAACAAGGAAAAAAGCAAAAGGTAGGAAGGAGAAAAACAAAAGTGGCAGTCAGAGAAATCAACGGTTTAAATCAAACATGGCCACAGTAAATAATAATTCTAATAGGTCTAAGAGCATTGAAAAAACAAGCCTGAAGTTTTTGTGTCTTAATGCGAGGAGCATTCATAATAAGGTGGATGAATTAGCTGCGCAAATAGAGGTAAATGAATATGATCTGATTGGGATTACAGAAACATGGCTCCAGGGTGGCCAAGGCTGGGAACTCAACATCCAGGGGTATTCAATATTCAGGAAAGATAGGCAAAAAGGAAAGGGAGGTGGGGTAGCATTGCTGGTTAAAGAGGGGATTAACACAATTGTAAGGAAGGATATTAGCTCTGATGAAGTGGAATCTGCATGGGTAGAATTGAGAAATACCAAGGGGCAGAAAATGTTAATGGGAGTGGTATATAGACCTCCAAACAGTAATGTGGAGGTTGGGGATGGAATTAAAAGGGAAATTAGAGAAGCGTGCAATAAGGGCACAGTAGTCATCATGGGTGACTTTAATCTACATATAGATTGGGCCAACCAAATTAGTAACAATACTGTGGAGGAGGAATTCCTGGAGTGTTTATGGGATGGTTTCCTGGACCAATATGTCGAGGAACCAACCAGAGATCAGGCCATCTTAGACTGGGTATTATGTAATGAGAAAGGATTAATTAGCAATCTTGTTGTACGAGGCCCCTTGGGTCCGAGCGATCATACTATGATAGAATTCTTCATTAAGATGGAGAATGAAGTAGTTGACTCAGAGACTAGGGTCCTGAATTTAAATAAAGGAAACTACGATGGTCTGAGGCGCAAGTTGGGTAGGGTTGATTGGGGAATGTCGCTCAAAGGGTTGACGGTGGATAGGCAATGGCAAACATTCAAAGACCGCATGGATGAACTACAGAATTTGTTCATCCCAGTTTGGCATAAAAATAAAACAAAAAAGGTGACTCAACCGTGGCTAACAAGGGAAATTAGGGATAGCATAAGATCCAAGGAGAGGACATATAAATTGGCCAGAAAAAGCAGTAAACCTGAGGATTGGGAACAGTTTAGGATTCAACAAAGGAGGACAAAGGGATTAATTAAGAAAGGGAAAATAGAATATGAGAGTAAGATTTTGGGGAACATAAAAACTGACTGTAAAAGCTTTTATAGATATGTGAAGAGAAAAAGATAGGTGAAGTCAAGCGTAGGTCCCTTGCAGTCAGAATCAGGGGAATTTATAATGGGGAACAAAGAAATGGCGGACCAATTAAATACATATTTTGGTTCTGTCTTCACAAAGGAGGACACAAATAACCTCCCAGAGATGTCGGGGAACATAGGACCTGATGAAAGGGAGAAACTGAAAGAAATCAGCATTTGTAGGGAAATGGTGTTAGGGAAATTGACGGGATTGAAGGCCGATAAATCCCCAGGGCCTGATAATCTACATCCTAGGGTAGTTAAGGAAGTGGCCCTAGAAATAGTAGATGCATTGCTGATCATCTTCCAACATTCGATGGAATCTGGAACAGTACCCATGGATTGGAGGGTAGCTAATGTTACCTCACTATTCAAAAAAGGTGGTAGAGAGAAAACGGGGAATTACAGACCGGTAAGCCTGACATCGGTAGTGGGGAAAATGCTAGAGTCCATTATAAAAGATGTAATAGCAGAGCACTTGGAAAACAGTGACAGGATCGGACAAAGTCAACATGGATTTACAAAAGGTAAATCGTGCTTGACTAATCTACTGGAATTTTTTGAGGATGTAACTGGTAAAATAGGTAAGGGAGAACCAGTGGATGTGGTGTATTTGGACTTTCAGAAGGCTTTCGATAAGGTCCCACATAAGAGATTAGCGTGTAAAGTTAAGGCACATGGGATTGGGGGCAAGGTATTGACTTGGATATAGAACTGGTTGGCAGAAAGAAAGCAAAGAGTTGGAATAAACGGGTCTTTTTCCGAGTGGCAGGCAGTGACTAGTGGGGTACCGCAGGGATCGGTCCTTGGACCCCAGCTATTCACAATATATATTAATGATCTAGACAAGGGAACTAGATGTAATATCTCCAAGTTTGCAGACGACACAAAGCTGGGTGGGCGTGTGTGCTGTGAGGAGGATGCTGAGAAACTCCAGGATGATTTGGACAGGTTGGGTGATTGGGCAGAAACGTGGCAGATGCAATATAACATGGTAAATGTGAGGTTATCCACTTTGGTGGCAAAAACAGGAGGGCAGATTATTATCTGAATGGCAATAGGTTGGGAGAAGGGGAAGTGCAACGAGACCTGGGTGTCCTTGTGCACCAGTCGCTGAAGGTAAGCATGCAGGTGCAGCAGGCGGTTAAGAAGGCAAATGGTATGTTGGCCTTCGTAGCGAGAGGGTTTTGAGTACAGGAACAAGGATGTCTTACTGCAGTTGTACAGGGCCTTGGTGAGACCACATCTTTAGTATTGTGTGCAGTTTTGGTCACCTTATCTGAGGAAGGATGTTCTTGCCATGGAAGGAATTCAGCGAAGATTCACCAGGCTGATACCTGGGATGGCAGGAATGACATATGAGGAGAGATTGGGTCGATTGGGCTTGTAATCGCTGGAGTTTAGAAGAATGAGAGGGGATCTCATTGAAACTTATAAAATTCTGACAGGACTGGACAGACTAGATGCAGGAAGGATGTTCCCAATGGTCGGGGAGTCCAGAACCAGGGGTCACAGTTTAAGGATAAGGGGTAAGCCATTTAGGACAGAAATGAGGAGGAATTTCTTCACCCAGGGAGTGGTGAACCTGTGGAATTCTCTACCACAGAAGGCAGTAGAGGCCAATTCATTAAATATATTCAAGAAGGAGTTGGATATATTTCTTAAGGCTAAAGGGATCAAGGGGTATGGGGAGAAAGCAGGGACAGGGTACTGAATTTGGATGGTTAGCCATGATCGCATTGAATGGCAGGGCAGGCTCGAGGGGCCGAATGGCCTACTCCTACTCCTACCTTCTATGTTTCTATGGGTGCAAGATGGGAGGCCGGTCAGGAGAGCGTTGGAATAGTCAAGTCTATAAGCAAAGCAGAGGGGTTCAAACTTTACAGTTTGCAATGTGGATATGTTGCTGGAGGAATGTAGGATTCGCAAAAATCCATGAAATACAGTGTACGGGTAGGGCCCCTGAAGTGGCCACATTGTGAGAACACAGAATGGAGTTGGCAGTTCTCATGGCCCAGTTCAAAAGGACACACACACAGTACCTAACAGCAGTCTGAGTCATCATCGATTAGAAGAATCCAGAACCTTACTGTTTTTGATATTGTAATGTGGCTACAGCAGTAAACAAAACTATTAGCACCTGGAGGTGCGCTAATCGCTGGCAGAGCGGTAACCGATCTCAGAAACCACTGAGCACACACAAACGAAGGGACACTAATTGGATTCCCATTAGTTCGATTTGCGAGCAGTTAAAATTAATGTGCTTGCTTTTGTTAAAGCAACCTTAACAAAGGAAAACGGTTGATTTGGCGCCAAGATTAGGGCCAGAAAAGAGTATAACCATTCGGGTAAATCGTCAGCAAGTCAGTCTAAGATTCGACCAGAGTAAGGAAGACTCCTCCGGAGATGGTTCACACCGTGAAGTCCAAGTCCAGTTACCATCAGGAGTTCGAGGACCGTGCGGAACAGAAAACGGCTCGAGGATTTCGGAGGACTTCCAAAGTTTGTACAGGAGAGCGAGTCCATGAGCCGGTCCCATAAGGAAGGTTGGAGGTCCCGGACGACACCAAGTAACAGGGTCCAGGAGCCGGTCCCATAAGGAAGATCGGAAATTGCAGACGTAACAAGAAGTACCAAGGTCCAGAAGTGTTTTGAAATTCTGGTGAGCATAAAGGCCCAACTCTACCTAACTGACATAATTGAGGTATATTCAGTAACGGGAGGGTTTGTAACATTAAGGGTATTTGTAAGTCAGGAGTGTGATTTATCCCTCGATGTGTCCGTGCGCTTCCCTCACCCCCGCTTTTAGCTTATCGCTATTTTAGAACTGTTTATATGCTTTAAAGTTATTTTTCTCAGTGTATAATTTAGTCCTCTGTGAGAAACGTTATTTTTCGTCTGCATTTATTCTTGCCATTTTTCTCTGTGTACATTCTCTTTCAAAAATAAAGATCGTTTTGATTTAAAACTCAATCTGTCTCATCTGACCATTTGTCTTCTGAGTCACGAGTTGGGACAACACACAAAGGTTGTCTGGCAATAAGCCCAGTGTCTAGAACCATGAAGGGGGAGCGCTTCGAAACTGCTCACGAGTAGTGCGAAAATCAAAACCGATTTAGCACACCGTAAGCTCGTTAAAACGACCCCTTACAGAATGGCGACCGCGGCAGGACACTGGCTACAGAAACCTTGTGTGGTGGACAAAGACTCGGGTGAGACAGATGTGCTGGAAGGTAAGTTAGCTTCCTACGTGTGTGGGAAAGTCAATGTAGCGAAAAAATGGGTGTATGACATGTTAGGAGCCGAGCGTCCCCTAAAGGCAGCCGCTCAGTGGACGGCTAGTAAAAAGCACCACAAGGGCATTGAGAAAGCGGTATGGCTCATGTGTTACAAAAAGCAGGTTCTGGTACTGGACCACGCGGTGGCCAGTAAAGAATCTAAGATTAGGCATTTGTCCCAAGAGCTGCAGGAAAAGGTTGCAGCAGAAGGGAAAGTGCTAGTGGCCCTGGAAGCAATAAGCCAAGAGAGGGCAGCGATGGTCCGGGATCATCGGGGGAAAGTAGAGCACATGGAAAGCCAGGCCGCTGAAGTACAGCGTGAGCACCAAGCCAGGGTAGAAAGGCTAAAGGACAAGATAGCTGAGTTAGAGGGGAGTGCTAGCTTTAGGGTAGAACATGTTGCGTACCAAGCAAGAGAATCTAGGGAAAGAGAAAGGAAGTTAAAGGCGGAAATTAGCAGTCTCACGGGGGAACTTAAGGCACAGGAGGAGAAAGTAGCCGAGGTAAAAGCAGCTTATAAGGTGGCTTGCGCTCAGGGGTTTGAGGAAGCAGACCACGGCCCCTGTAGGCAGGAAATTGAAAGCCTACGTATGGAGTTGGCCAAAGCAAAGGGGATGATATGTCTCATTAGCCCAAAAATCGGCCAGGCCGAATTTAACGGCAACCCAGTCAGGGCAGTTCCGCAGGCAGCCCCCAGAACAAAACGGGTTAGGGAACCTGAGGTTGCACAGCCACCACCCCTAGCCCCTAGTTTTCCAGAGGTCTGAGAACAGGAGCAGGTGGGAGATGAAGAACCCCAGGTAGACCAGGCTAGCCCAAGAGAGAGTCAGGGACCGGGACCGGTGTACCCCGTTATACAGCGGAGGTACGGACCACCCGGTAACGACGGGGAAACTGGGGACATCCAGAACCAATTCCAGATTCCACACGGTACGCAACAATTGCGTTCCATGGTGAGCTACATCCCCAAACTCACCATGAAGGGGGACCCTTCTCTGCACTTTAGGGAGATAGAGCAGGCGGCCTGTGTGAATGACTGCGACGAGGCAGAAAAGGCCAAAATGATGCTGTTCTCCCTGGGTAGCGATCTCCTCCAGACGCTACCCGATGAGTGTAAGAGGGGTCAGGAGAATTATGGCAAGCTCAAGGAAGAGATCCTGGAGGCCATGGGGATGAATGAGGGGAGTCCGTTCTCCCGGGTAGAGAGAACAGTCCAGCTCCCCGGGGAATTCCCGCAGGCGTTCGCGGACAGGCTGTGGCCAGTCTACCAGGATGCGTGCCCGGGAATGCCGGCGCGAGCGCACCTGGACGGGGAACCGTTAGTTCACTGGCTAAGGTGCCTTATGAACAACTCCCTGCCCCGCGTTCGAATGCAGGCAATGGCCTGGTTCGACCCCCGAAACCCTCTGACCACGGAGGCGACGGTAATCCGCCAACTCACTGTCACCTTTAGAAACGGGAGGGATAGTGAGACACCCCAGCAAAAAGGGGAGGTTTGTGAGGTCAGGCCTGGTGACCAGCCCCGTAAAGAGTGGCGCCAGGAAGGGAGCCGTCCCAACCAAAGCAGGCAAACGTGCTACGGTTGCGGGAAGGAGGGGCATTGGCGCAGGGACTGTAAGAATCCCTGGAAGGACACAAGGGTAAAGGTTCCCACACCCCCAGTCCAAAAGGCAGAGACAGAAATTGCTCCCGCTGGGATTGAGTCATTTTTAGAGGCCATGCGGTCTCTTCTGACTGGCCAGGGAAGTACAGCTGCTGTAGTTCCCTCCCCCACCTCTGCCCCCCCACAATGACTAGAGCCAGCGCAGCCTGTCGACCTGTGTCCCCCAGAAAGACATGCACAGGAAAAGACCTCCAGTAAAATGGAGGAATACCTGCAGTGTCAGGTTGCGGAGGCTAAGTTAGTTGAGCAGGCTTTAAGGGAGGAGAATGCTAGGTTAACAGTGAGGGCTGGCAGCTTAGAGGGTCAGCTAAAGGTTTTTAAAATGGTTCATGAAGATTTTCAGCCACCAGCAGCGGGCGGTGAGTGTAAAGTATGTGAATATACTTAATACAAAAAGGAAGAGACAGCTTGGAAGGGTTGAACTCAGGTCTTTACTTCATACCCACAGGCGGGAACTGAGGGGAGATCAGTACCCACAGTACTATTTATACCCCTATGGCCAGGAGTGGTACTACGGTATCACTACGCCCTACAAAGTAGTGCTGCCCTGGCCATAGGTTTAAAGTGACATACATATTACATACACAACATTCCTCCCCTTTTAATTAAAACGTACCCGTGCAATTAAGTCAACAGATGCACCATAACTAGGGCTAATAACATTTGGTAACACAACATACATAACATATTTACATCAGAGTTGTCTACCTATATATATATATATAAAAAGAAACATGTTATAGATTCAGTCTCTGAGGAGGCCTCCTGTCTCGACTAGGATAACGTCTTTCTCTAGTCGGTCTCGGTGTAGGCGGCGGTACTTCCGTCACCACTTCATCGCTGGAGTCGTCGGTGTCTGATGGCACATCCTGTGCCGTGGAGCTCACTGGAGTGCCGAACTCCTCGCAATCCTGAGACTTCTGTAGCGACGAGCTGGGCCATGATTCCGCTGGAACAATGTGCTGAGACGTTTGAGGTAGTGAATCAGTTGGGTTTCTGGACTCCACAAGTTGATCAGCATGTCGTCTGATTATGCCGTCCCCAGTATCCACTGTGTACATCAAAGGTCCCTGGCGGGCCTTTATCGTACCAGACCGCCACTTTTCATTTCTATAATCACGGGCCAACACTTGCTGTCCCACCACGAAGCTCCGTGTCTGTCTGTCAGGAGCCCTACGAAATACTCGGTTTTCCACATCTCTCCGGATGTTTGGTCTGAGCAATTCGAGGCGAGACCTTAACCTTCTATTAAAGAACATGACGGCGGGGGCCTGGTTGGTCACCGTATGTGCAGCATTACGGTACGCGAATAGGAAATTGTCCACCTTGTGTTCTAGTGGCAACCTTTCCTCCCCCATCGCCTTGATGGCCTTTTTAAAAGTCTGTACAAATCGCTCTGCCAGCCCATTTGTAGCCGGATGATATGGTGCGGACGTATAATGTCGCACTCCATTCCTTTTTAGGAATGCTTGAAATTCTTCTGCCACAAATTGTGGCCCATTGTCCGAACAGACTTGCTCGGGCACCCCGTTTCGGGCAAAAATGGTCCTTAAGGCTGCGACCGTCTTTTCGGCTGTCGTTGATGACATCTTTATGACCTCCGGCCATTTTGAGTGGGCGTCCACTACAATAAGGAACATCGCATCCATGAAGGGCCCAGCGAAGTCCACGTGGATCCTTTGCCACGGCGTTGAGGGCCACTCCCACGGATGTAGTGGGGCTTGGGGTGGTATGTTCTGTACCATCTGGCACCCTTGGCATGCTTTTGCTACTTCCTCGATGTCCCTGTCAATGCCGGGCCACCAGACGTAGGCTCTGGCGAGGCTTTTCATTTTGACGCCCCCCAGATGACCTTCGTGTAAGTCCCACAACACTTTATGTTGTAATTTTTGAGGGACCACCACCCTGGCTCCGCACATCAATGTGCCCCGGCATACGGACAACTGGTCCTTCCTTGCCGAAAACGCCGGCAATGATGCGTCACCCTGTGCCGGCCAGCCTTTCACGGTCAATTCGTAAACCCTTGCCAGTGTCGGGTCATTCTGTGTTTCCCGCTCGATACATTGGCTGGTGATGGGCAAGTGTTCCATAACCGCCGTATGGTACATTTCCAAGGGGTCCTGTACTATCTCTTCGATCTCGGCAGGCAATGGTAGCCGCGACAGGCCATCCGCATTGCCATGCTGTTTGGTACCCTTATATTCGATAAGGTACTGGTGTGCTCCTAAGAACAGTGACCATCTCTGTAGCCTTTGGGCCGTCATCAGGGGCACCCCTTTTGTTGGATTAAATATGGACACCAACGGCTGATGATCCGTCAGTAGTGTGAAACATTGCCCATGTAGATAGTGGTGGAATTTTTTTACACCCCACACCAGACTGAGGGCCTCCCTGTCGATTTGCGCATAGTTTCTTTCGGCTGTAGTTAACGACCTTGAGGCAAATGCTATTGGCCTCTCCGTCCCATTGGGAAATTTGTGTGACAACACTGCCCCTATACCATACGGGGAGGCGTCACATGCCAACCTCCTTGGCATTTTTGGGTCAAAGTGTGCGAGCACTTCCTTTGATGTAATGAGTTGTTTACCCTTTTTAAAAGCAGCCTCACACGCTTCGTCCCAATTCCAGGAGACTCCCTTTTGCAGCAATGAATTTAGTGGATGTAAAATGGACGATAAGTTCGGGAGGAACTTATGGTAATAATTTATAAGACTTAAGAATGATCGTAACAGAGATACATTCTCAGGGGGCGGGGCCTTCACTACTGCCTCGATCTTTTCTGGGGACTTATGCAGGCCTTCCTTATCTATAATGTGACCACAGTATGAGATACGTTCCTGGAAAAACTCACATTTCTGCTTGTTCGCCCTGAGTCCGTATTGTTGCAACCGCAGAAGTACTCGCTCCAGGTTAGCGAGGTGGTCGTTATCCGTTTGTCCTGTCACCAGGATGTCATCCAGGTAGCACTGCGTTCCTGGAATGCCCTGTAGGACCTGTTCCATGGTCCTCTGCCATATGGCTGGGGCGGACGCCACACCAAATACCAGGCGATTGTACTGGTACAATCCCTTGTGTGTGTTGATCGTTAGGAGCTTTTTCGAGTCCTGCTCCACCTCCATCTGTAAATAAGCTTGACAAAGGTCAATCTTCGTAAAGTGTCTACCCCCAGCTAACGATGCGAATATGTCCTCTATCCGCGGCAGCGGATACTGTACCGTGTGCAGGACTGGGTTAATAGTTATCTTAAAATCCCCGCAAATGCGAACCTTCTTTGGTTCCCCCGGCGTGTTATTTGCAGATTTCTTTATAACTGGGACGATGGGCGTGGCCCACTCACTCCACTCAATCTTTGTAAGGACACCTGCACTCTCTAAGGCATCCAGTTCTGCTTCCACAGCTGGCCGAATGGCGTAAGGCACCGGTCTGGCCTTACAAAACTTGGGGTTTGCGTCTTGAGCAATAGTTATTTTTGCTCTAATGTCCTTTAAGGTCCCCAGCCCTTGTTGGAACACCTCTGGCGTTTTTGCCAATATTTTCGACAGCCTGCTTGTAATGGTTGTATCATCCTTGGTGGTCTCTACTTTTATCTCGTGTATCGACTTCCAGTCGAAATGGATTTTTCTTATCCATTCCCTACCCAAAAGTGGTGGTCCACCGTTTGGTAGGACGTATAAATAAAGTCCTGGCACTTTTCTGCCGTTGCATTTAACTGTTACTTGCATTTTTCCCTTCGGGTAAACTTTTTGTCCCGTATATGTTTTTAATTTGATTTCGGTATCCTTTAAGGGAATGCGTTTGAACAGCCTGTTATAATCTTGTTCATTAATTACTGATAGGGCTGAACCCGTGTCCAGCTCCATATTAACTTCGACGCCTGCTACCTTCATTTTAACCCACATTGTGCTGTGGTCCTCCGTTTTGTCTACACCATATAACTTGAGACATCCCAGACCTTTAGGCTCTGCTTTTGTGCCTTCCTGTGACTCGTCTGAGCTACTGTCAGATATCTTATGTATTTTTGTCCTTGCCTTGGTACTGCTCGGATTGCCCCCACTATTGGGTTTCGTACCCGACCGACAAACTTTCGCTATATGCCCCTTTTTCCCACACTGCCGGCATATTTTATCACGAAACCAACAATTACTTTGGTCGTGGGTGGTTTTGCCACAACGGTAGCATTTACCTTTGTGAAATGTCACCTCATGGGTGTCATAGCCGGTTGTATTTTGTCGTATTTGGGCAGCACCCTGTGCTGCCGCTTCATGTGCCAATGCTATTTCCATCGCCTGATCTAGGCTGAGCTGTTTCTTGGCCAGCAACCGTTTTCGTGTACTCTCATTTAACATGCCACAGACAAATCTGTCTCTGATCGCTTCCGCCAAAAAGGCTCCAAACTGGCAATGTTTGGACAACCGTCTGAGCTCAGCCAAATAGGCTGCCTGCGACTCATCATTCCTTTGGTCGCGTCTGTAAAAGTGGTACCTTTCCACTATAAATGGTGGCTTAGGGTTTAAATGTTCCTTTAACGTATCAACAATTTGGGCATATGTTTTGTCTGCTGACTTTTCTGGAGTAAGAAGATTCCTCAGCAGACCGTATGTTTTTGCCCCCATAGAATTTAATAAGGTTGCTACCTTTTCGTCATCTTTCACCTTGTTTACTATGCAATAAAGTTCATGCCTTTCTACATATGCATCCCAATCTTCTATGCCGGCAACAAATTCTGACAACCGAGCTGCTTTAGCCATTTTTAACACTGCTGAAGAGGTTCCCCCGCCTTTTTCCACTAGATGGCGCTGTTATTTTTTTTCTTTAACTGCTGAAGAGAAAAACTTTTCCCCTTTGTCCACTAGATGGCGCTGTTCATTTTAAACTGCTGAAGAGAAAAACTTTCCCCCTTTGTCCACTAGATGGCGCTGTTAATTTTAAACTGCTGAAGAGAAAAAACTTTTCCCCTTTTGTCCACTAGATGGCGCTTTTCCCGCCTTTTCTCCCTCTGCTGTCAACGACGTCTCTCCAGGTTCGTTATTTTTGGCCCTTGCAGCTCCCGTTATTGCCACCGCCGCTATTACAACGACCTTCCCCTCTCGTGGCCCGCTAGTCCTCGTGGCTCCGTTTGTTCCCCAGATCGCCTGCCCGTTCTGGCCCTTGCAGCTCGCGTTCCCTGGGAAGGATTGCAGTTTACCTGACCCTGGGTGGACTTTTGCCCCGTGTCTGGAACGCCCGTTCAGCCTCTTCTCTCAGCTGCCGCAGCCTCCGCTGGAACCTCTCTCTCTCGCTCCGTTGCTGCCGCTCCTCCTGAACTGGGCGGGCCTCCTTCGGTCGACGCTGGACTCTGCAGGCTGGTAAGAAGCTTCTCTCCCCGTACTGCTACCGATCCTTTGTTGCACCTTGTACTGGTGAGTTCGAACGTTCCTAGTCGCCAGTGTAAAGTATGTGAATATACTTAATACAAAAAGGAAGAGACAGCTTGGAAGGGTTGAACTCAGGTCTTTACTTCATACCCACAGGCGGGAACTGAGGGGAGATCAGTACCCACAGTACTATTTATACCCCTATGGCCAGGAGTGGTACTACGGTATCACTACGCCCTACAAAGTAGTGCTGCCCTGGCCATAGGTTTAAAGTGACATACATATTACATACACAACAGTGAGGGGATACCTGCCCCCAGTACAGGAGTGGGTAGGGAAGAGGAGATAAAACTAGATTACTGGCTAGCTGCCAGGTATATTAAACAGTGCAAGCTGTTTAAGCCGGAGGCAGGGAAACAGACAGCAGGGGCTGAAAAGGCCAGTAAAGAGTTAAACGCTGTAGGGGAGCTGCAGTCACAGGTCACACAGGCTGGACGTGCAGCCTGCGTGAGGGGAGGAGTGGTCTCATCTAAACGGGAGACTCCCCCATTGTTCTGGGACCCAGAAGGGGAGGAGCCGGAGGTCTTAGGTCATAGAGTCATAGAGTCATAGAGTTATACAGCACGGATAGAGGCCCTTCGGCCCATCGTGTCCGCGCCGGCCATCACGCCCTGTCTAATCTAATCCCATATTCTAGCATTTGGTCCGTAGCCTTGTATGCTATGGCATTTCAAGTGCTCATCCAAATGCGCCTTGAATGTTGTGAGGGTTCCAGCCTCCACAACCCTTCCGGGCAGTGAGTTCCAGACTCCAACCACCCTCTGGGTGAAAAAGTTCTTTCTCAAATCCCCCCTAAACCTCCCGCCCTTTACCTTGAATCTGTGCCCCCTAGTTATTGACCCTTCTACTAAGGGAAAAAGCTCCTTAGTATCCATCCTATCTATGCCCCTCATAATTTTGTACACCTCAATCATGTCCCCCCTCAGCCTCCTCTGCTCCAAGGAAAACAAACCCAATCTGCCCAGTCTCTCTTCATAGCTGAAGCGTTCCAGCCCTGGTAGCATCCTGGTGAATCTCCTCTGCACCCTCTCCAATGCTATCACATCCTTCCTGTAGTGTGGCGACCAGAACTGCACACAGTATTCCAGCTGTGGCCTAACCAGTGTTTTATACAGCTCCATCATAACCTCCTTGCTCTTATATTCTATGCCTCGGCTAATGAAGGCAAGTATCCCATATGCCTTTTTTACCACCTTATCCACCTGTTCCGCCGCCTTCAGGGATCTGTGTACTTGCACACCCAGATCCCTCTGACCCTCCGTCTTGCCTAGGGTCTTACCATTCATTGTGTATTCCCTTGCCTTGTTAGTCCCCCCAAAGTGCATCACCTCGCACTTTTCCGGGTTAAATTCCATTTGCCACTGTTCCGCCCATCTGACCAACCCATCGATATCGTCCTGCAGACTGAGACTACCCTCCTCGCTATTTACCACCCTACCAATTTTTGTATCATCCGCGAACTTACTGATCATACCTTTTACATTCATATCCAAGTCATTAATATAGACCACAAACAGCAAGGGACCCAGCACTGGCCACAGGCTTCCAGTCACAAAAACAACCTTCGACCATCACCCTCTGCCTTCTGCCACTAAGCCAGTTTTGTATCCAACGTGCCAAGGCACCCTGGATTCCATGGGCTCTTACCTTCTTGACCAGTCTCCTGTGCGGGACTTTATCGAAGGCCTTATTGAAATCCATGTATACCATATCCACTGCGTTACCCTCATCCACACACCTAGTCACCCCCTCAAAAAATTCAATCAAATTAGTCAGACATGATCTTCCCTTGACAAAGCCATGTTGACTATCCCTGATTAATCCTTGCCTCTCCAAGTGGAGACTGATTTTGTCCCTCAGAATTTTTTCCAATAATTTTCCCACCACTGATGTTAGGCTCACTGGCCTGTAGTTCCCCGGTTTTTCCCTACTCCCCTTCTTGAATAATGGAACTACATTAGCGGTTCTCCAGTCCTCTGGCACATCCCCCGTGGCCAGAGAAGTTCTGAATATGTGTGTTAGAGCCCCCGCAATCTCTTCCTTTGCCTCACACAGCAGCCTGGGATACATTTCGTCCGGGCCTGGGGATTTATCCATTTTTAGGCCTGCTAAAACCGCCAATACCTCCTCCCTCTCGATGTTAATGTGTTCGAGCATATCACAGTCCCCCCCGCCCTATTTCTATGTCTACATCGTCCCTCTCCATAGTGAAAACAGGTGCAAAAAATTCATTTAGAACCCCTCCTACATCTTCCGGCTCCACACACAGATTGCCACTTTTGTCCCTAATGGGCCCTATTTTTTCCCTAGTTATCCTCTTACCCTTAATATACTTATAAAACATCTTAGGATTTTCCTTTATTTTGCTCGCCAGTGTTATTTCATGGCCCCTCCTTGATCTCCTAATTTCTTTTTTAAGTATCCCCCTGCACTTTTTGTACTCCTCTAGGGCTTCCTCCGTCTTTAGCCTTTTGTATCTGCCAAAAGCCCTCCTTTTTTTTCTAATCCATTCTCATATATCCCCTGACATCCACGGTTCCCTGTGGTTTTTGGAACCACCCTTGACCTTTACGGGAACATGTTGCCATTGTATGATCTCAATCTCCCTTCTGAAAGCCTCCCATTGCTCCGATGCGGATTTTCCTACAAGTAGCTGATCCCAGTCCATTTTGGCCAGATCCTGCCTTATCCTATTAAAATCGGCCTTCCCCCAATTTAGAACCTTTATTTCCGGCCCATCCCTGTCCTTTTCCATGACCACCTTAGATCTCACCATATTATGGTCACTGTCACCAAAGTGCTCACCTACTAGCACTTCTTCCACTTGGCCGGCCACATTCCCTAGAATTAGGTCCAGTACCGCCCCCTCTCTTGTAGGACCTTCTACATGCTGGCTCAAAAAGCTCTCCTGGATGCACTTTAAGAATTCTACACCCTCTGTGCCTTTCACACTCTGACTATCCCAGTTAATATTGGGGAAGTTGAAATCCCCCATTATTATTACCCTATTATTTACACATTTCTCTGAGATTTGCCTACATATCTGTTCCTCTATCTCCCCCTGACTGTTTGGAGGCCTATAGTACACTCCCAGCAAAGTGCTTGCCCCCTTCTTGTTTTTAAGCTCCACCCATATGGCCTCATTAGAGGAACCTGCTAATATGTCATCCCTCCTTACTGCAGTAATTGACTCCTTAATTAATATTGCTACACCCCCTCCTCTTATACCCCCCCCTCTGTCTCGCCTGAAGATTCTGTACCCCGGAATATTGAGCTGCCAGTCTTGCCCCTCCCTCAACCATGTCCTGTCCCTGGTTACCCAGAAGGGGAGGAGCCGGAGGTCCCAGGTCCTGTCCCCGATTACCCAGAAGGGGAGGAGCCGGAGGTCCCAGGCCCTGTCCCTGGTCATAATGAAGCCGAGTCGGAGGATGAAGGTCCCGCCCCCGACTGCGGCGAAGGGGAGGAGCCGGAGGTTTTAGGTCTTGCCCCTCAGTGTAGCATTAGAGAGGTGGCGTCTGGGGGCGGGGACTCTCAACCTGGAGTCCCAGGTAGCAAAGAGGTGCCTGCCGCTGACCCAGAGCCTAGGGAGGCGGAGCCTGCGGGAGGAAGCCCACAGCCGGCAGTCGTGGGGAAGCCACGAACTGCAGCCAGGGCCAAAACTCCAGCCAAGGGTCCGACCCATGAGGAAACCTCATATGTGGTGACCGTCAGACGGTCAGATAGAAAACCGCAACCGAAGAAGGTCTGGTCGCCGGTTTTCACAAAAGGAAACCCACGTAAGAAAGCTGCGGGAAGTTTAAACAGTCCACAGCCAGCAGCCACGGGCTGCCTGGGACTAGCAGCTGAGACTGATGTGGGAACGCCGCAGGGGGAGGCCTGCGACAGTCCCCGCAGATTATAAGCTGGCCGGCCGGTTTTGGAGAATAAGGTTTAGTTATTGTTATTTTAGAATGAATGTATAAGGTATTCTATTGGATTGTTTTGTACATTGGATGGTTTTGTATTATTGAAATAAGATTATGTTATGACTCTAGGTGAGTCTGTATATTGTTTAAAGGTTTGTCTCCAATAGGAAATGTTTTCTCAAACTTCGTTGTTCGGAATGAGGAAAGTGCGGGCGAGGTACACTCCTTAGCAAGGTAAATTACGGGGAAGGTCAGTTGGGGAGGGAACGGATTTGTGCTCACCCAAAGACATTTTATGATACAAAGACGATTGAAGATGCTCATTGTATCACAGGGGGGACTGTAGGATTCGCAAAAATCCATGAAATACAGTATACGGGTAGGGCCCCTGAAGTGGCCACATTGTGAGAACACAGAATGGAGTTGGCAGTTCTCATGGCCCAGTTCAAAAGGACACACACACAGTACCTAACAGCAGTCTGAGTCATCATCGATTAGAAGAATCCAGAACCTTACTGTTTTTGATATTGTAATGTGGTTACAGCAGTAAACAAAACTATTAGCACCTGGAGGTGCGCTAATCACTGGCAGAGCGGTAACCGATCTCAGAAACCGCTGAGCACACACAAACGAAGGGACACTAATTGGATTCCCATTAGTTCGATTTGTGAGCAGTTAAAATTAATGTGCTTGCTTTTGTTAAAGCAACCTTAACAAAGGAAAACGGTTGATTTGGCGCCAAGATTAGGGCCAGAAAAGAGTATAACCGTTCAGGTAAATCGTCAGCAAGTCAGTCTAAGATTCGACCAGAGTAAGGAAGACTCCTCCAGAGATGGTTCACACCGTGAAGTCCAAGTCCAGTTACCATCAGGAGTTCGAGGACTGTGCGGAACAGAAAACGGCTCGAGGATTTCGGAGGACTTCCAAAGTTTGTACAGGAGAGCGAGTCCAGGAGCCGGTCCCATAAGGAAGGTCGGAGGTCCCGGACGACACCAAGTAACAGGGTCCAGGAGCCGGTCCCATAAGGAAGATCGGAAATTGCAGACGTAACAAGAAGTACCAAGGTCCAGAAGTGTTTTGAAATTCTGGTGAGCATAAAGGCCCAACTCTACCTAACTGACATAATTGAGGTATATTCAGTAACGGGAGGGTTTGTAACATTAAGGGTATTTGTAAGTCAGGAGTGTGATTTATCCCTCGATGTGTCCGTGTGCTTCCCTCACCCCCGCTTTTAGCTTATCGCTATTTTAGAACTGTTTATATGCTTTAAAATTATTTTTCTCAGTGTATAATTTAGTCCTCTGTGAGGAACGTTATTTTTCGTCTGCATTTATTCTTGCCATTTTTCTCTGTGTACATTCTCTTTCAAAAATAAAGATCGTTTTGATTTAAAACTCAATCTGTCTCATCTGACCATTTGTCTTCTGAGTCACGAGTTGGGCCAACACACAAAGGTTGTCTGGCAATAAGCCCAGTGTCTAGAACCATGAGGGGGGAGCGCTTCGAAACTGCTCACGAGTAGTGCGAAAATCAAAATCGATTTAGCACACCATAAGCTCGTTAAAACGACCCCTTACAGGAAATAATGCAGAGTTGGGGTGGCATTCTTAGCTCTGGAAGCAAGAAATCTGCCAATGCAGCTGCCTGTGTGGTTCGACAAAGGTAGCAGTGGCAATAAGTGTTACCTCCATGACCACAAGGACCCCATTACAATGTCAGAATAAATGTAATCGTCTGACATGGGGATTGGGGAGTAAAAGTAAGTGACATGTCAACTAAGTACAAGACTGCCTGGTGAGACCCTCAGAAAGAAACTGTCACTCTCCGCCCTCAATGATTGGAAGTGCATTATGGGGTTTCACAGAACATATATACCTCACACTGTGGTGGAGACCACATAGGGACAATAACACAATTCACAATGTATAGCCAATGTGGTTATATGTACCTAAACACAATTCACTATGTATAGCCAATGTTGTTATATGTACGTACTTGGTTGGGTTATCGGGGCAGGGTCCCTTTAAGAGCATCGGTAGCGTGATGACGTCATGCGTCGGTAGCGTGATGACGTCATAGCCCTGCAATGAGGCTGAGACTCTAAGTTCTCATGGAGAGTGAATAAAATAACACGCGTTTTGCCTTTACTGCAACAAAAGTCTCAGAGCCTGTTGATTTCTAGCGACTCCAACATTGGTGACCCCGCTGCTCTTTTGGACGATGCCAAAGACCTCATCCGAAATGGCGACGAACGCCGTTTCCATCAAATTACCCGAGTTTTGGGAACGACAGGCTACCGCTTGGTTCGCCCAGGCCGAGGCTCAATTTGCACTCCGGGACATCACCGCGGACGACACGAGGTACTACTACGTCGTCTCTGCTCTCGGCAGCTCCACCGCAGCCAGAGTCGTGAGCCTGCTCGAGAACCCCCCGGAGCTCAACAAATTCGAAACGCTGAAAACGCACCTCTTAGAAACTTTTGGACTCACCGAAGCCGAGCACGCACGCCGGCTTCTCTCTCTACCCGGGCTTGGCGACTCCAAGCCCTCGGAGCTGATGGACCATATGCTGGCCCTCCTGGGCACACACAGGCCGTGCTTCCTCTTCAAGGAACTGTTCCTTTAACAGCTGCCAGGTCAGGTACGGTCGGCTTTAGCCAACTCTTCCATTACCGATTTCCGCGGCCTGGCCGAGGAGGCCGACAAATTTTTCTCCGCCGGGCAACAGTACTGCGTGGCCACGCGGAGCCCTGCCCCCACCGTAACAGCCCAACGGCAGCAGCCCCCAAGCTTCTGTTTCTACCACGCGCAGTTCGGCCCCAAAGCCAGGAAGTGCCGGCCCCCGTGCAGTTTTCCCGCGTTGAAACAAACAAAAGACCACTTGTCGGCTGCTATGGCTGTCGGCCGTTCAGGCAGTTTGTTATTTATTACGGACACCGACTCCGGACGTCATTTTCTTTGCGACACGGGTGCCCAGGTGAGCGTCCTGCCCGCGTCAACCATAGACATGCAAGGGGGGAACCACGGCCCCGTCCTCGAAGCCGCCAACGGCAGTTCCATCCGCACTTTCGGGAAACGGAGCGTGGCGCTTTGCTTTGGCGGGCAGCGGTTCACCTGGGACTTTGTCACGGCAAAAGTGTCCACCCCACTTCTCGGCGCTGACTTCCTCTGCACCAATGGCCTTTTGGTGGACGTCAGGAACTGATGTCTCATCAACGCTGAGACTTTCAGCTCGCTCCCGTGTTTCCTCAGCGGGTCCAGCACGACAAAGTTGTCCAGCGCACTCTCGGCCTCCGACGAGTTTTCCCGCCTCCTCGCCGAGTTCCCGGACCTCACGAAGCCCACGTTCTCATCCGCCACCACCAAACACGGGGTAGAACACCACATCTCGACCACCGGTCCGCCCGTCTATGCCCGCGCTCGGCGTCTCGACCCGAGGAAACTCGCCATCGCTAAAGCCGAGTTCGACACCATGGAGCACCTCGGCATCATCCGCCGATTGAACAGTCTGCGGGCCTCGCCCCTCCACATCGCTCCGAAACCAGGTGGCGCCCGTGCGGCGATTACCGGCGCCTCAACAGCGCTACGACCCCGGACCGCTACCCGATTCCACACATCCAGGACTTCTCCGCCCGCCTGGCCGGGAAAGTGGTATTCTCGAAAGTGGACCTCGTCCGGCGTTACCACCAGGTCCCTGTCCGGCCGCAGGACATCCCGAAAACCGTGGTGATCACCCCGTTCGGGCTGTTCGAATTCCTCCGCATGCCATTTGGCTTCAAAAACGCTGCCCAGGCTTTTCAACGCCTAATGGACACCGTGTTACGGGACCTGACATTCCTGTTCATCTACCTGGACGACATCCTCATCGCCAACACCTCCAGGACGGAGCATGAGTCGCACCTTCGGACTCTCTTCCAATGCCTTAGCTGGCACGGCCTAATCGTCAACCCGGCCAAGTGCCAGTTCGGGCTGTCTTCGATCGACTTTCTCGGGCACCGCATCACGAAGGACGGGGCGATGCCACTGCCATCAAAAGTGGCGGCCGTGATGGACTTTCCGCGACCCCTCACCGTGAAGGCCCTGCAGGAGTTTTGGGGCATGGTGAACTTTTACCATCGCTTCGTCCCCCGAGCAGCCCAGCTTATGCGGCCCCTTTATGAGCCCAACAAGCTCGCCGTCGACTGGTCCGAGGAGATGGCCAATTCTTTCACGGACATGAAAAGGGCCCTGGCTAACGCGACCATGCTGGCGCATCCATTACCTGATGTGCCAATCGCTCTCACCACCGATGCCTCGGACTATGCGGTCGGCGCCGTCCACGAACAGTGGGTCAATGGCACCTGGCAGCCGCTCGCCTTCTTTAGCCGGCAGCTCCACCTCAACGAGCGGAAGTACAGCACCTTCGATCGCGAGCTTCTTGGCCTCTACCTCGCCGTCTGACACTTCCGTTTCCTACTGGAGGCTCGCCCGTTCACAGCATTCGTGGACCACAAACTGTTGACCTTCGCCATGGCCAAAGCTTCCGAGCCGTGGTCGGCCCGTCAGCAACGCCAGCTGGCCTTCATCTCAGAGTTTACAACGGACATCCAGCATGTGGCTGGGAAAGACAACTCCGTCACCGACTGTCTCTCCCGAGCCGTCGCCAGCGGCGTACACCTCGGCATCGACTACACACACATGGCAGCCGACCAGGCCTCTGACACGGACGTCCAGGCCTACAGGACGGCGGTCACGGGCCTTCAACTAGTGGACGTCGCGTTCGACGATGCCGGCACCACACTCCTGTGCGACGTCTCCGTTGGGCAGCCACGTCCCATCGTGCCCGACGGGTGGAGACGGCAAGTTTTCGAGGCCGTCCATAATCTTTCCCACCCGGGCAGGAAGCCGTCACAGAAGCTGGTGGCGGCTAAGTTCGTCTGGCACAGGCTCAGGAAAGACTTTCGTGACTGGGCCAGTGAAATAAAGAATAGATTTGCCTTTCTAATCTAGGCTTTATTAACTTAAAAATCCTGTAGCACATCTTTCAACACCCAGTCCCAACTAAAGGCTGGAAAGAACTGAATTTAAGATGGCCACCACAAATCACATGACATCAACTACCAATGAGATTACAGCATATATCCCAAGGCAGGAAACAAACAACCAATCACAATACTTCTTACTAAACATAAAGAATAATCACCACAGCCAGCACCTGCGTGGTGTGCCAACGCTCGAAAGTGCATTGCCATACTAAGGCCCCGTTGGCGCCTTTCGCGGTGCCCGAGAGGCGGTTCGACCATGTTAACGTGGACCTGGTGGGGCCCCTGCCGCCCTCCTGCGGGTTCACCCACCTCCTCACAATGGTCGACAGAACCACCCGATGGCCGGAAGCCGTCCCGCTGTCTTCAACGACGTCCGCCAATGTGGCTCGGGCGTTCATCAGCACTTGGGTCGCCCAGTTCGGCGCCCCATCTGATATGTCCTCAGACCGGGGGCCCCAGTTCACGTCGGAGCTCTGGAACGCTGTCGCCCGAGGCCTTGGGTTGAGACTCCACCGCACCACAGCATACCACCCTCAGGCTAACGGACTGTGCGAACGGTTTCATCGCTCCATGAATGCTGCACTCCGGGCCAGCCTCCGGGACGGCAGTTGGATCGACAGACTCCCGTGGGTCATGCTGGGACTCAGGACCACCCCCAAGGAGGACCTCCAGCCCTCGTCCGCCGAGCTCATCTACGGACAGCCGCTGCGGGTTCCCGGGGATTTCATCCCCAACGCAACGGAACCTTGGTCCGCAGCCTGTCAGCGGTCCGACTTTCTGGACAACGCCAAGGTTTTCACACCGGTGCCCACGTCGCAGCACGGCCTCCCGCAGTCCCACGTTCCGCTCGAGCTTCGTGCGGCGGAGTACGTTTTCGTCCGCCACGACACCCACCGGGCAGCTCTTCAGCCACCCTACGATGGACCATTCCGCGTCCTGGAAACCGGGGACAAGACCTTCGTAGTGGATGTCAGCGGTAAGCCGGACTGCATTTCCGTGGACCGTCTTAAGCTGGCCCACCTGGATCTGGGCCGACCCATTGAGTTGGCACAGCCCCCGAGGCGGGGCCGACCTCCAGTTTCTGCACCCTCAGTCCACCACCGCACGCCCAAGGTCCCCCCGACGAACCCCCCCGTCCCCGCCCTGGAATTGAGGAGCCGCTCCGACCGTGTGATCCGGCCCCCCCAACGACTGACATTGCCAGTGCTAGTGAATTCTGGGAGGAAGTATGTGGCGGAGACAACATAGGGACAATAACACAATTCACAATGTATAGCCAATGTGGTTATATGTACGTACTTGGTTGGGTTATCAGGGCAGGGTCCCTTTAAGAGCGTCGGTAGCGCAATGACGTCATGCGTCGGTAGCGTGATGATGTCATAGCCCTGCAATGAGGCTGAGATTCTCAGTCCTCATGGAGAGTGAATAAAGTAACACGCATTTTGCCTTTGCTGCAACAAAAGTCTCAGAGCCTGTTGATTTCTAGCGACTCCAACAACACCATACATACCTCACACATACATGCACCATGTTTTTCTCACGTGGATCCTCCATTTCAGCATCCTCATATCTTGCCATGCATGTTAACCCTTAAAAGTTCATCTCCCATCTCCAAAAAGGAGTACAGCTCCTTCCCTTCTATATCAAGTGTAGGCATTATTCTTCCAAGAGAAATTAGCACACAATGCAGAGAACAGCAGCCTAAGACGGAAGACCCCTGACATCTTGCATTGTATTGTTTTACTCTATTTATCTGAGCAGCTGAGAGTCATATCTTCCTGTATTTTTAACACAGAATAACTTGAAGTAAAAGGAGGCACAGTATCAGTGGTACACACTGTACAAGCTAGTAGGAACTTGTTTAGAATAACGTAAGCATTGAATGAAAAAAGAACATTTGTTCCATCAAGTCCACTGCTTGCATAGACCAAGCACAATCTGCTCTGTCATAGCTCATAGTTTTACTCATTGTTTTAATGTCAAAATATAAGATAGGAACATATCACTTACTGCCAGCATTTAAATACTGTAGTGTATGTACCTTTAAGGGGAGAACTACTTTTTACAGCTCCTGTATACTGTAGTACCGGCAGTGACCACACCTGTATATAACCCTGAGTAGGGATCTGTACCGTAAGTTTTAGAGTAACCCTCATCCAGTAAACACCTGTTGATTGTTCCTCTGCAGTCTCTGTCTATAAATTGAAGGACACCATACATCAAGATTCACGGATTAAACATTGGCGACGAGTCGATTCGAACCTACCTGCAACTCTGCAGAAGAAGGCCGATTCCAGGGGCACGGGCGTCGACCATCCGGCGGAGACTCCAGCGAGACGGGCTGGCAGCAGGTACGGTGCAGACCCTTCCCGGACGGCGGTGGCTGGAGCCGACCGATGGCACAGGGGAAGGCCGAGCAGTGTCGACGGGGTAAGAGAGAGGGTAAAGCACACAGGGCGCAGCCGGGGTTGAAGACCGAGCGGCGTCGACGGAAAAAAAAAAAGAGAGAGGGTAGAGCGCATGGGGCGCAGCCAGGGTTCAGGACCGAGCGGCGTCAATGAGAGAGGCACGCAGGAAAATGCACAGAGCGCGGCCGGTGTTCAAGGGCTGAGCAGCATCCGCGGGGGAAGAAAGGAAAGCATGGGAGATGCCATTTGAGCCGCGGCGGAGAAGAAGGGAGAGCACGGGAGACGCCATTTTTGAGCCACAGCGGAGAAGAAGGGAGAGCGCGGGAGACGCCATTTTGAGTCAGCGGAGAAGAAGGGAGAGCGCGGGAGACGCCATTTTTAGCCAATCTAACCACACCCAGGGATGCAGAAGAGTGGCAGTGTCACAGCGTTCGACAATGAAGTCGAAGATTGGGCGACATATGTAGAACGCATAGAAGTGTACTGCAAGGTGAATGAAGTGCCAGATGCCAGGAAAGCACTGGTATTGTTGAATTCCATGGGTGCAAAAACATATGGCTTACTGCGAAACCTAGTAACCCCAGAGAAGCCAGTGGAAAAGGATTTTGAAAGCATAGTGGCAATCCTACAGGACCACTTAAACCCCACACTGCTGCTGATAGCTGAAAGATTTAAGTTTCACAAAAGGAACCAGCATAAAGACGAAAGTAATGCTGAGTATTTAATGGAACTGCGCAAGCTATCGAAACACTGCCAGTTTGGAACGGGACTAGCAGATACATTAAGGGACAAGTTTGTGTGTGGGCTTCAAAGTGAAGGAACCCAGAAACGGCTTCTATCAGGAAAGGATCTTACGCTGGACAAGGCTTTCAGCATGGCAGTATCACATGAAGCAGCCGCACGGGGCGCTGCAGAGATACAACGGAGACCGCAAGAATATGGCACAAATGAAATGTCATATGGAGCAGTGAAATGTTATCGCTGCGGCAGAACAACACAGGACCATAAGGATTGTTGGTTCAAGGACCAAGTGTGCAGACAGTGTGGAAAAGTAGGACACATAGCAAGAGTCTGCAGGTCAGGAAAGAAAACCAGCAGCAAGAAATCTCCACAGGAGAAGTACAAAAAGGTACATAAGGTGACGGAGAGTAGTTCAGACGAACAGAAAAGTGATACAGACTCCGGAAGCAAGGAGCTGGGTTGTCTGAAACTACATAATGTAATCAAAATGGAGGAACACCAAACTATCTGGGTCACGCTCAAGATAGACGGAGTCCAAGTGAAAATGGAATTGGACACAGGATCAGCCCTAACAGTCATAAACCGAAGGGACTACAAGCGACTATTCTCACATATACCCTTGAGAGATACAGAGATTGTCTTGAAGACGTACACGGGGCAAAAAGTCTACCCCAAAGGAAAAATAAGGGTGAACGTTATATATAACGGCAAGGAAACACCAAAAATGGACTTATATGTATTGCCAGATGGAGGACCACCACTACTAGGATGTGAATGGATCCGGAAGATACAGCTAGATTGGCATTCCATACAAGCACTGACTGTAGATGCCAAAAAGGATGACGACGTCACACCTGGACGACTGTCAAAAATGCTAACTGACGCACAAGAAGTGTTCCAGGAGGGACTCGGAACACTAAAAGGCATAACAGCGACGATCAAAATAGAGGAAAATGCAAGCCCAAAGTTTTTTAAGGCCAGACCGGTACCTGATGCGATCCGCCCAGCCGTCGAAGCAGAGCGGGAAGGTTTGGAACGTTCAGGAGTACTGTCCAAAGTGGACTGGAGCGAGTGGGCGACACCCATCGTTCCTGTAATGAAGAGGTCGTTGAGTAATACGCCTGGGGAACCAAAGAAGGTTCGCATCTGTGGGGACTTTAAGGTGACAGTGAACCCAATCCTTCACACGGTACAATATCCGCTTCCGCGGATTGAAGATATTTTCACCTCGTTATCTGGAGGAAAACGCTTCACTAAGATTGACCTGGCCCAGGCGTACCTGCAAATGGAGGCAGAAGAAGCCTCGAAACAGTACCTCACGATCAACACTCATAAAGGTCTCTACCAATACAACCGGCTGGTGTTCGGGGTAGCATCAGCTCTGGCTATTTGGCAAAGGGCAATGGATCAAGCCCTGCAAGGGATTCCAGGGACCCAGTGTTATTTGGACGACATCCTGGTCACGGGCAAAAATGACAGTGATCACCTCGCCAACCTGGAGCAGGTGCTCACTAGATTGAAGGAATATGGGCTCCGAGCTAATCGCCACAAATGCGAGTTTTTCCAGAAGCAGATCACGTATTGTGGCCAGGTTATTGATGAAGAGGGGTTACATAATTCCCCTGAAAAGATTGAGGCAGTAGTCAAGGCTCCAGCCCCGGAAAATGTGTCACAACTGAGGTCGTTCCTTGGGCTGGTGAACTACTACCATAAGTTCTTGCCAAATTTGTCTACAGTACTACACCCACTGAACACCCTACTGCAAACGGGGGTACCATGGAAGTGGAATGACGAATGTAAATGAGCTTTCCAGAAGTGCAAAGAATTGATCACATCAAAAGAGGTGTTGGCTCATTTCAACCCAGCACTACCAATTCGGTTGGCGTGTGATGCATCACCCCATGGTATTGGAGCGGTGCTGTCACACAAATTCCCGGACGGTTCGGAGAGGCCAGTAGCCTTTGCGTCTCGGTCACTAACCTCAGCCGAGCGTAACTACGCCCAGATTGACAGGGAGGCCCTCAGCCTAGTGTGGGGAGTGAAAAAGTTCAACCACTATCTGCACGGGCAGAAGTTCACCTTGCTGACTGACCACCAACCACTTGTCTCCATCTTTAATCCAAAGAAGGGCGTTCCAGTGATGACTGCGCAACGGCTACAAAGATGGTCCCTTTTTCTAGGGGCGAACCAATATGAAATAGAGTATAAGGGCACGAAACAGCATGGAAATGCTGATGGGCTATCAAGCCTGCCACTGCCTACTGCGGAGGAGGCACCAGCAGTGGACCCTGTCGAAATATTTTATTTGACTATAATTGAACGCTTGCCAGTAACTAATGCGGATATAGAGAAGGAGACCCGAAATGACCCGACACTGTCTCGGGTATATGACTTGACGGTGAAGGGATGGCCAACACATGGCGACTCACTGTTGCCAGCATTCTCATCCAGAAGAGAACAGCTGTCAGTATGCCAGGGGACCTTGATGTGTGGATCCCGAGTGGTAATTCCACCCAAGTTAAGGGAGAGAGTGCTCAATGAGCTTCACGAAGGCCATCTGGGAGGGGTGAAAATGAAAAGCCTTGCTAGGGCTGATGTGTGGTGGCTGGGGATCGATCAGCAAATCGAGGACCTGACAAAGAGCTGCTCAGGATGCCAGAAGGTCCAAAATGTACCACCACATGCCCCTCTACACCCATGGGAGTGGCCCTCCTCTCCATGGCAACGGGTGCATATTGATTTTGCTGGTCCATTCATGGACTCAATGTTTTTAATAGCCGTGGATGCGCACTGGAAATGGCCTGAGGTGATCAAAATGTCCTCCACCACCACGGAGAAAACGATTGCAGTCCTACGGACCATATTTGCCAGGAACGGCTTGCCAGAGTAGATTTGCCCTGATAACGGACCACAGTTTGTGTCCGAAGAGTTTCGGAAATTTATGAAAAGGAATGGGGTAAGGCATTACACATCCGCCCCGTATCATCCAGCCACAAAAGGATTGGCTGAGAGGTTCGTACAAACCTTTAAAAAGGCAGTAAGGGCCATGTGCGATGACGACATTTCACTGCAGCATAAGGTGGATAATTTCCTGTTAGCCTACAGAAATGCGACACATGCTGTCACCAACCAGACCCCGGCCATGATGTTCTTTAACTGAAGGTTGAGATCTCGTCTGGATTTGCTCAGACCAAATGTACGAAGAGATGTTGAGAATAAGCAATTCCAGCACATCAATGAGAAGCCAACAAGGAGCTTCAATGTAGGGCAACCAGTCATGGCCCGCGACTACCGAACAGAGAAATGGCAACCCGGAACGATATGTACACGGCAGGGGCCACTAATGTACACAGTGGATGTTGGGGAGAACATTGTGAGATGCCACATCGACCAGATCCTAGAGTCACAGGAACGAGTAAACCCCATGTCTCGCGTACCTGGTAATGAACCCGACATACAGGTAGCATCTACCCCAGAAACAGTAGCATCGGAAGCTGATGAACCAACCGACGACAGGGGGCCAGAATCGCCTCCGCACCAAGAGCAAGACACTCAGGAAAGGCGCTATCCAGAAAGGATCAGGAAGCCGCCCCAAAGACTGAATTTATAAATGGACTATTTTCAGTTAATGTTGCATGTTAAAAGTGTTAATTGTTAAATGAATGTTATGGTACTGTTAATCTAAAAGGGGAGGAATTATAGTGTATGTACCTTTAAGGGGAGAACTACTTTTTACAGCTCCTGTATACTGTAGTACCGGCAGTGACCACACCTGTATATAACCCTGAGTAGGGATCTGTACTGTTAGTTTTAGAGTAACCCTCATCCAGTAAACAGCTGTTGATTGTTCCTCTGCAGTCTCTGTCTATAAATTGAAGGACACCATACATCAAGATTCACGGATTTAACAAATACAACTTCATTTCAGACATATGAAAATAAGTAATACACATACCTGTGGGATGAGGTACAGAGCCAACAATCTTGCAACTACAATCGATATTTCTGAGTATGCGCCCCCTACAACTGCTTTTACACTGGGTACATAGTCTGTGTAATTGCAGTGAACTTCAACACTGCTGTCCGAGGAATTAAATTTGGAAAGAAACCTTGTGGTCGCTTGTATTGCAGCGATGACATCAGAGCAGGTGTCATAAATTTCATATCCTAGTTTGACACCCGGTCGCAAAATAGAATTGTTTATCTGCTCAATGCTATATATCATAGCATGGGCTTGGAGAAACGCAGAAAGGCTAAATCTAGACAGAATGGCCTAGAAATTCAGTTGCGTCCGCCAGCCGTTAGCACCATAAGAGGGGTAGATTTCCAGCGCTAGGCACTTAGCGCCCGGGCACAGGCCGATCTGCGCCTACGCCCAACTTCAGTTGACATTTAGCGCCGGCGCAAAGTGTTTGCGCCCGCTCAGCTGCGCGCGCAGCTTATGACGTCATTTCGGCGTGCAACGCTGTTTGTGCGCCCCAAACCGGAAATTCAGTGGCGCCCGCCCAATGTGGGCGTGGCGCTGTTAAGAACTGTGAAGTGGAACGCAGCAGAGGCCCTGCGGGCTTCGGGGAGCGCTAATTAAAGGGCACTTAGACTGAACTATAAAGGCCAGCCATTTTGCTGCAATGACTTTAGTGCTTTGGATTTCTGGACAGAGACCAAGGAACAGACCTTCCTGATTTGGGACAACATAGGAGAGGTATTTTTGGCTTCTGGCCAGAGCTTGGAAATTTCACTCATTGTGATTTCACTGTTTGCAAGTTTATTATGGGGGCTGCATGGGGTTCCAACCCTCAGTTCCAGCATTATGTGCGAAGGGCTCACAGACGCTGTGTGAGAGGGCCAGCCATGCCTAGACGCAGAGGGGCCATCAGGCGTCGGCAACGTAGGCCTTACCCACTCAGGGAATACCGGCAGCAGGTGTCCTATCTCACCATGACTGCTGCGCATTGTGTTAAGAGGCTGCGCTTCAGAAGGGAGGTGGTTGCAGAGATCTGCCAGCTGCTTCACAGAGATCTGCGTCCACAGCTGATGTGCAGGACGTCTCTGTCGGTGGAAGTGAAGGTCACGGTGGCTCTGAACTTTTATGCAAGCGGCTCATTCCAAGCCGCTGCTGGGGACATAGCGAACATCTCCCAGTTCGCCGTGCATCGCTGCATCCGGCAGGTCACCGATGCCCTTTTCGCAAGGAGACACCAATTCATCTCCTTCCCCATGACCCTAGAGAGGCAGGAGCAGCGTGCAGTCGGATTTGCCAGGATCGCCGACTTCCCCATGGTGCACGGCGCCATTGACTGCACGCATGTGGCTATGCGGGCACCTATCGACAATGCCGAGGATTACCGCAACCGGAAGGGCTACCATTCCCTCAATGTACAGCTGGTGTGTGACCACAGGCAGCGCATCCTAGCTGTCAATGCCCGCTTTCCAGGAAGCAGCCACGATGCATTTATCCTGCGCCAGACTACTGTGGCTGACATGTTCGAGGCACAGCCTCCACCAAGGGGATGGCTTATCGGGGACAAGGGCTACCCTTTGTGCACATGGCTCATGACCCCGCTCCGCGCGCCCAGGACCCCTGCGGAGGAGGCATACAACGAAAGCCATCAAGCCACAAGGAACATCATAGAGCAAACGATTGGCGTCCTCAAGCAACGGTTCCGCTGCCTGGATCGATCTGGCGGATCTCTACAGTATTCGCCGGATAGAGTCTCCCAGTTCGTCGTCGTTTGCTGCATGCTGCACAACCTGGCTATCCGCAGGACTCAGGCACTGCCACCTCACGTTGGACCACCACCTCAGGAGGACGAGCAGGAGGACCATGAGGAGGAGGAGGAGGAGGAGGAGTACCAGCCCAGGAGGGAGCCACAAGGTCCAAGGGCCGTCCGCCGGCGGCTTATTGAATGACACTTCTAGGCCCCCTGTCAGGGAATGGCTTGTGGCAATGAACGCACCTGAATGCAGCCGCTCCGCAAGCCCTCAGCCGGTTAACGCAACAACCACTTGAAACATGACACCTGGACAAGCTGAATAAATAAAAAGCTTTATTTAACAAACTCAGGGCCCTTCCCACATGAAACAGAAAAACAGACAACACCCCCAAAAAACAGTCAAAAACATATCTCACTCCCACAACCTGGGGAGGAATAACAAAACTTGTCCATCCAATTGGCCTTCATCCTCGGCCTAAGCAAGACAAACCCCCCCATACAGAACACAAACACCCCCATATAAAAAAACAGTTGCCTTCATCTTCGGCGTTAGCAAAATAAGCCCCCCCCATACAGAACACAAACACCCCCATATAAAAAAACAGTTGGCAACACACTCTACTTGGTGTGCCGACAGGGCGAGTCCTTGTGCAGGCTTCTCCGGCCCCTGCCCGACCTGTTGCTCCACCTCAACCTGGGCCCTGTGGGTGTTGCAAGGCTGGGGGAAGGCTCCTGAGGGGCACAATGCGTGACAGCAGATGCCCTTGGGGGTCGGCCTAGACGAGGTCCGGCCCTGGAGGGGCCGGCTGCTGACTGCTGCAGCTGTGGCTGGGCAGCATCAGTCTCTCCAGCAGCTCGTCGCAGCTTGGCTGGGGGAGTG
Organism: Somniosus microcephalus; assembly: GCF_052327205.1. Lineage (NCBI taxonomy): Eukaryota > Metazoa > Chordata > Chondrichthyes > Squaliformes > Somniosidae > Somniosus > Somniosus microcephalus. The sequence goes on from NC_140995.1 coordinate 139,605,805, forward strand.
GCAGTGGCGGCTGCATCAATGGGGGCAAGCTGGCTGATGCCAGGCGCTCGCTGGTCGCCAGAGACACTGGCACTCGGCCGGGCTGGCACTGCAGCAAGCGCAGCAATCTGGTGAAGGCCAGACCGCTGTGCTGCAGCAGGGCGGCGGGTGCCCTGGCGATGCTTCCGTGACACAGCGAGTGTGGCAGAAGTGAGTGCCCGAACTGCCCTGGTCTGTGCCCGCATCAGATCAGCCAGTGTCTGCACGGCACCACTCATGAACTCTCGACTCGCGTCCTGTGCTGCCGCGAGTTGGTCGACACCCCTGGCCTGTGAGTCCCCGAAATCGGCCACACTATGAGCCAGGGACTCAATGGCCTGAGGCAACTGTCCCACAACCCCCATGAACTCGTTGTGGCGCCGCTCCGAGGCCGCGGACATTTCATCAAGGAGGAGCACCTCCTGGGCGAGGACCGTCTCCGGACTGGAGGCCGGACTCTCCCTCTGGGGAGAAGGCCGCCGAGCTGCCCGACCCTTCCCGCGTGCCTGGACGCCACTGGGCCCAGCAACTACACCCCCCTGCAACACTTCCCCCCTCTGGGGAGAAGGCCGCCGTGCTGCCCGACCCTTCCCGCGTGCCTGGACGCCACTGGGCCCAGGAGCTACACCCCCCTGCAACACTTCCCCCTGGCTCTCCTCCAGGCAAGACATGTCCCCTCCATTGCCATCCCCTGGCGCGGATGAGGGTTCCCCCGATGTGCCGCCTTCCTCTTGGTCCTCGTCGTCCTCCTCTTCTGAGGGACTGGCACTCTCAGCTTCAGGGACCTCCTCCTCACCAGCTGAAAGCAGGAAGGCACAAGAGTAGCTTTAGAGTGAGGACAGGGCGTCAGCGAGGGAGGCATGATTGGTGGCATTATGCGCATTGGTCGGACAGTGGCAAAGGATGTAGATCTGACGCGCAAGGGGAACGAGAGAGGTGCAAACGGTCATGTCCTTACCATTGGGGCCCAGCACAGGGTCGGCATCTCCAATAGCAACGGGGCCAACCACCCGGGCACGCATGAGTCGAGCCACGCGCTCCTCCAGGTCACTGAGCTCCTGGAACTGGGCACGGCCTCCCCCGGTGACAGTCCGGCTCCTCAGATTCTGCGCCAGCTTGGCCTGCAAGAGAAAGGATGGCCTCTAAGTACAGTGTGGTGCCCTGTTGTTTGCACTGCCTCCTATGGTCGAATAGCTTGGCCAGTGTGGTGCCCTGTTGTTGTGTGCTCTGCCTCCCATGGTCGAATAGCTTGGCCAGTGTGTGAAGTGCAGAAAGTGCTATTGATGATCATGCCAGTGCCATAGCTGCGGGAGGAGGGCTGGCCATTAGGCCTTTGAGGTCCCTTTGCCCATAATGTGAGGTGCACATGCAAGGGTGAGGAGGACACTGGAAAGGGTACTCACCCTGACCAACCGAGTGAGGTCGTTGTACTTCTTGCGGCATTGGTCACCAGTCCTGGGGACATCGCTGTTGGCTGACACCCTCAGGGCGATTTCCCTCCAGGCTCTCCTGAACTGCCTCCTGGGAGCCTTCTTGCCACTGTCCGGGCACAAGATCTCTCTGTTCTTGTCCAACCCCCTAAGCAGCACCCCCAAAGCATGCTCTGAGAAGCGCTGCGCTCGTTCACGGGCCTTCTGCATGGCTTCAGGCGCTATTTGGGTCCACCAGCAGTGTTCAGGCCTAGCTGCAGGGCTCCACTATCCAGGGCGTGGCAGCAGACAAAGTCGACCCTTCCCCCTTTAAGAGCTGGCCGGCGTCAGGGTGTCTGCTGTCAATCAAAACATGACCGCACCTGCGCTGCGCCCGGCCTCGGCGTTATCAGTCCGCACCGCCGGCTTAGCGCCTAAAGATAGGAGTGCAACGCCAGTTTCAGCGCTCGCCCAAACTCCTTGGCCAAAGCTACTGAACTTCGGCGAAGTGGCCTCCACTTTCCGGCGGGCGCTAACTTCACCGCCCGCCCGACTTTACCGCCCCAAAAGTGGCTAGACTGAATTTCTAGGCCCAGATAAAAACACAAACACGTTTACAATTTACATATTTTAAAGCTTTACTTGGCATTGATATTTTACCCAACAGCTAAAAAATAATTTTTAAATTCATTTTTATTTGCAAATTTATTTCTACAATCATTCACTTATGTTTTATTTGGCAATTTGGTTCTGCCCATTTCTTAAGATACAATCCAGCAGCAGAAAGTTTAGAGACCCAGTCAGCAGAATTTACCATCCTAAACTATTTGAGTTATGTAGCACTCATTGTAATTCATTCAAATTGTATAATGTACATCGCAGTAATATGTATAGTTGAATTAAAATTTAGTAAGTGCATTCTTGCTGGGTCTACAAGTGAACTCAAAGAAGCCTAAATTTGTTTGCGTCCCAAACTGGGCTTGATTCCACCGGCGCCATAGAACTAAGTTCATCCTCGGGCCTTATCATCATAACTCAGGAGAGCTGCGAGTATATGTAGTGCAAAAGTACTACCATCTAGGCAAGTTGACTTAATCAATCTCGTCCTGATGGGTCTTTAGTCTGTTGCTTTCAATTATGGATCTATTCATTAGCTAAAAAAAACATTCGTTAGTATTCATTAACACCAATAACATGCAAGTTTGAGAAGTTACACAAGTTGTTTGAATGTGTAACTATGCATAATTCAGTTCATGTTTTGTGTGACATCTGCAAGTTGCATGATATTTATTCAAATAGCGACAGCATTCCTTCTCCCAAATTTCCAAACTAAGGCTAGAAAAATATAACTTTCCCTGAGCAGTGTAGTGGTCCCAGCTGAGTCCGATTTTCCAAGTTTTCCACCTTTTCGTGGACTGGAAAGAGTCCTCCGATGATGATGTCTCCCGGAGCTCTGGCTCCTACAATATCAGCAGGGATATTGCAAAGTCTGACTGGGTGAAAAAGAAAAGTCCAGCAAGAAACTGCAAGTATGACAAGTGTGGAAAACATGTTCAACAATTCATCAACACATCAAGCTGGATCTGAACTTAGAAAAGGAACAACACAGGTATGTGCTCAATGAAAGAATGTGAATTTTAATATAACAAAGCATTAACTACACCTGCTTTTATTGCTGTTCCTCAGGGAGGGGTTGGAAGGATGGTATTATTTTGAATACATGTGGCAGTGTATGTTCCAGTCTCCGTTCTCCGTTGATTAGTACACAAAATTAATTAAGCTTGTTGTTAAGCAAAAGCATTGAGCAGTTGGTTGTCTGGGATGTTAAAAATTGAGTGATTGCCTGAGATAAGCACTTCAGAAGAATATTTCCTACTTATACCACACAGAGCAATAAACTGAATTAGTGTGACAACATCAAGTACTTATATAATATATTAAAATCCTTGAGTTGTTGTAGTGTATGTGCCTTTAAGAGCCCCAGGTGTGCTGTAATGCCGGTAATGGCCACTCGGGCTATATAAGCCTGTATATTGGGCCAGAAATTCGCGGCCAGAAGCGTGAGTACGGTCGGGGTACTCACGCATCTGGCCGTTGGAAATGCCGGCGTTCAGCAGGAACAGCGCATGCGGGGAACGCCGGCATTTCCAGACCCGAGGTCTATTCACAGCGCGTGCGACTGCACAGGCAGCGCTTGCGCAGTGAACTTTGTGGATTTCAATGATGGATTCAGTGAGGGTAAGTCCTTAGAAGCTACACTTGAAAAAAGCAAGTGTAAAGTTGTTCATTGGCTGCGGAGGAAGATATATTTTATCGTGGAGCTTCTGAAATGCAATATTTTTGTTTGGGAAAGGGAGGGAAGTTATTTTAAGAAATTTTAAGTAAGTTTTAAAGTTAAAATTTTTTTTTTTAAAAGGGTTTTCAGAACGGTAGGTAGAAGGAGCAATTGTGGCTGTGTGAATGGAATGTGAGAATGAGTTATGTATGAATGTCCACATATATTCCTTTACGTATATGTATGTATGTTTTATATTCCTTTACTAATGTGTATGAATGTATGTTTTTAATTATGATTTTCCAATAAGTTACTTTCTCTGAAAGTCATAATTAAATAATACATTCATACACATAAGTAAAGGAATATATACATAACACGCAAAGGAATATATACAGACATACATACTTTCAGAAGCTCCACGATAATAAATATCTTCCTCCGCAGCCTCTGGAGCAACTGTACCCATGCTTTTTTCATGTGTAAGTTGTAATGACTTGACCTCACTGAAAGCATTAATGAAAGCGGCGAATTATACTGCGCACGCGCTGCCTGTGCAGTCGCACGCGTTCTGCCTCTGAACCCCTTCGTTCAGAGGACAGGAAATGCCGGTTTTCCCCACATGCACTGTGCATGCTGAAAACCGGCATTTCATCCAGCCAGATGCGTAAGTACCCCAACCGTACTCGCGCATTTGGAAGGGAATTACTGGGCCAACATTCTCCATGTCAATAAAATGAAAAATTTAACAATTGCACGACTTGCCCCCTCGCATCTGCGACTGAGGGTCCAAGGAGGTGCATTGCGCAAGAGGTCATCATCGTACGTATCCTCACACTGTTCCCTTTGGGGAACTGTATGAAGTGGTGGAAGGATTTATGGCCATGATTAAAGCTCATTCCGTGACCGTAACCATCTTTGAACCAGCCATTAGGGCGGTTAGTCCTATGGCGGGAGGGTTTTATGGGCTCCCACAAGCTATACAAGGAGGGGGGGCCACCAACACCCACGGACGCAAGTATCCCGCTGGATGTCCACCCAGAATTTAAAGTTGGAGCTCCGACTCCACTTGCCGGGACTGTCTGGAGTGGGGTTCGAAACCCTACTCCTTCTGGCCCAGCGGCGGGGATGCTTACTGCTACGCAAAAGGCCCACTCCGCACAAAAGGTGACACCCATACGTTTCCTGCGCCTTTTCCCTCCCCGTGACTGGAGCCCTATGCTGCCATTTCACGTTGCTAATCGGATTGGGCCTTTGTCATAGCGGTAGGATCCCCGCCGCTGGGCCAGATCAGGGTAGGGTTTCGAACCCCGCTCCAGACAGTCCCGGCAAGTGGAGTCGGAGCTCCGGCTCTAAATTCTGGGTTGACATCCAGTGGGATATTTGCGTCTGTGGGTGTGGGTGGCCCCCCATCCTTGTATAGCTTGTGGGAGCCCGTAAAACCCTCCCGCCATAGGACTAACCGCCCTAATGGCTGGTTCAAAGATGGTTACGGTCACGGAATGAGCGTTAATCATGGCCATAAATCCTTCCACCACTTCATACAGTTCCCCAAAGGGAACAGTGTGAAGACACGTATGACGATGACATTGCTAAATAAATAAATTGAATTAAAAAAATTCTTTTAGGGCTTTTAAAAGTCTTTAAATTGCTTTAATTCTCTTTAAAACTACTTCAGATTACTCAAAATAATGTAAACATTTTAAAAAGTTTATAAAAGTTACCAAAATCTTCAAAAAACTTCCAAAAACCTATTTAAACTGCTGCTTTGCATGTAAAAATGCTTAGCAGCTTGACAGAAACATTGGGGGCGTGTCCAGTGAAACTGAGACCTCAAGGGGCGTGTCTCACTTGCACTGCACGCTCCTGGCTTCGCGCTGGCTGCACTCCTGGGCGGCGTGACGTCATACGCTGCCCGGGATTCTTTCTGTTTCAGCAAGTGCAGGCGTCCCTGGAGCTGATCGGCAGGAGCGCGGGGTAAGTGCAAAAACGTGGCTGCAAGCCCCGTTCAGCAATTTCTGGCCCATTGTGTATATCCGTTAGAAACCCCCCAGACTTTGCTTAATAAACACCTATGAACCAACTCCTGTCTTCAGTGTCTTTATCAACACACGGACACAACAGTTGTTATGATAACATGACACATCAATCACTCCTCTGTGATATTTCAACATTAGTTTTAATGTGAAAAGGTCACAAGTCACACCTGCAATATACACTTCCTCCAAATCTCCTCATGTAGCTCGATGTCAAATTTTGTCTGATAACTCTCCTGTGAAGCACCTTGGGATGTTTTACTATGGTAATGGCGCTATATAAATGCAAGTTGTTGTAGTTGTTGTTCAGTGTGTGTTTGCGTAACCTCAATTTTAACCTGGCATGGGAATCGGGTGGAAGAGGGGGTAATGCGAGCACCAAACCTTTGACACCGTGAGGGCCATTTTAACTCCCCAGGCCTCATTTATATGCTGCCTGCCCAAAATGTGTGTGTGATATCAGCAACATCCAGATGTTATGCTTTTCACTACGTTCATTCTTGGCATGTACCTAGAAGAGGCCAGATAAATATCATTCTAACAAAGCTCTCTTTTTGCCTATCCTTCAATTCACTTTCTCACTTGTAGCTCTTTTTTATTGAACTGAGTTGCAGTCATATAGGGGGGAATTTTTCCGGGGGTCAGTGGGCGCAATCGCTGGTGGGTCAGGTGGGAATTTTTTTTTGGACAGTGTGTTGGGCTGCCTCGCGCCTTTCCCAAATGTCGGGTCTGTCAACGCTGAGCAGACCCGGCACACAGCAGCGGGGAAGGCAATTCAGGTCATTATGACCTTGTTAACAGACCATTAAGAACTATTTTGAGCTCACCTTCAGAGTTTACCAGGTTGCCTATGGGGTCCATGCTGCTCGGAGATCATGTCAGGTAAGCACGTCGGGAGTTGAATGACCCTGGAATCATCTCATTACTTGACAGCTGCAAATGTACTATAAAAGCTCCCATCTCACAGCTGTTCATTTTCCAAGCTCAGAAGCTGTTGCTTACTGCAGTTGGAAGACAGATTGAGCTTTATGCAGGTTGCAAGTGCTTTGAGTAAACTCTCTATCAAGTGTCACCTCATTGGAACAATCTCTCTCACCATTGACAGATCGCTTCTGTCATCTATTACATCAGCATCGGTGCCTTTGAAATTATCTCACCTTGGTCCTCAGAATCCCACCACGATCAGCCCCAACACCAGCAGCACCAGGCACACCAGCAGCACCAACAACAACACCAACCTTCTATGCAATCTACTGATGCTGCACAGGAGAGAGGGCATCAGCACCCGACCACAGTGCTGGTTCGGAGGCCAGATTTACTTCACTTGACGCTGTACACCCTGGCTGCCACATGATACTCCAGGTTGGCACCACCCCACACCAACACCATAAAGCATCCCTACAATGCCCAAGCCATTCCTTTCACACTCACCACCATTGCGAGGGTTACCGTTATGTCTCACTATTCATGGCAACTCACTAAGCCACTTCCAAAGGTGCACACAGATTTGTCCAAGAATACAAAGTGTTGAAAATAAAGGTTTCAATGTTTGACAGCACATTAACAGAAACCTCACATAAACATTGGCTAAAACACACAAGTGCCTACCCTTGTGTGTTGTTAGTTGATATGATTGGACTGGGATGAAAGTGAGTGTGAGGAGTGGCTAGTGAGATGGGAAAGTGATAATGTAGATAGAGAGGGATGGGTGGAGGTGTAAGGTAAGTTGGTGTGAGTAAGGATGTGCAGGAGTAGGGTAGGGAAGGCAGAGTGATGGGGATGTGATGAGTGGTACAGCAGGATGAGGTTGAGTGTGGCTTTGTACTAACGTTTCATGATCTACTGAGATCATTGAAAGGTTTGTGCCACTGCAGCCTGGTCCTCCTGATGACATCCCTGCTTGTGCCCTCCTGTGCAATGTGCAACCAGGCTGCGTTGGTCTCCTGGGGAGGTCTCTTCTGCCCATTAGAAGGGAAGAGAACCTCCCTGTGTGCTGTGACTCCCTTCATACGCATATGGAGGGAGTCAGAGGAGAGCCTGGGTGCAGCCATGTGCCTCTGTGCAGTGTTTGTCAGTGTTTGCAGCACCTCAATGCTGTAGAACACTGACAGCACAACTGTCAAAGTAAGTTTGCTCATGGTCCCTTTAAGGAAATCGGCTGATGATGCGTCATCAAATGACTTTATCAGACCCGCTTCCTTCAATTGGCTGGCAAACGCGCTGCGTGGGCTTAACAAGCCCAATCAGGGGAAAATCATTTTGGACAACGGGCTGGAGCCATCAGTGAGGCTGGGACCCGCCACCGACGTCGCCAGCTCCGGACCCGCCGAGGTTGGTAAAGTCTAGCCCATTGAGTGGGGGAAAATCTCCTCACAGGCTCTAGCACAAATTCTTAAAGGGACAGTGCCCCAGGTCATACTTCCTGTGGGAAGATGGTAATATCCTAGTTATATGCATAGGGAATGTTGAAGCCATTCCGATCCTGGGCCTCCTCTAGCTGCCGGCGCGCAGTGCTTGCGTATCCCAGGGGCGCAGTTAGTTCGAAGTTGTAGTGTATGTACCTTTAAGAAAGAACTACTTTTACAGCTCCTGTATACTGTAGTACCGGCAGTGACCACACCTGTATATAAGCCCTGAGCAGGGATCTGTACTGTTAGTTTTTAGACTACCCTCATCCAGTAAACACCTGTTGATTGTTGATCTGCAGTCTCCATCTATTAATTGAAGAACACCATACCTTAAGATTCACGGATTTAACAGTGGCGACGAGGTTGATTCGAACCTACCTGCAACTCTGCATTTCCTCCCAAGGATTCGCTCCTGGAGGACAGTGGAAGAAAGTCGAGGCCAGAAGCACGGGCGTCGACCACGAGCAACCGCCCAGTCATCCGGCAGAGAGTGAGCATCGCAGGGGAGGCTGTTGAGAGCTGGGCTTGGTTCTCCAGCCACGACGATCCAGCAACAGGCTGGCAACAGGTACAGCGCAGACCCTTCCCGGACAGCGGCGGCTGGAGCCAACCGACAGCACAGAAAAGGCCGAGCAGCGTCGACGGGGTAAGAGAGAGGGTAAAGCGCACAGGGCGCAGCCGGGGGTTGAAGACTGAGCAGCGTTGACGGAAAACAAAAAGAGAGAGAGGGTAAAGCACAGCCGGGGTTCAGGACCGAGCGGCGGCAACGGGAGAGGCGCACAGGAGAACGCGCAGAGCGCAGCCAGGGCTCAAGGGCTGAGCAGCGTCCACGGGGGAAGAAAGGAAGTGCGGGAGACGCCATTGAGCTGTGGAGAAGAAGGGAGAGCGCGGGAGATGCTATTTTTGAAGCCGCAGCGGAGAAGAAGGGCGAGTGCGGGAAGAAAGAGAAGCACGGGAGACGTCATATTGAGCCAGCGGAGAAGAAGGGAGAGCGCGGGAGACGCCATTTTAGCCAGTCTAACCACACCCAGGGCTGCCAAAGAGTGGCAGTGTCACAGCGTTCGACAATGAAGTCGAAGATTGGGCGACATATGTGGAACGCATTGAGGTGTACTGCAAGGCGAATGAAGTGCCAAATGCCAGGAAAGCACTGGTATTGTTGAATTTCATGGGTGCAAAAACGTATGGCTTACTGCGAAACCTAATAACCCCAGAGAAGCCAGTGGATAAGGATTTTGAAAGCATAGTGGAAATCCTACAGGACCACTTAAACCCCACACCGCTGCTGATAGTAGAAAGATTTAAGTTTCACAAAAGGAACCAGCATAAAGACAAAAGTAATGCTGAGTATTTAACGGAACTGCGCAAGCTATCGAAACACTGCCAGTTTGGAATGGGACTAGCAGATACGTTAAGGGACAAGTTTGTGTGTGGGCTTCAAAGTGAAGGAACCCAGAAATGGCTTCTATCAGAAAAGGATCTTACGCTGGACAAGGCTTTCAGCATGGCAGTATCACACGAAGCAGCCGCACGGGGCGCTGCAGAGATACAACGGAGACCGCAAGAATATGGCACCAATGAAATGTCATATGGAGCAGGGAAGTGTTATCGCTGCAGCAGAACAACACACGACCAGAAGGATTGTTGGTTCAAGGACCAAGTGTGCAGACAGTGTGGAAAAGCAGGACACATAGCAAGAGTCTGCAGGTCGGGGAAGAAAACCAGCAGCAAGAAATCTCCACAGGAGAAGTACAAAAAGGTACATAAGGTGACGGAGAGTAGTTCAGACGAACAGAAAAGTGATACAGACTCCGGAAGCAAGGAGCTGGGTTGTCTGAAACTACATAATGTAATCAAAATGGAGGATCACCAAACTATCTGGGTCACGCTCAAGATAGACGGAGTCCAAGTGAAAATGGAATTGGACACAGGATCAGCCCTAACAGTCATAAACAGAAGGGACTACAAGCGGCTATTCTCACATATACCCTTGAGAGCTACAGAGATTGTCTTGAAGACATACACGGGGCAAAAAGTCTACCCCAAAGAAAAATATGGGTGAACGTGATATACAACGGCCAGGAAACACCAAAAATGGACCTATATGTATTGCCAGATGGAGGACCACCACTACTAGGATGTGAATGGATCCGGAAGATACAGTTAGATTGGCATTTCATACAGGCACTGACGGTAGAGGCCAAAAAGGATGACGACGTCACACCTGGACGACTGTCAAAAATGCTAACTGACACACAGGAAGTGTTCCAGGAGGGACTCGGAACACTAAAAGGCATAACAGCGACGATTAAAATAGAGGAAAATGCAAGCCCAAAGTTTTTAAAGGCCAGACTGGTGCCTTATGCGATCCGCCCAGCCGTCGAAGCAGAGCTGGAAGGTTTGGAACGTTCAGGAGTACTGTCCAAAGTGGACTGGAGTGAGTGGGCTACACCCATCATTCCTGTAATGAAGAGGTCGTTGAGTAATACGCCTGGGGAACCAAAGAAGGTTCGCATCTGTGGGGACTTTAAAGTGACATTGAACCCAGTCCTTCACATGGTACAATATCCGCTTCCGCGGATTGAAGATATTTTCGCCTCGCTATCTGGAGGAAAACGCTTCACTAAGATTGATCTGGCCCAGGCGTACCTGCAAATGGAGGTAGAAGAAGCCTCGAAACAATACCTCACGATCAACACTCACAAAGGTCTCTACCAATACAACTGGCTGGTGTTCGGGGTAGCATCAGCTCCGGCTATTTGGCAAAGGGCAATGGATCAAGTCCTGCAAGGGATTCCAGGGACCCAGTGTTATTTGGATGACATCCTGGTTACGGGCGAATATGACAGTGATCACCTCGCCAACCTGGAGCAGGTGCTCACTAGATTGAAGGAATATGGGCTACGAGCTAGTCGCCACAAATGCGAGTTTTTCCAGAAGCAGATCTCGTATTGTGGCCACGTTATTGATGAAGAGGGGTTACATAATTCCCCTGAAAAGATTGAGGCAGTAGTCAAGGCTCCAGCACTGGAAAATGTGTCACAACTGAGGTCGTTCCTCGGGCTGGTGAACTACTACCATAAGTTCTTACCAAATTTGTCTACAGTATTACACCCACTGAACACACTACTGCAAACGGGGGTACCATGGAAGTGGAATGACGAATGTAAACGAGCTTTCCAGAAGTGCAAAGAATTGATCACATCAAAAGAGGTGTTGGCTCATTTCAACCCAGCACTACCAATTCGGTTGGCGTGTGATGCATCACCCTATGGTATTGGAGCGGTGCTGTCGCACAAATTCCCAGACGGGTTGGAGAGGCCAGTAGCCTTTGCGCCTCGGTCACTAACCTCAGCCGGGCGCAACTACGCCCAGATTGACAGGGAGGCCCTCAGCCTAGTATGGGGTGTAAAAAAGTTCAACCACTATCTGCACGGGCAGAAGTTCACTTTGCTGACTGACCACCAACCACTTGTCTCCATCTTTAATCCAAAGAAGGGCGTTCCGGTGATGACTGCGCAACGGCTACAAAGTTGGTCCCTTTTTCTAGGGGCGAACCAATATGAATAGAGTATAAGGGCACGAAACAGCATGGAAACGCTGATGGGCTATCACGCCTGCCACTGCCTACTGCGGAGGAAGCACCAGCAGTGGACCCTGTCGAAATATTTTATTCGTCTATAATTGAACGCTTGCCAGTAACTAACACGGATATAGAGAAGGAGACCCGAAATGATCCGACACTGTCTCGGGTATATGATTTGACGGTGAAGGGATGGCCAGCACATGGCGACTCCCTGTTGCCAGCATTCTCATCCAGAAGAGAACAGCTGTCAGTATGTCAGGGGACAGTGATGTGTGGATCCCAAGTGGTAATTCCGCCCAAGCTAAGGGAGAGAGTGCTCAATGAGCTTCACGAAGGCCATCTGGGAGGGGTGAAAATGAAAAGCCTTGCTAGGGCTTATGTGTGGTGGCCGGGGATCGATCAACAAATCGAGGACCTAACAAAGAGCTGCTCAGGATGCCAGAAGGTCCAAAATGCACCACCACATGCCCCTCTACACCCATGGGAGTGGCCCTCCTCTTAATGGCAACAGGTGCATATTGATTTTGCTGGTGCATTCATGGACTCAATGTTCTTAATAGCAGTGGATGTGCACTCGAAATGGCCTGAGGTGATCAAAATGTCCTTCACCACCACGGAGAAAACGATTGCAGTCCTACGGACCATATTTGCCAGGAACGGCTTGCCAGAGCAGATTTGCTCTGATAACGGACCACAGTTTGTGTCCGAAGAATTTCGGAAATTTATGAGAAGGAATGGGGTAAGGCATTACACATCCGCCCCGTATCATCCAGCCACAAATGGATTGGCTGAGAGGTTCGTACAAACCTTTAAAAAGGCAGTAAGGGCCATGTGCGATGACGACATTCCACTGCAGCATAAGGTGGACAATTTCCTGTTAGCCTACAGAAATGCGACACATGCAGTTACCAACCAGACCCCGGCCATGATGTTCTTTAACCGAAGGTTGAGATCTCGTCTGGATTTGCTCAGACCAAATGTGCGAAGAAATGTTGAGAATAAGCAATTCCAGCACATCAATGAGAAGCCGACACGGAGCTTCAATGTAGGACAACCAGTCTTGGCCCGCGACTACCGAACAGGGAAATGGCAACCCGGAATGATATGCACACGGCAGGGGCCACTAATGTACACAGTGGATGTTGGGGAGAACATTGTGAGACGCCATGTCGACCAGATCCTAGCGTCACAGGAACGAGTCAACCCCATGTCTCGCGTACCTCGTGATGAACCTGACATACCGGTAGCATCTACCCCAGAAACAGTAGCATTGGAAGCTGATGAACTAACCGACGACAGGGGGCCAGAATAGCCTCAGCACCAAGAACAAGACACTCCAGAAAGGCGCTATCCAGCAAGGATCAGGAAGCTGCCCCAAAGACTGAATCTATAAATGGACTATTTCAGTTAATGTGCATGTTAAAAGTGTTAACTGTTATTTGATTGTTATGGTACTGTTAATCTGAAAGGGGAGGAATTGTAGTGTATGTACCTTTAAGAAAGAACTACTTTTACAGCTCCTGTATACTGTAGTACCGGCAGTGACCACACCTGTATATAAGCCCTGAGCAGGGATCTGTACTGTTAGTTTTTAGACTACCCTCATCCAGTAAACACCTGTTGATTGTTGATCGGCAGTCTCCGTCTATTTATTGAAGAACACCATACCTTAAGATTCACGGATTTAACAGAAGTGTCCCCATGGTTCACGTGGGCCATGGAGAGCCAATCGTAGCAGGGAATCTCCATTCATAAATTTGACAAGAAGACCTGTCAAATCTATGAATAGAGATCGGCCCCAAAACCTAACTAAAGCTTCAAATAAATTTTTAAATAAACACATTTATAAAATAACTATAAATTACATAAAATAACTATTTTAAACAATGGCCCAGAAATTCGGGTCGGTGGCTTCCCGCGGGTGCAAGCCCCCGACCTGCACTTACCTTGCACGCCGGCCGTTGAGCTGTAGGGCCCCGTGGAATTCCGATCCGGGGCCTGGTCCAGCTGCCGGCGCACAGTGCTTGCGTATCCCAGGGGCGCAGTTAGTTCGATGCGTCCCCTGGGATCACATGGGCCATGGTCAGCCAATCGGAGCAGGGAATGCTCCATTCATAAGTCTTGACAGGAAGTGCTGTCAAGACTTATAAATACTACGGCCCCAAAATAGCACTAAACCTTCAAATAAATTTTTTAAAATCAAATTTTTTAAATAAACTATAAATTACATGAAATAACTATTTTAAACAATAATTTAAATTTTTGAAAAAAATAATTTTATGTTCTAACAGGGCTAAAAATAAACTTACCTTGCTTTAAAGTATTTAAAAATAATAAACCTGTGGAAAAAATGTTTTAATTTTAATTAATTCACCACTTACCTTGTAAAAAGCAGGCCTTACGCCTGCCTTTTATATGTGTAAATTCTGCAGACTTACCCTCACGGAAAAACCTGTAAAAAAAAACCTAAGTTTGATGTGCACGCGCAGCCTCTCCCGCGCACGTGTTCGACCTCTGAACCCCTGCTTTCAGAGGAACGGAAGTGCCGGTTTCCCGCACATGCGCAGTGCATGCAGGAAACCGGCACTTCCATCGGGCCTACAGGTGAGTACCCCGTGCGTACTCACCCGTGGAGACCCAAATTTCTGGGCCAATATATTAATAATTTAAATTTTTGAAAAAATTAATTACAGTTTTTAACGGGGCTAAAAATATACTTACCTTTCTTTAAAGTATTTAAAAATAATAAACCTGTGGAAAAGTTTTAATTTTACTTAATTCACCACTTATAAAAGCAGGCCTTGCAGCTGCTTTTTAAACGCGCAGCTGCTAAAGACTTACCCTCCCGGAGAAACCTGTAAAAAAAAACGGAAGTTCAAGGTCTACGCGCTGCCTCTCCAGTGCACGCGTTTGACCTCTGAACACCTTCCTTCAAGGGAACAGAAGTTCCGGTTTCCTGCACATGCGCAGTGCATGCATGAAACCGGCACTTTCATTGGGCCTACGGGTGAGTAAACTGCGCGTACTCACCCGTGGAGACCCGAATTTCTGGCCTGATATCAATTAATCATTTATGGCCTGAAATTACACACAATGGGGGTAATTTTGACATTGTGTGATAGGTTAGTGATGGCACACCTATACAGTTGTCATAGCAGCCCTGTGAAACAGCACACTGTCACCCTCATCCAAAGGGGGTAATGCTCACCCATTTTTAGCTTGTACCCTTCTTTCCTACAGATCTGCAACAGCAATAGAGGATGATGAAGAAGAGGGAGATGATGATGAGAAGAGTAGGAGGAGAGATGGTACTTCTTCCATGTTGGTTATGAGGCTGACAAAGAACTGGGTAATGATGAAGAAAGGATAGGAGGTCAAGCTCAAGCCCACTCAATTCCTGCACCAAGGCCCTGCCCTGTGCTCCTCTGCCAAAATCCCATCGATCTCACCCTGTGCATCATTTGCTTTTTCACTACATTACACCAGCTCATATACTTGTGCCTGAGGGGAATTACATAGTGACTGTGAAGATGTGGCACCAGATACTATGCAGAACAGGAAGGACTCAGAGGACTGGGTGAAGTTGTACTGGAAGGGAGAGGGGAGGCTGCAGAACATAAGGATGGGGCAGGGAATGAGTAGGGCCTGAGGGTGGGATCAAGTGGCACTGATCGGGGGAGATCCCTCGATTTGCATTAAATGGTGGGTGCTTATGCCACTAGAGGTGCATCTAGGGTACCTGCCTGCCCCCACAGGCCAGAAATTTGCCATCCTCCTGAGTGCCCCCATTTAGTTCAGGGCGGGGGGCTGAATTTGAAACATTTTTATATTTAAAAATAGTCCCTGACTTTTTAAGAAAATCTAAATTTCTTATGACAACAGAAACATGCTAGGTCAGGTCTCTTGACTCCAGGCCAGTTCTGTAACATAATGGGGTGGAGGGGTGGATTCCCATGGATCCTAGAACAGATCATTCATTATAAGGGGACAGTGTCCCTGACCAACCTAGCAGCTGATCCGGAGCTACCTGCAGCGAGTACTATGAACTCAAAACACTTTCCCTAGACTTTTCTTTCCTTTAAAAAAAAAGCAGTTCCGTTAGGAACTTAGGGTTGGCATCCTCCCCCATCCCATCATCCGCATTTAGAAGACAATGATTCCAGCCGCCCGATTAATATATTTTGCCCACATGGACATTAAGGGGGTAAAATTCGTCCCCTTAGTGCCTCCCGTTAACGCCAGCAGATGGTGCTAGACCAGTATTGCCGGGGCGAGGCGAATCCAGCGCCGCACGCCAATCCAGCCCCCCAATAGCTCCGGTGGTAAGAGGTATCGCCGGGAACATCAACGACAGATTGATCGTGATGTCAGTGAATGTGCAACACTCACTAACCGCTCGATCTGCTAAATTGATTGTTGCCATCTACCTTCGCACCTGGAGTGAACACCGACTGGAAGAGTTTGTGTGAAGCACCAGGAGAACACTTCTCCTACCTCCAATTAAGCGAGGAGCAGTGTATTAGAATGCTCCGCTTCACCAAGGAGGTGATCACAGAACTCTGCCACCTCCTGCAACCAGACCTCCAGCCTCAGACCAGAGTGATCACGGCTCTCTCAGTGGCAGTCAAGGTCACCGTCGCCCTCAATTTCTTTGCCAGTGGATCCTTCCAGTCTACAACAGGAGACATAGCCAACATCTCGCAGTTCACCGTCCATTGCTGCATCCAAGAGGTCACAGAGGCTCTCTACATTAGGAGAAGGGACTGCATTTCCTTCTCCATCACCAGGCAGCAGCAGGGCGAGCGTGTATGTGGCTTTGCCAGGATAGCGGGATTCTCCATGGTATGGGGCGCCATTGACTGCATCCACGTGGCTTTACGGGCATCGCAACAATATCTTGTATTTATATAGCGCTTTTAACGTAGTAAAACATCCCAAGGCGCTGCACAGGAGTATTTTAAAACAAAAAGTTTGACACCGATCCACATAAGGATAAGTTAGGGCAGGTGCCCAAAAGCTTGGTCAAAGAGGTAAGTTTTAAGGAGCGTCTTAAAGGAGGAAAGAGAGGTAGTGAGGTGGAGAGGTTTAGGCAGGGAATTCCAGAGCTTAGGGCCTAGGCAACAGAAAACACGGCCACCAAAGGTTGAGCGATTATAATCAGGGATGCTCAAGAGGGCAGAATTAAAGGAGCGCAGATATCTCGGGGGGTTGTAGGGCTGAAGGAGATTACAGAGATAGGGAGGGGCGAGGCCATGGAGGGATTTGAAAACAGGGATGAAATTTTGAAATCGAGGTGTTGCTTAACCGGGAGCCAATGTAGGTCAGTGAGCACAGGGGCGATGGGTGAATGGGACTTGGTGCGAGTTAGGACACGGGCTTTGGATGACCTCAAGTTTACGTAGGGTGGAATGTGGGAGGCCAGCCAGGAGTGCATTGGAATAGTCAAGTCTAGAAGTAACAAAGGCATGGATGAGGGTTTCAGCAGCGGATGAGCTGAGGCAAGGGCGGAGATGGGTGATGTTACGGAGGTGGAAATAGGCGGTCTTAGTTATGCTGCGGATATGTGGCCGGCAGCTCATTTCAGGGTCAAATATGACACCAAGGTTGCGAACAGTGTGGTTCAGCCTCAGACAGATGTTAAGGAGAGGGATGGAGTCAATGGCTAGGGAATAGAGTTTGTGGCGGGACCGTAGACAATGGCTTCGGTCTTCCCAATATTTAATTGGAGAAAATTTTTGCTCATCCACCATAATCTTGAGATTTTCCATAACCGCAAAGGCTACCACTCACTCAATATGCAGTTGGTGTGTGACCACAGACAGCAAATCCTCAATGTCAATGCCCTATATCCTGCGCCAGACCAGTGTGCCAGCACTCTTCCAGGCACCATGTCAAGCTTGTGGCTGGATGCTCAGAGAAAAGGGCTATCCGCTCTCCACCTGGCTCATGACTCCCCTCCGCAAACCCAACACTCCTGCCAAGCACTCATATAATGAGATTCATGCTGCCACCAGGAACATCATCGAGCAGGCCATTAGCTTATTGAAGCAACGGTTCCGCTGCCTTGACCGCTCGGGAGGAGACCCTCCAGTACTCACCGGAGTGGGTGTCCCATTTTGTCATGGTCTGCTGCATGCTCCACAACATGGCCATCATGAGGGCCCAACCCCTGCTGCCAGGGATTGTGGGACCACCTCAGGAGGAGGAGGAGGTTGAGGAGGAAAAGGAAGACGTCGAGGAGGGCGAGGAGGAGGCAGAAGAGGAGCGAGGGAGGGGGCAGCCTCTCAATCGGCGTTCCGGAAGGGCAGTCTGTGATCGCCTCATCAGACTGTGGTTCCAATAAATTAAACCCCAGACCCCTGTTGCTCACCACATCCCCATCATTCCATCCCTGTCGCAGGTCATATCACAGTGCAAAGCTGAAATGAGCCACACCACAAAAGAATCCAAACTGAATTAATAAATTTATTAAAAATCAGTGAACATGTATTTACAGCAAAAATATTAAGTATTCACCCTTGTGCAATCCCTTAGTGCCTGTCGTTACTGTGCCTTTGCCTACTCTAGTGCTCCTATGAAGTGTTGGCCCACTAGTGGCTGCAGCAGTGCTGGTGCAAGGCTGCTGAGTGTCCGTGCGGGAGACTTCAGATGGCCTTGCATGTCGCCCAACTCTGGACCTGGAAGGCCCGGCTGTAGAATGCACTACCTCAGCATGGGCAGCAGCAGTCTGGGCTGGCTAGAAGACAGGCAACGACAAGGGCAATGGCGGAGTGGCAGTGGTGGGAGCAGGAATTCTGTCATCCTGCGAGAGGACAGCAGGTTCCTGCTCCATTGACCCACTGCCACTCCCACGGGGTCACACCTCAGCATCCCTGGCAATCTGTTGGAGCGCAGATTGCTGGCCTGCTGCGACACCATGAAAGTCCCTGTCGACGGTGGTAGATCCAGCCACGATGGCAGCGTGAGATTGGACGCCACCAAGCATAGACTGCATTACAGCACTAAGACATTGCGTCGCTTCTGCCTGTGCTGCAATGGAAACTGCCAGATCACCCATCACTCGCGACATCAGGCCTGGGTCACCACGATCTCTCTGGGAGTCTACCATCCTTTACAGACTGCAAATGATGGGCTCCATGGTGTGCGCAGAGCTCTGTGCAATGTTGGAGGTGGACTCCTCCACTCTCCTTATCATTGCTGAGAGGCTCTCAGGCACCCTAGCCATTGCACCTATCATCTCCGTGTGCATGCCCATCACCCTTCATCTAAAGGCCTCCCCATCGAGGGCCTCATCTGAGTCCTGTGCAGCAGAACTCATGCACGAACCTGCCCTCTGAGGAATGTGAAGGAATAAGCCATATAACCTATTCAGAAAAAGACACCATTCGATGAAAGAATTCTGGCCTTATTAAAACATGACAAACTGGGTCTGGAAATCTAGAAACCTAACGATGAAAAAACTGTGATAGCATTCTGGTTATAGAGATAAGATAAGTTGTTGACACTGAATCAATAACCTTGTTGAAACAGAAGGATAAAAGCTCCTGGAAGTCTGAACCTTTGGGAACAAGACAATAGTTACCCAGAACAATGTGTTTTAATTTACACCTCGTAAAGGAGCACATAAAAGTAACAAACATCTGCCATCATGAAAATGACATCAAGTAAAACGCACCTGCAGTTACATCGTTTTTTATGGTAAACTTAGAACACCTAAATAGACATAGTTTAGTACTGCTACCAGCTGAGGTGACTGTAAGAATGGCAAGGGTCAGCAGAAAAATGACTAGAGATAATTAGCTAACATCAGCAGGAAACCTTAAAGAAAATACTACTGGAAAAAAGGTATAAATATTGAACTCTCAAATGGGATAATAGGCTCGCTTGAAGGGGCAAAGCGATTCTCGGCTTCAGGGCTAGCTCTGTAAGTCTTTGTACCTTGGGGATCAAACTGTATTTGATTTTGGTGGATATCCTAAATAAACTTTAAAAACTGTAAAACTATAGCGAAGTTAAGATTTGAGAGTAGGTTCTCTACTAATAAAATTGTAAAGCTTTCTCTTTTTGGAACTGTTAATGTTGCGATTGACTCACTGATGTGCTATCAGTTACTGAGAAAGACTGGAAGTTAAGAGAGTAACAAACAGGCTTTTATTAGCTAAAGAACGAAGGCATGCCTCTAGTGGTCGACCGGTCCTGAATGCCTGGGGAACTGCAGAGCAGCCGCCTTTATACCAGGGCATATGGGTGGAGCCAGGGGCGGAGCCAGCTGAGGCATGCACAGACAGGTACAACAATGGGCAAGAGTGAACAACAGTGAAGTGAACAACAGTGAAGTGAACAACAGTGAACAACAGTGGTTTACCACATTCACCCCTTGCTTAAAAAATGAGTCCGACGGGGTGAAGTGTATTAAAAGTTCGTATAATTAAGTCTTTCTGGGGGTCTTGTATGCCGTCGTGATCGTTGTGGCGACGGCTGAGGTGGTGCAGCTTCCGACGCCGAGTCCCACGCGGGCCGGAGCGCTGGCGTGTCGTCCTCCTGGGTGTTGAGTTGGTTGGTGATCAATGGCGGGTCATGGGGCCACGGCGTGCCGTCTACAGGGGTTAGGTATGGGTCCGTTGCCGCCGGTACATTGTGGGTAGCGGTGATGTTGGTTTCAGGGGCCCCCGAGGGTGCGAGGTCTCGTATGGAGACTGTGTCCTCCCGCCCGTCCGGGTACGCAATGTAAGCATACTGGGGGTTGGCGTGGAGGAGGTCAACCCTCTCGACCAGGGGGTCCATTTTATGGGTCCTCATGTGTCTTCTCAGTAGGACCAGCCCTGGGGATGTCAGCCATGGCGGTAGCGATGTCCCCGATGTGGACTTCCTTGGGAAGACAAACATTTTCTCATGAGGGGTGGAGTTAATGGCAGTGCAGGGCAGTGACCGAATAGAGTGGAGCGCATCGGGGAGCACCTCCTGCCAGCGGGAGATCGGAAGGCCCCTAGACTTTAAGGCTAGCAGGGCGGCCTTCCAAACTGTCGCATTCTCTCTTTCCACCTGTCCGTTCCCCCGGGGGTTGTAACTGGTGGTCCTGCTTGTGGCAATACCCCTAGCGAGCAGGTACTGACGGAGTTCGTCGCTCATAAACGATGAGCCCCGGTCGCTATGGATATAGCTGGGGAAACCGAACAGGGTGAAGAGGTCATTCAGACATTTAATGACCGTGGCACTGGTCATGTCTGGGCAGGGGATGGCGAACGGGAAACGGGAGTACTCATCAATAATGTTGAGGAAGTACACATTGCGGTCGGAGGAGGGGAGAGGCCCTTTAAAATAAACGCTCAGGCGCTCGAAGGGGCGAGTGGCTTTTATCAGGTGAGCCCTGTCTGGTCTATAAAAGTGCGGTTTGCACTCAGCGCAGACTTGGCAGTTCCTGGTCATGGTCCTGACCTCCTCAATGGAGTAAGGCAGGTTGCGGGCCTTGAAGAAATGGAAGAACCTGGTGACCCCCGGGTGGCAGAGGTCATTGTGGAGGGCCCGCAGTCTATCAACCTGTGCGTTGGCGCAGGTGCCACGCGATAGAGCATCCGGGGGCTCATTGAGTTTCCCGGGCCGGTACAAGATATCGTAATTGTAGGTGGAAATTTCAATTCTCCACCTCAAAATCTTGTCATTTTTGATTTTGCCCCTCTGCTTGTTATTAAACATAAAAGCAACTGAACGCTGGTCAGTGAGTAGGGTGAATCGTTTTCTGGCCAGGTAATGCCTCCATGTCGCACAGCTTCCACAATGGCCTGGGCCTCCTTTTCGGCAGAGGAGTGTCTGATTTCGGAGCCTTGGAGGGTTCGTGAAAAGAAGGCCACGGGCCTTCCCACCTGGTTAAGGGTAGCGGCCAGGGCAAAGTCGGACGCATCGCTCTCCACCTGGAAAGGGATGGACTCGTCCACCGCGTGCATGGTGGCTTTAGCAATGTCCTCTTTGATACGGTGGAAGGCTAAGCCGGCCTCTGCCGCCAGGGGAAAAGAGGTGGACTTGATAAGTGGACAGGCTTTGTCCGCATAATTAGGGACCCACTGGGCGTAGTAGGAGAAAAACCCCAGGCATCTCTTCAGGGCCTTGAGGCAGTGGGGCAGGGGAAGGTCCATAAGGGGACGCATCCGGTCGGGGTCGGGGCCGATGACTCCGTGTTCCACAACACAGCCAAGGATAGCGAGGCGGGTTGTGCGGAATATGCACTTCTCCTTGTTATACGTAAGGTTTAGGAGTTGGGCAGTGCGGAGGAATTTGTCGAGGTTGGCGTCATGGTCCTGCAGGTCATGGCCGCAGATGGTCACATTGTCCAGGTAGGGAAAAGTGGCCTGCAACGCATTCTGGTCGACCATCCGGTCCATCTCCCTTTGGAAAACGGAGACCCCGTTGGTGACGCCGAAGGGAACCCGAAGGAAGTGGTAGAGGCAGCCGTTTGCCTCGAAGGCAGTATACTGGCGGTCCTCATAGCGGATAGGGAGTTGGTGATATGCTGACTTAAGGTCAATGGTGGAGAATACGCGGTATTGTGCGATCTGATTGTCAATATCAGATATGCGGGGGAGGGGGTATGCGTCCAGTTGGGTATATCGATTAATTGTTTGGCTGTAGTCAACGACCAGGCGCTGCTTCTCGCCGGTCTTGACGACCACAACCTGGGCTCGCCAGGGGCTGGTGCTAGCTTCAATAATCCCCTCCTTCAGGAGCCGCTCCACCTCAGATTTAATAAAAACTCTGTCACCAGCGCTGTATCGCCTGCTTTTGGTGGCGATGGGCTTACAGTCGTGGGCGAGGTTAGCCAACAACGGGGGGGATGACTTTAAGCGTGGAGAGGCTGCAAAAGGTGCGCGGCGGGCAATTTGAAAACTGCTGGTTGCAGACTGTGAGTGGGGGAAGGGGTCCACCGTACGCCATCGTGACACTCTTAAGGTGGCACTGAAAATCCAACCCCAGTAGAACGGCAGCGCAGAGATGGGGCAGGACAAGCAGTTTAAAGTTTCTGTACTCTGTGCCCCTCACCAAAAGGGTCACCATGCAGTAGCCGCCGACGTCTGCTGAATGGGACTTGGAGGCCATAGAGACCCGGTGGCGCACTGGCAGGACCGGGAGAGAGTAACGCCGCACCGTGTCGGGGTGGATAAAGCTCTCCGTGCTCCCGCAGTCGAAAAGGCAGGTCGTGGCGCGGCCATTTACCTTAATGTCCATCATGGACCTGGCTAGTTGGTGAGGTCTAGATTGGTCCAGTGTAACGGAGGCCAGCGTAGGGTCAGGCGTGTCACTGCAGTCATCAGGTGAGGCAGTGGGTGAGTCGGGTGCCTGTTGCAAAAATGGCGGCCGGAATGGATCACCCATGGTCGAAGGCATCCAAGATGGCGTCCAAGATGGCGGCGCCCATGATCCACACGCGGCTGGAGGCGTACAAGATGGCATCCAAGATGGCGGCATCCAAGATGGCGGCCCGCTCGGCCCACACGCGGCACTGCTGGAGTTTGGGGTAGGTTTAGCCTTGCAGACGCTGGCGTAGTGCCCTTTCTTCCCACAACCAGAGCAAGTAGCGTTTTTTGCTGGGCAGCGCGCTCTGGGGTGTTTGGCTTGGCCACAGAAGTAACACTTCGGGCCCCGGGACATCGCTGCAGAAGTTGGGCCATTGGCGGGATGTGACGGGGGTGGCGCGGCGCAGGGTGGTGGTCCTACCGTGTCCCAGGATGGCGGCGCCCGCGCCATCCACGATGCGGCCACGCGGTCAGGGGAGTAGGCGTCCATATTCCGGTGGGCCACGTCTAGCGAGAGTGCGAGGGCCGTGGCCTTCTTCAGGTCGAGTTCGCCCTGCTCCAACAGTCTCTGCCGGGTGTAGTTGGACCTGAGGCCCGCGATGAAGGCGTCCCGCACAAGTTCCTCCGTGTACACCGTGGCCGACACCTCTTTACATTTGCAGGCCCGGCTGAGCACCTTCAGCGCCCGTAGGTATACCTCCATCGATTCCCCGGGTTGCTGTTTGCGGGACCCCAGGAGGTGTCTGGCGTAAACCTCATTTACCGGGCGTGCGTACTGTTCTTTAAGGAGGTCGAGAGCACCCTTGTAGGTAGTCGCATCTTGGATGAGCGAATAAGCTTGGTGGTTCACCTTGGCGGTCAGAACCCTTAGTTTGTCGCCATCGTTTTGAACAGTTTCAACGGAGGCTTCTAGGAAAAATTCGAAGCATCGCAGCCAGTGTGCGAATTTGGTAGATGAAGCCGCCTCTTGAGGGTCTAGTTCCAGGCGTGCTGGTTTGAGGATTTGCTCCATCAAAAAAAAAAGTTTAGCTAATAAAATTGATGCGCTATCAATTACTGAGAAAGACTGGAAGTTAAGAGAGTAACAAACAGGCTTTTATTAGCTAAAGAACGAAGGCATGCCTCTAGTGGTCGACCGGTCCTGAATGCCTGGGGAACTGCAGAGCAGCCGCCTTTATACCAGGGCATATGGGTGGAGCCAGGGGCGGAGCCAGCTGAGGCATGCACAGACAGGTACAACAATGGGCAAGAGTGAACAACAGTGAAGTGAACAACAGTGAACAACAGTGAAGTGAACAACAGTGAACAACAGTGAAGTGAACAACAGTGGTTTACCACACTCACCAACTGTAAATTATATGTCGGTTCTTTAATAAATCTATATATTTTTAGAATTGTCTCACATAATACTTCTGTATCAAACTCGCAAACTCAATCTCTGTACACTCTTTGGTGAGGAGTTGCAGAATTCTGGGGGAGTTTTCCGGACCCTCATAATATCTGGAACGTTACAGTCTAGCTAAACTTATTAAAAGTGCTATCTGGAGGATGGTAACATTTTCAGGTTGTTCCTTTCCTTTAGGGAGAGATAGTCCGGACCTTTAGATCCAATTAACCGTCTTTAGGATTCGGCTACCTCAAACTTTAGTTGAAAGTGAATGTCTGAGGAATACGCCTGATCTGGGGTAGCCCTAAAGTGGCTGGACTAGTAATTATCCTTTCAGTTGGTGCCCAACGTGTGTGTTAACGAGTTGATACAGAACCCTATACTTATATTTATATCTATATCCATCTTGTAGATTGTTAAGTATAGAAGGAGTGTTTTACTGACAGAGGTACTAAGACCCAGATTTAAGTCTCCAGAGATGACAAGACCCTGATCAGGCCTTGTAGAACTTAAATCAGAACTCCCTCAATATACCATTGAGATCTAGAAATTTCTTACAAAGTTCATATTAAACCCTAACCGAGGTTAGGTCCTGACGAAATGGCAAACCCTGTCGGAATTGGCTAAGTCTTTTTATTAGGAAATTCAAACAATTGCTTTATTAGGGGAAATAATCCTAGCTCAGTACCTCCACAAGACCAAGTAATAATTTTTGATGGCTCATCAATGATAATTAAAAAAGAGACATCCCAACAATCCTCAGCTGGGATGGGGATAGTAGTAGGGACTTTTCGAGATTCCCATTATTTTTATCCAGAAGAATTACTGTCCATACCCCTTGCTGAAACCGCAGCATTACGGTATGCTTTAGAAAAGGCAGACCTCATTAAACCCACACTAATCAGTACGGATAGTTACTATTTGTTAGGGGGATTAAATACGTGGGGTTACGGGGATAGGGTGGGATATGTGTTGGTGTAGGGGTTACAGGGATCAGGTGGGATATGTGTCGGTGCAGGCTCGATGGGCCGAAATGGCCTCTATCTGTACTGTGAGGATTCTGTGATTCTGTGATTCTGATATTGTAAAAGAGGATATAATCAAGATCTAGTTTTCTGGGAACAAACAAACTTTACCAATCATAGGGGTAATCCCATAAAACATAAGTCATTGTGGGAAGATATTTTCCGTTCGAGAATGAAGAAACAGAATTGTCAGGTGATTCATGTAAACGGGCATACCACAGGGACAGTACACTCAAAAACAGTCTTGCAGATGAACAAGCGAAACGTTCGGTCTGCATGACACCCCCTTGAGAGGGGCCTGCCAATATTAGTGTAATCACTAGGGTAGAACGGGCAGCTAATCAGGATGAGGAACTGATTCAGCTATTAGACCCAACAAAAGAGAATCCATCAGGATATCCACCAAAGTACTTTTACTCAAAAACCCCTACGGGTATTGTGCTAGTTAAGTTGCCCAAGGGAAACCGAGAAGTACCCCCCGAGACACAAACGAGAACAGCTTGTAAATAGGTTAAGCACATTGTGGTGCCAGAACAACATTCTGCAAATTGACTCCCTTATATTGGTGGCCAGGCATGCTTAAGGCCTGTAAAACATACGTGGCAAATTGTGAGCCATGCTATTTAACCAATAAGTCATCACTAATTAAGCCGCCACCATTGGCTCCTGTGAAAGCTGATGAGCCAATGGGAAAATTCTTTACTGATTTTATTGGACCACTTCCCCCGTCTTTGGGATATGAAAATGTTCTCGTTCATGTAGATGGATGCACTTCCTTCTGCTGGCTGGTCCCCACAAAAGCTGTTTCGGAAAACGCACTCACCAATGCTATTACTGACATAAATTCTGTAGCTGGTGCACCCAAAATCTTACACTCCGATCAAGGCGGAGCCTTTCTCTCCAAAGTCTTCAAAAACTACTGCGAACAAAGGGGGATTGGGTTAGAGCACAGCACGCCACGTCATCTGCAATCAGCGGGGCTGGTGGAACGTAAAAACCAGGAAGTAAAAAAGCTATTGGTCAAACTGTTGAGAATCAGGGGAAATAAGTGGACCACCGTCATTCTGGAGGTGTAGCTATCACTTAATAATGTGCCTGCATCTGCGTCAGGGACAGTGTCCCCGAAAATTCCATATTATCTGATGTATGGGGTTGAGATACATACACCGCTTACCCCTGGTTCTTTTATTGCTTCTACACTCTCTGATTCCTTGACCCGACAGCGACAGTTAGATTTTTAAAAAGTAACAGAGGAGATACATCAAATTGATCAGAGGATAAGGGAGGCCAACAGGCAGAAAAAATTGACAAACAAAGCATAGCAACCACTAGCAGGAGAATGGGTACAGGAAAAGAAGTTCGAGCAAAAACCTGCTGTAAGACCGAAGTGGATAAAACCTGTTCAAATACATTCTGTTATTAACGAAAGAACAGTTAAAATACATATTAACCAGCCGAATGGCAAGCATATTCTTAAAACTGTCTCCATAGACAATTTCAAAAGATGTCCTGCGGGATACTGAAATGGAGGAACAATACAAGGTGCAGTCGTACACTGTCTTTCAAGACCCAGCTTGGAGCATGACACAGGAAATGGATGCGATCGAACTACTGATGATGGTCAGCCAGACGGTATCGCCGACTCCTTCACACGATACTTGGCAACGCCTCAGGAATTGGATTTGCAAAAAGCCACAACCAAAACAAGTAAAGGTCAACGAGTTACATCAACGAAGGAGGAAAACACTGCAGATGGAGAAGGAATCAACTGAGCTCCTGGCAAGGCCTTTATGAAAACAAGAATCTGTCCTTATGCTGGAAGACAATGGAACAGCATGTCAAGCTTCAGCCAGTTCCAAATGACAGCTCCTTGACTCGTATGAATAACTCACCTCTACGGAACGTACATCTGCCAATTGGACATTCTAAGTACATGTTGTTTCGCTAATTGCATGACAATGTACCTATCATCCTTTTAATTTGTGTTCAATTTAAAATAAGGCAAAACATTGTCCTGGAATGACTTAAAAGGAATTTTCATGTAGCACATGATTTAGGCTCTTGTGAATTGCGTGAAATTAATGTGCTATTGTAACCTTATTAGCAACATTGACCAAACTCTGTCTTGTTGCACCAGTTCATTTTCTGGTCAAGAGGGGGGTGTGAAGGAATAAGCCATATAAATATTCAGAAAAAGACACCATTCTATGAAAGAATTCTGGCCTTATTAAAACATGACAAACCGGGTCTGGAAATCTAGAAACCTAACGATGAAAAAGCTGTGATAGCATTCTGGCTATTAAGATAAGATAAGTTGTTGACACTGAATCAATAACCTTGTTGAA
Source organism: Somniosus microcephalus (assembly GCF_052327205.1). NCBI lineage: Eukaryota > Metazoa > Chordata > Chondrichthyes > Squaliformes > Somniosidae > Somniosus > Somniosus microcephalus. The sequence continues at coordinate 139,633,579 of NC_140995.1, forward strand.
ACAGAAGGATAAAAGCTCCTGGAAGTCTGAACCTTTGGGAACAAGACAATAGTTACCCAGAACAATGTGTTTTAATTTACACCTTGTAAAGGAGCACATAAAAGTAACAAACATCTGCCTTCATGAAAATGACCTCAAGTAAAACACACCTGCAGTTACATAGTTTTTTATGGTAAACTTAGAACACGTAAAGAGACATAGGGCAGGAATTTAACTCAGGAGTCGGGTTGTGCCTCCATCGAGATGCGGCCAATCCACGCGATTTTAACTTGATTGACCTTGTTGAACCCACTGGGTGGGCTCAGCAGGCCAATTAAGGGCCACCCAGCAATAGGTGATGTCACAGACTGAAATTTCAACTGTCAAGAGCTTTTGACAGATGATATATCAGTGTTTCACTGCTGTTTGAAGCTGTCAAACACTGACAGTCTTACTTCTAACCCAAGTCCTTCTCCACAGACTCAGTTAGAAATATTTCCTGCACAGTAAGCTGAAGGCTGTCACTTTTGACAGTTCGCAGCCATTCTGCTTTCTGTGCTGGTGAGATGAGGGACTCCCGAAACATAAAGGTTGGAAGGCTGAAAAGGTAAGAAAAGGTATGTAAAACTTATTTAATCACTTTAGACGCACCAAACACACTTACCTTTGCACTCATGCACACATCTGAACACCGACATCTCGACCCCTCCAAGTCCTTCAACCCGACGGCCCACCTCCTCTAACTTGGCGTGGTTTGGAGCCATCGGGAATCCCACACTTCAACATCAAAAATAGGGATTAGGCTAAAAACTGCCTGCTAACTACCTGTTAACAGGCAGTTAATTGGCACTAATCCCTTCCCGCCTCGGGTAGGCGGATCCCAGTGCGGGGCGGGTACCTGCTGCCTTTGAAACTGGCATGGAGGCGGGTTTGGGTGCGGGAAGGGGTCAGGACCCCTGATTTTGGGATTTTAACCTCCCCACGCCTCCAATCCCAACTCCATGGCACAATGAAAATCCTGCCGATAGTTCTGTACTGCTACCAGCTGAGGTGACTGTAAGAACTGCAAGGGTCAGCAGAAAAATGACTAGAGATAATTAGCAGAAAACCTTAAAGGAAATACAACTTGAAAAAGGGTATAAATATTGAACTCTCAAATGGGATAATAGACTCGCTTGAAGGGGCAAAGCGATTATCGGCTTCAGGGCTAGCTCTGTAAGTCTTCAACTCTTTGTATCCCCTGTGGCCATCCCCCTCTCAAACAGATACACCACTTAGGATATTGTTGAGGGAGATGGCTTATCAGGGGAAAGCAGCAGCAGCCAACTTCCTGGTACCATGGGTGGTCCTGCTGCACAGGACGGGAGGAAAAAGAGCGGGAGAGCTATAGTGATAGGGGATTCTATTGTAAGGGGAATAGATAGGCATTTCTGCGGCCGCAAACGAGACTCCAGGATGGTATGTTGCCTCCCTGGTGCAAGGATGTCTCGGGGCAGCTGCAGGGCATTGTGGAGGGGGAGGGTGGACAGCCAGTTGTCGTGGTGCATATAGGTACCAACGATATAGGTAAAAAATGGGATGAGGTCCTAAAAGCTGAATATAGGGAGTTAGGAGGTAAATTAAAAAATAGGAGCTCAATGGTAGTAATCTCAAGATTGCTACCAGTGCCACGTGCTAGTCAGAGTAGAATTGAAGGATATTTCAGATGAATACACAGCTAGAGGAATGGTGCAAGGGGCAGGGTTTCAAATTCCTGGGACATTGGAATCGGTTCTGGGGGAGGTGGGACCAGTACACACTGGACAGTTTGCACCTGGGCAGGACCGGAACTGATGTCCTAGGGGGGAGTGTTTGCTAGTGCTGTTGGGGAGGGTTTAAACTAAAATGGCAGGGGTTTGGGAACCTGTGCAATGAGACAGAGGAAAGGGAAGCAAGGATAGAAACAAAAGACAGGAAGGAGAATAGCAAAAGTGGAAGGCAGAGAAATCAAGGGTGTAAATCAAACAGGGCCACAGTAAATAAGAATTCTAAAAGGACTAAGAGTGTTAAAAAATCAATCCTGAAGGCTTTGTGTCTTAATGCGAGGAGCATTCGTAATAAGGTGGATGAATTAGCTGCGCAAATAGATGTAAACGGATAAGATATAATTGGGATTACAGAGACATGGCTCCAGGGTGACCAAGACTGGGAATTTAACATCCAGGGGTATTCAATATTCAGGAAGGACAGGAAAAAAGGAAAAGCAGGTGGGGTAGCATTGCCGGTTAAAGAGGAGATTAACACAATAGTAAGGAAGGATATTAGCTCTGATGATGTGGAATCTGTATGGGCAGAGCTGAGAAATACCAAGGGGCAGAAAACGTTATTGGGAGTTGTATGCAGACCCGCAAACAGTAATGCTGAGGTTGGGGGTGGCATTAAATTGGAAATTAGAGATGCGTGCAATAAGGGCACAGTAGTTATCATGGGTGACTTTAATCTACATATAGATTGGGCTAACCAAATTAGTAACAATACTGTGGAGGGTGAATTCCTAGAGTGTATACGGGATGGTTTCCTGGACCAATATGTCGAGGAACCAAATAGAGATCAGGCCATCTTAGACTGGGTATTATGTAATGAGAAAGGATTAATTAGCAATCTTGTTGTGCGAGGTCCCTTGGGTCGGAGCGATCATAATATGCTGGCGTTCTTCATTAAAATGGAGAGTGAAGTAGTTGACTCAGAGACTAGGATCCTGAATTTAAATAAAGGAAACTACGATGGTATGAGGCACGAGTTGGCTAGGATGGATTGGGAAATGTTACTTAAAGTGTTGACGGTGGATAGGCAATGGCAAACATTTAAAGATCGCATGGATGAACTACAGAATTTGTTCATCCCTGTTTGGCCTAAAAATAAAACAAAAAAGGTGACTCAACCGTGGCTAATAAGGGAAATTAGGGATAGCAAAAGATCCAAGGAGAGGACATATAATTTGGCCAGAAAAAGCAGCAAACCTGAGGATTGGGAGCAGTTTAGAATTTAGCAAAGGAGGACAAAGGGATTAATTAAGAGGGGTAAAATAGATTAGAGTAAGCTTGCAGGGAACATAAAAACTGACTGTAAAAGCTTCTATAGATATGTGAAGAGAAAAAGATTGGTGAAGTCAAGCGTAGGTCCCTTGCAGTCAGAATCAGGGAATTTATAATGGGGAACAAAGAAATGGCAGACCAATTAAATACATACTTTGGTTCTGTCTTCACAAAGGAGGACACAAATAACCTCCCAGAGATGTCGGGGAACATAGGGTCTAATGAGAGGGAGGAATTGAATGAAATCAGTATTTGTAGGGCAATGGTGTTAGGGAAATTGACGGGATTGAAGGCCGATAAATCCCTAGGGCCTGATAATCTACATCCTAGGGTACTTAAGGAAGTGACCCTAGAAATAGTAGATGCATTGCTGGTCATCTTCCAAAATTCTATAGACTCTGGAACAGTTCCCATGGATTGGAGGATAGCTAATGTTACCCCACTATTTAAAAAGGCTGGTAGAGAAAAAGCGGGGAATTATAGACCGGTAAGCCTGACATCGGTAGTGGGGAAAATGCTAGAGTCCATTATAAAAGATGTAATAGCAGCGCACTTGGAAAACAGTGACAGGATCGGACAAAGTCAATATGGATTTACAAAAAGTAAATCATACTTGACTAACCTACTGGAATTTTTTGAGGATGTAACTGATAGAATAGATAAGGGAGAACCAGTGGATGTGGTGTATTTGGACTTTCAGAAGGCTTTCGATAAGGTCCCGCACAAGAGATTAGCGTGTAAAGTTAAGGCACATGGGATTGGGGGTAAGGTACTGACTTGGATAGAGAACTGGTTGGCAGACAGGAAGCAAAGAGTTGGAATAAACGGGTCTTTTTCCGAGTGGCAGGCAGTAACTAGTGGGGTACCGCAGGGATCGGTGCTAGGATCCCAGCTATTCACAATATATATAAATGATCTAGACAAGGGAACTAGATGTAATAGCTCCAAGTTTGCAGATGACACAAAGCTGGGTGGGCGTGTGTGCTGTGAGGAGGATGCAGAGAAACTCCAGCACGATTTGGACAGGTTGGGTGATTGGGCAGATGCATGGCAAATGCAGTATAATGTGGATAAATGCGAGGTTATCCACTTCGGTGGCAAAAACAGGAAGACAGATTATTACCTGAATGGCAATAGATTGGGAAAAGGGGAAGTGCAATGAGACCTAGGTGTCCTTGTGCACCAGTCTCTGAAGGTAAGCATGCAGGTGCAGCAGGCGGTTAAGAAGGCAAATGGTATGTTGGGCTGCATAGCGAGAGGATTCGAGTACAGGAGCAAGGATGTCTTGCTGCAGTTGTACAGGACCTTGGTGAGACCACACCTTGAGTATTGTGTGCAGTTTTGGTCACCTTATCTGAGGAGGGATGTTCTTGCCATGGAGAGAATGCAGCGAAGATTCACCAGACTGATACCTGGGATGGCAGGAATGACGTATGAGGAGAGATTGGGTTGATTAGACTTTTATTTGCTAGAGTTTAGAAGAATGAGAGGGGATCGCATTGAAACTTATAAAATTCTAACAGGACTAGGCAGACTAGATGCAGGAAGGATGTTCCCGATGGCAGGGGAGTCCAGAACCAGGGGTGACAGTCCAAGGATAAGGGGTGAGCCATTTAGGACTGAGATGAGGAGGAATTTCTTCACCCAGAAAGTGGTGAAACTGGAATTCTCTGCCACACAGGGCAGTTGAGGCCAATTCATTAAATATATTCAAGAAGGAGTTAGATATATTTCTTAAGGCTAAAGGGATCAAGGGATATGGGGAGAAAGCAGTGACGTGGTACTGAATTTGGATGATCAGCCATGATCTCATTAAATGGCGGAGCGGGCTCGAGGGACCGAATGGCCTACTCCTGCTCCTATCTTCTATGTTTCTATCAAGGTACTGTATTTGATTTTGGTGGATATCCTGAATATACTTTAAAAACTGTAAAACTGTAGCGAAGTTAAGATTTGAGAGTAGGTTCTCTGCTAATAGAATTGTAAAGCTTTCTCTTTTTGGAACTGTTAATGTTGCGATTGACTCACCAACTGTAAATTATATGTCGGTTCTTTAATAAATCTATATATTTTTAGAATTGTCTCACATAATACTTCTGTATCAAACTTGCAAACTCAATCTCTGTACAATCTTTGGTGAAGAGTTGCAGAATTCTGGGGGAGTTTTCCGAACCCTCATAATATTTGGAAAGTTACAGTCTAGCTAAACTTATTAAAAGTGCTATCTGGAGGATGGTAACATTTTCAGGTTGTTCAGTAATAATCCTTTCAGGAGCTGCCACAAGCTACCCTTTCCCCTGGCCTTGCTGCAGCCCGCTCGTTCCCGGTGCCTCACCCTGTGCAGATTCCGCTACTATACTAGACACTAAAGAACGCGTAGTGCCAGCATCTGAGCTGGTGTCTGCGGGTGAGACATGCAGTGACACGGTGTGTTCTTCCTCCTCTTTTTCTCCCGCCTCGCTCTCTACGGTGCCCTCAGGGATAGGCTGCTCAGGTGCTTGCTGATTATCTGAAAGCACAAAGGAACAAGAGTTGGGTTAAGGTGAGGGGAGGGGGCAGGAAGGGAGAAAGGCATGAGTAGCTGGAAAGTGCAAAACGCTTGTGGGGGAGGGAAAAGTGGGATGTGAGAAGAAGGATTAGGGATGAATATACTGTTGGGGGGAAAAATTCAGTATCGCCCCGTTTGGGGCGCCATTATTGGCCGTGCGCAAAGTTTAGCGCCTGGCGCTAATTATCGCCTCCGACAGCAAACTTGGTTTTTATCGCCCCTGGAGGTGATTGGAGTGCAAAATCAGGCGCTTCACCCCTGTCTTAAGGCGCAAAGGCCGGGGAGCGAGGCGCTACCTCAGAGCACTGGCGAAGCTCATGTGATGTCATTCAGCAATGGAACACAGACACACTGGCTCCGGCCAGTTCTTAAAGGGGAGATCTGATGAAATGTCATCGACCTGAAACGTTAACTCTGTTTCTCTCTTCACAGATGTTGCTTGACCTGCTGAGTTTCTCCAGCATTTTCTGTTTTTATCTTAAAGGGGAGGGTTGATTTTGCTCTCCACCCACATCCTGCTCATTGCAGCCTTGAATCTCGGCCTGGAGAGACCTGTACATCAAATCTGCTGGAAAGAACAATGGAGAGACCCAGGGAAAGAGCTCAGAGTGCAGCCCCCACAGTCTCTTCTAAATAGATACAAGGAGGGCAAATCAAAATGAACCTGCAAAGTGCTGCTCAGTACCCAAAACTCCTTCACACAGTGTAGAATCTCTCCAGAAGTCTCTCTCTCTCTCTCTCTCTCTCTCTCAGAATGCATGTTGCAAAAATGTCAGCAACAAAAAAAGGCAGGAAGCGGTCGTCTTTAAATAGCGCTTTCCCAGTTCCTTCCTGACTGCAAAATGCTCCTCTCAACCTGTCGTTGCTAGCGGCAGATGGTAAGGCAGGGGGCGCCACTCAGTATCTGGTCCGGGGTGCTACCGGGGCATTGCGCACTCGACTGACGCCACGATCTACCGGCGCAGGAGATCATGGTGGTAGTGTTTAGCGCCGCCGCAAAATGTCTAGTTAATTTCGTAAGCGGCGCAAACATCGCCGCGCCCGGGCGCTAGTTGCTTTGCGCCCCATTAGCACCCTCTTAAGGCGCTAACGGGAGGTGCAAACAACTGAATTTTCCCCCCTTGTTGTCCCCAAGGGGGTCAACATCACCAGTGGCCACGGCGCCCAGCAGCTGGTGCCCAATAATCTGCAGCACTCAATTCTCCAGTGCAGTGGTTGGGTGTCGGCTTGTCACCAACCTGTGTGCTCCTGCTCCATCCTGTTGAGAGCCACTTTGGCCTGCAAGAGAAAGGAAAGTGTGTGAGTGAGTGTGGAGAAATATGTTTGGGTGATGTGCCTGCCATAGTTGAATAGCTGTCATTGTGTACAAGGTGTGTGATGTGGGTGTGAGTGTTGCTAGGTAGAGATTGGTGGTGGGTGAGTGCTGGGGGGTGTGGTGCTTTGGGCAGTGTGTGAAGATTGTGTCTCAGATGGTGTTATGTACCATTTGTTGAAGCATTGACTCACCCTGACCACCTGAGTGAGGTCGTTAAATTTCTTTGTGCACCGTGTGTGAGTCCTGGGGACCACAGTGCTACCCGAGACATGCTGCGCTACATTCCTCCACATGGTGCGGATGACTTGTGGCGAGGGCTTCCTGCCACTTGCTGGGGGGAGCACCACCCTCTGCCTCTCCACAGCGAAAACCAGTGCCCCCAATGCTTCATCACAGAATCTGTGGGCTCTCTCCCTGAGGTGTGGATCTGCCACGAGTACACCTGGTTCAGTCCTCTGGCTCCTTCTCCTTATCCTGTTTCTGCTTGCTGAGCCAACTGCACAGCCAGCAATGCTGAGAATGACGTTCTGCAGCATCAATGAACCTCCCCTTTAAGTACTGAAAAAAGCCTGTGGCAATCATGGCTTGCAATTAGACTGCACCTGATATTAGTCCATCCTTGGGTAATGCAAATGAGCTTGGGCTTTAAGACTTGATTTAGGACTCCAATAGTTTTTTTGAGCATTGAGCACGAATTTTGCATGCAGTCTAAAGCATTAGCGCCTGGCGCTAATTCTCCAACTTTTCCACTGACACTGCCCATTCCTTAGCTATAATAAATTTCTAGTCCTAAGTCTTTACTTCCAGTTTGGGTGCATAGTACAAAATGGGTTTACCTGATGGAGGTCTGCCATTGAAAAGTGTGTTACCAACCAAGTGAAAATGTAAATCATTAAGTTGCTTTATATCAGAATTTTAAAGTGAGTGAATAATGTTTCTTCTCCTTTTGTGTACAGTAAGAAGCCTTGGTTTAGAAACCAGTGCGAGTCAGGACTTTAAAGGGGAGTAGCAGTGCCAGCATTGATGTTGAGAGTTGGAAGGGAGGGACAAGTGGAAGTCAGCATTAAAGTTGGGAGCGGGGAGCCATTGGAGTAAGCATTAAAGTCGGGAATTGGGAGGTTGACCATCAATTAAATTGAAATTCAGAAGAGGAGGGAATAGTGGAAGCCAGCACTGAACTCGGAAATCGGGAAGAAGTAGAGAGAACCATCATTGAACTTACGAGTTAGGAGGGGAGGGAACATTGGGAGGTAGCATTGAACATGGGAGTGAGGAGGGAGGGAGCGGTGGAAGCCACATTCAATATTAACTGCTATTCATGTGTAGTATGCTTCCAAATTTTCAATCCTGGTGGGCAAGTCTTTCTACTAGAGTCAGAAAATGATCCTCAATGTTTGCCCTTATTAGCTGTTTATATCAATTTCTATTCTGAGCACTCCAGATTTTTTATGAGCTGGATCAAGGCTCTCTATGGCAATCCTTAACGTGTCATGACCATGTCTTAGGCTTCAATATTTCACCATCTTAGAGGAATGGTTTGCAAGTAATGGCTGGAAAGCCGCAGGCAGAAAATAGTTACAGATGGATTTGAAATTGTTTGGAGACTGGGCACCAGTGGTGTCCTGTAGGGATTGGTGTTGGGACAGTTGCTCTTTACTATTTTTATCAATGATCTAGATGTAGGTGTTGTGGGCATGATCTGCAAATTTGCAGATGATACTAATATTTGTGCGAGTGTTCGGACTGTAAAAGATGCTTGACGGCTTCAGGCAGATATTGATGTGTTGGGGATTGGGCTCGTGACTGGCAAATTTGGAAAAGTGCACTGTTATGCATGTGGGCAGGGTAAATACTGACCATGCATACAGCCTTCAGGGAAAAGCATTAAAGCAGGTGGTGAATAAAAGAGATCTGGGCGTTCTAATGCATAGATCTCCAAAGGTGCTTGAACAATGCAATGAAGCAATAGCTAAAGCGAATAGGGTGTTGGGGTGCATTTATAGGACAATTGACTATAAGACAATGCATCATATTTTGTCCTTGTACAAGACCTTGGTCAGACCTGTTAGAATACTGAGCCCAATTTTTTGGCCCCTCACATGGTGGATGATAGTGAAGCTTTGGAAAGGGTGCAGAGGAGGGCCACTAGACTAATTCTCAGTTTAACACATCTTAGTCATCAAAATAGGTTAATGGAACTGGGACTCTACACTTTAGAGAAGCGTAGAATTAGGGGTGATCTGATCGAGGTTTATAAGGCAATGAAAGGCATAGATTGTTTTCGATTTGACAGTTTGTTCCAATTAAATAGATTAGGGAGGACCAGGGGGTCACAATTTTAAGTTCCATTAAGCCAGATCGAGGTTAGATGTCAGGAGGTGGTTCTTTCCCCAGAGATTAGTGGACCTCTGGAACAGGCGGCCAGCTTGTGTGGTGGACGCCGATTCACTGAATTCTGTCAAACGAGAGCTGGGCCTGTTTCTGGCTAGGGCGGAGTTCACCTCTTACAGAAGGTAGGTAGTGCCTAGAGTTAACAGGGTCAGAGTGATCGCTTGGACTAGTGCCAATTGCCTAGGGGGGTCAGAGAGGCATTTCCAAGATTTTTTCCCCCCAAATTGGCCTGGTTTTGCACCTCTCCCAGGATATCACATGGTTTTGGGTGGGGTGGCGTGTACGTATTGTGATATACAAGGGGGGCGATTTTGTCAGCCCTGGGGAGGCAGGTTTGGAGGCGGGACTGCCGGGAAAATGGCAGAATCTGGGGGCGGGTACCCAACCCGCCTCCGTGTCATCTTCCCAGGAAGCGGGTCCCCGACTCGCACTGGGTCTCGTCTCCTGGAGGCAGGAAGGGGATTACATCCACTGAACTGCCTGTTAACAGGTAGTTAACAGGCAGTTAAGAGGATTATCCCCATTTGTAGTGTCCGTGTGTAGATAAAGACACTGAAGACAGGAGTTGGTTCATAGGTATTTACTAAGCAAGTCTGGGGGGGGGGTTCTAAAGGATATACACAATACACAGGCTTATATAGCCCAAGTGGCAATTACCGGCATTACGCACACCTGGGGCTCTTAAAGGCACATACACCACAATTGCTCTTAAAGGCACATACACCACAATTCCTCCCCTTCTAGCTAACTAGTACATCATATTTTAAGTAATTATTAATTACATGTTATATGCAAAATAATATACATTGCTGTATTAATTAATTATAAGTTAGTCTCTCAGGAGGCTTCCTGACTCGGCCCGGATAACGCCTCGGGGGTGTAGTAGTTTCTGGTGGTGTAGTAGGTTCTTCTGGCAAGGCTGATTCGGCTTGAAGGCCAGTGCCGGGTTCATCGGGTTCCAGTATCACCGGATCGGAGGTAGATATGGGTATCTCTACGTCATCGTTAGATGTATAGCGTGGTGGTGTAGGTTGTCCCTTTTCGGATGACTTGATGATTTGGTCAGCATGGCGCCTTATTATGCTTTCTCCGATGTCCACGGTATACATCAGTGGTCCTAGTCATGTGCAGATAGTTCCAGGCTGCCATTTCTCGGTACGGTAGTCCCGGGCCAAAACCAGTTGGCCTATCTGGAAGGCCCTAGTTGGCCTTTCATTCATGCCCTGAAACTGCCGGTTCTCCACGTCCCTTCGGATGTTGGGCTTGACCAAATCCAGCCGGCATCTTAGGTTTCTATTGTAGAACATCATGGCGGGAGTTTGGTTTGTAACCATATGTGTTGCATTCCTATATGCAAATAAGAAGTTATCCACCTTGTGCTGAAGTTTTATGTCTTCATTACCCATGGCCTTTATGGCCTTCTTAAAGGTCTGGACAAACCTTTCAGCCAATCCATTGGTGGCGGGATGGTATGGGGCGGACGTGTAGTGCTTTACCCCATTGTTCTTTAAGAACTTTCTGAATTCTTCGGACACAAATTGCGGTCCATTATCAGAACATATCTGTTCCGGCAGCCCATTCCTGGCAAATATGGTCCTTAATACTGTGATGGTTTTTTCCGTGGTGGTGGAGGACATCTTTTTTACCTCCGGCCACTTGGAGTGTGCATCAACTGCGATTAAGAACATTGAGTCCATAAATGGACCAGCAAAGTCGATGTGCACCCTTTGCCAGGGAGATGAGGGCCACTCCCATGGATGTAGAGGGGCCTGTGGCGGAGCATTTTGGACCTTCTGACATCCTAGGCAGCTCTTGGTCATGTCTTCGATGTCTCCATCGATACCTGGCCACCATACAAATGCCCTAGCTAGGTTCTTCATTTTCACTCCACCCAGATGCCCCTCGTGAAGCTCCTTTAGCACTTTATCCTGGAGTTTGGGTGGAATCACCACTCTGGATCCACACATCAAGGTTCCTCGGCACACTGACAGCTGTTCTCTTCTTTGCGAGAATGCTGGCAACAGTGGTTCGCCATGTGCTGGCCATCCCTTCATTGTTAAATCGTAGACCCGTGAGAGAGTAGGGTCATTTCTGGTCTCCCTTTCAATGGCAGAATTTGTCACCGGTAGACATTCCACTATGGTAGAGTGGAATATCTCTACTGGGTCTACTGTAGGTGCCTCTTCTATCGTTGGCAACGGCAGGCGCGATAAACCGTCAGCATTCCCATGCTGTTTTGACCCTTTGTATTCAATGTTGTATTGGTGTGCCCCTAGAAAGAGGGACCACCTCTGTAGTCTTTGTGCCGTCATAATGGGGACACCTTTCTTAGGGTTGAATATGGAGATGAGGGGTTGATGGTCAGTCAGCAAGGTAAATTTTTGTCCGTGTAGGTAATGGTTGAATTTCTTCACTCCCCATACCAGGCTGAGTGCTTCCCTGTCTATCTGGGAATAGTTACGCTCAGCTGAGTTCAATGAGCGTGACGCAAAAGCTATCGGCCGTTCCGAGCCATCAGGGAATCTATGGGATAATACCGCTCCTATGCCGTAAGGGGATGCATCGCACGCCAGTCTGATTGGTAGTGATGGGTTGTAATGAGCCAAAACTTTCTCGGATGTGATTAAGTCTTTACATTTATGGAAGGCACGTTTACAGTCTTCGTTCCATTTCCAAATCACTCCTGTGTGTAGAAGATCATTAAGAGGGTGTAGAATAGTTGATAAGTTCGGTAAAAATTTATGATAGTAATTTATTAATCCCAGGAATGACCTCAATTGTGAAACATTTTCAGGTGCTGGGGCTTTTATAACTGCTTCAATTTTTTCAGGTGACTTATGCAACCCTTCCTTATTAATTATGTGGCCACAATATGATATCTGATTTTGGAAAAATTCGCACTTGGGGCGATTTGCTCGTAGGCCCCGTTCTTTCAGCCTAGTGAGCACCTGCTCCAAATTGGCAAGGTGCTCGTTGTCGTTTTCTCCTGTTATAAGGATGTCGTCTAGGTAACACTGAGTCCCCGGAATCCCTTGCAGGACTTGCTCCATAGCTCTTTGCCAGATAGCTGGAGCTGATGCTACTCCAAAAACCAGTCGATTGTACTGGTACAGGCCTTTGTGTGTGTTTATTGTGAGATACTTTTTAGAGGTCTCCTCAACTTCCATCTGTAGATATGCCTGTGCCAAGTCAATTTTTGTGAAACGTTTTCCTCCGGATAGTGAGGCGAAAATATCTTCTATCCTCGGAAGAGGATACTGTACCGTGTGAAGGACCGGGTTTACAGTCACCTTAAAGTCCCCACAGATGCGAATTTTTCTCTGTTCCTCAGAGTTATTTTTCAATGCTTTTTTCATGACTGGAACGATGGGTGTTGCCCATTCGCTCCAATCTATTTTGGTAATACGCCTGCCTTTTCCAAATTCTCCAGCTCTGCCTCGACTGCCGGACGTATTGCGTATGGCACCGGTCTTGCCTTAAAAATTTTTGGAATTGCTGCATCTTCCACTTTTATTGAGGCGGTGATGCCTTTCAAGGTTCCTAGTTTCTCTTGAAACACTTCTTTGGCGTTGGCCAAGATGTCTTTTAATCGTTCAGGTATGATGTCATCATTGTTTTTTTCCTTACTGGTCACCGTCAGTGCCTGAATGGAGTGCCAGTCTAAACGTATCTTCCTTATCCATTCACGTCCCAACAACGGTGGACCACCATCTTGTAGAATGTATAAATACAACTTTTGTATTTCTTTGCCGTTGTATACCACAGGCACCTTTATTTTTCCTTTGGGGTATACTTTCTGCCCCGTATATGTTTTTAAGATAATGGATGTGTCTTTTAGAGGTATATGCGAAAATAGCCTCTCGTAATCTCGTCGATTTATTACGGTTAGAGCTGATCCTGTATCTAGCTCCATTTTAACTGGGGACCCTGCTATTATGAGGGTAACCCAAATGGTCTGGTAATCTTCATTGGCAATTACATTATGTAATTTGAGAGAGCTTAGTCTCTTGTTCCTGGAGTCGCTATCGCTCTTCTGGTCTTCGGAGCTACTGTCCGTCATCATTTGTACCTTTCTGTGCTTTTCCTTATTGATTCTTTTCCCGTTAGTGGATTTTTTATTTTCAGATCGGCATACACGTGGAACGTGTCCCATCTTTCCGCATCGCCTGCATGCTTTTTCTTTGAACCAGCAATCCCTCTGGTCATGGTTGGATCTGCCGCAGCGATAACATCTCTCGAAACCCCGTGTCATTTCATGGGTGCCGAAGTCCTGTGGCTTTTGCTGTATCTTTGCCGCTCCTATTGCACTGAAAGCCTTGTCCAGTGTTAAATCTTTTCCAGAGGATACCTTTTTTTGTGTTTCTACACTTAGGGGATCGCAGATGAATTTGTCTTGCAGAGAATCTGCCAGTCCTGCCTCGAATTGGCAGTGTAGGGTATCAACAATCTCCTCAAAATTCTTGTCCATCGGTTCGGCTGGAGTGATTAAGTTGCGTAACAGCTTGTATGTTTCTGCGCCCATTAGATCCAGAAGCACTGAAGCTTTTTTTTCATCTTCTATTCCATTTGCGGTGCAAAACACCTCCACTCTTTCTACATATGTGGTCCAATCCTCTATCTTGTTATCAAAAACATCAATATTGCCAAAGTTAGGCTCTGTTTCGTTATCAAAAGCATCAATATTGCCAGACTTAGGCATTTCAAAAAAGATATGGCGCTTCCCGCACTTTTTTTTCTCTCTGTAGCAACGATATGGCGCTTCCTGCGCTTTCCCGCCGCTGCTACCGATAACAACGCTGTTTTACTGTGGTTTCTGTTTATTCACTGTTGGAGACTCGTTCCCGACGGAGGTCTAAACGCTGACCTGCTTGCCGCGCCGGCCGTCTCCCGAGTGCACCCTCCCAGTCCGTTATTGCTTGCCTCCGATTTCGCTGCCTGTCTCAGCTGTAGAGCCCGCCACTGGAGCCCCAGCCTGACGCCCAGGAAGGATTAGCGCAGTACCTGCCACCAGCTTGGCCAGCTGGTGAAACCACAGTTTCTATTACTTCCTTGAGTCTTCTGGACGCTGGAGGAATCGATGTCCTTGAGGTGCTGCCGAATTGCAGGTAAGTCCGTTTCCACTTCGTCGCCACTGTAGTGTCCGTGTGTAGATAAAGACACTGAAGACAGGAGTTGGTTCATAGGTATTTACTAAGCAAGTCTGGGGGGGGGGGTTCTAAAGGATATACACAATACACAGGCTTATATAGCCCAAGTGGCAATTACCGGCATTACGCACACCTGGGGCTCTTAAAGGCACATACACCACAATTGCTCTTAAAGGCACATACACCACACCATTTTTCCATCATAGGTGCAGACTTCCCGATGTCAGGAAACCCCGCCAGGGTCGGCGAGGCGAGCACTGGGTCTGCAGGGGTTGGAGGGGTCCAAAAGTGCACTGTGGAGGTGAGTGATGGGTGCAAGTGTGGAGAGGTAAGTATGTGAAGTGAGTGAAAAGTGATAGAAAAAGTTTCCTTACCTTTGTTTCTTCCTGCAGGCTTCAATCGTTGGGGATGCAACAGCCATCTGCTTTCTGCTCACAAAATAGGTTTGGTGAGCCTTGAGTACAAGAACTCACCAAACAACAGAGAATGTCAGTGTTTGACAGCTTCTCAAACAATGACAATTCATCTGTCAAAAATTTTTGACAGTTGAAACGTCATACGCTGACGTTCTCTGTAACCGGTTTCCCCTTAATTGGCCTGCTAAGCCCGCCCAGCATGCTTAATAAGGTCAATCAAGGGAAAATAGTGTGGGTTGGCCACAATTCGATGGAGGCGGGACTGAAACCCGACAAGCAGCAGTCCCGCCTCCAATGCGCCCCTATTAGCAGAATCACCCCCAAGGTATCAGAATTGTGTGGGAAAGGCTGGATGGGCCAGAGGGTCTGTCATTGTTCATATGTTCGTAAGTATTGGCACACTTCTATGTTCTCTTGTTCTAAAACGAACAGCAGAACATGATGTGATAACATTTGTGTGCTGGTGCTCTCTAGTAATGAGATTTTTATTTCTACCATTATCTACCTACTGGGGCATTAAATAAAATTACAGCAATTTTTTATATAATCGATCATTATTTAATATTCAAACAATAACATTATTTTAAAATCAACACTTACATCTGAACTTCAGAAGGTAGACAGAGATGAATTGTATAAATCAAGTTTTCATGGATTTGGAATCTGAAGTTTTAGAAGTTATAGAACAAAAGTATTATATTTTTATCACTTTCATCGCTGGCATTATGCATACTTTTTTCAGCCTTTTTTCATCATCGTGGGCATAAACCTGTAGCATTTACAATAAGCAAATCTTACAGGGCTGAAGGCCCATTTTTACACTATTACAGATTTCAGGTAGTAAATTACATCCGTTCCACCAGTATAATATTAAGCTATTTAATTCAAGCTATTACAGCCAATATTTATGGCCAGCAATGCAACTAATTCCCTTGGACAATAAATCCTCTTGTGCACTCATTGGAATATTCTGATATTTATGGCCAGTGGGAGCAGTTTTCATTGATCCACGTGAACAATGAAAGACTAATGCTCAGATTTTAATCTGAGGGAGGTAGTAATTTCATTATTATAACAGTGTTATTCCAGCCTAATGCAAATTAAATACATTGGGTAAGGGAATTTATTGAACAGGCTTCCACTTAATGTGAGTTAAAACAAATGTCATTGTGTTATAGTTCTATGAAATGAAAAGACAAAACACAAATGAAAAGGGAATTATTTTAGAATTCAGTTCCCATTACTTATTTCTCATTTTAGCAAATGCACAAAATGTGTGCCACATCTTATTTTTTAATCGCTTATGGGATCTGGGCGTCACTGGCAAGGCCAGCATTTATTGCCCATCCCTAGTTGCCCTTGAGAAAGTGGTGGTGAGCCGCCTTCTTGAACCGCTGCAGTCCATGTGGTGAGCAGTTAGTTACAACTGAGTGACTTGCTAGGCTATTTCAGAGGGCAGTTAAGAGTCAACCACATTGCTGTGGGTCTGGAGCCACATATAGGTCAGGCCAGGTAAGGACGGCAGATTTCCTTCCCTAAAGGACATTAGTGAACCATAACTAAACAGTAATTAGCAAAAAATGCATCAAATAGAGACTGCATTAATATTAGGAAAAATATCTTCTAAAATGATCATTATGCAACACAAATATTTATCTAATGTGATACAAGTACATATAAAAAGCTAAAATGATAGAGACAGATGATAGATTTTTTAATTTTTGTGATTCCCTTTTAAAGTAAAAGTACCTTGCAAACAGAAATCTTAAATAATAATGAAAGGCTTAGTCCCAAAATTGTTAGAGGTCGGGTGTGGCGGAGCGGAACCCCCTGTCTACCCTAACTCCAGGCCGAAGACACCATTCCAAATTCTGCCGGCATCTTCAAATCAATGATGCCTGCCCCGGCCAGGCCTAATCCACCCTTATTAGGTGGAGCAGCACTTATCCGCTCCGCCTGAGGTCCCCGATGCCCAACAACACACAATTCACAATTCACAATTCAAATCGCTTTATTGGCATGATAAGTTACATCTTATGTTGCCAAAGCATCAAAATACATTTATGGTTTACCACATAAACGCAGTTCTATTCATACAGTGTATAAACAGGTATATCCCTGAGTGTATAAATATACATTCGCATTGTTTATATATATTCTTTTCTTAGTTTACTGGTTGGCTCTCTGTTCATGGCAAGCTGTAACATAGCGTGCCGCCAGTGTTATACAGCTTCTCTCCTCTCCCAGTAGGAATGGGAGTTTTTGGTTGTCATTCAGATTTCTGAAATCAGGGCATATTTGTGAGAATTTTTGGTAGAAATTCTCCCTGATGCCCTGATATTTTCCACAAGCTGTGAGGAAGTGCATCTCTGTCTCCACCACTCCCTGACTGCAGTGCGAGCATATCCTGTCCTCTCTTGGCAACCTGGTCTGCCTGTGTCTGCCTTTTTCGATCGCTAGGCTATGTTCGCTAAGTCTGTACCTTGTCAAGGTTCTTCTCAGTTTGTTATCCTTTACCATGGTCAGGTAATCAGCTATGTTGTATTGTCTGTTTAGGGCCAAGTAGCAATTGAGTTTGCTTTGGGTTTTTGTTGTTTCTGCCCAATATGTCAGATATTTTTCCTTTTGCTTAGCGACGATTGCGTTGGGTCGAATTCTTTGTGTTACCCTGTCACTGTCCTGGGGCTGGTTATTGTTAGTATTGTTAGTAGTTACTTCACTGAGTCCCAGGACTAGTTGACTGAGGGTATTCTTCTTTATGGTCAGCTCTTGGCATTTCAGGGCGTCGTAGTGATAGCTTTGGGGATTGCTCATTTGTAGGTGATTCCAAAATTTGGTGGCTCTTTTTTGGATAGTGATTATTAATGGATATTGGCCTAGTTCCGCCCTGCATGCATTGTTTACTGTTTTCCTTTGAGTCCGGAGGATACTTTTACAGAATTCTGCATGTAGGATCTCAATTGGGTGTTTGTCCCATTTTGCAAATTCTTGTTGAGTTAGCGGTCCCCATACCTCACTGCCATAGAGTGCAATTGGTTCAATTACTGATTTGAAAATTTTGAGCCAAATGCTAATTGGGATTTCTATTTGGATTGATTTTTTGATGGCATAGAAAGCCCTTCTTGCTTTCTCTTTCAGTTCATTCACAGCCAGTTTGAAGTTTCCCGTAGAACTGATTTTTAAGCCCAAGTATGTGTAGTTAGTGGTTTGTTCAATTTTGGTTGTTCCTACTGTGAAATTTATTTTGGGTCCCTGATGTTTGGATCTTTGCTGGAACACAAGGACTTTGGTTTTTTGGGGATTTATTGTCAGGGCCCAAGTCTGGCAGTACGACTCCAGCAGGTCCAGGTTTTGCTGTAGCCCCTCTTTAGTAGGTGACAGCAGAACCAGGTCGTCTGCATAGAGGAGGAATTTAACCTTGGATTCATATAGGGTGAGGCCGGGTGCTGTAGATTGTTCAAGTAGTTTTGCCAATCCATTTATGTAAATATTAAAGAGTGTCGGTGAGATTGGCGAGCCCTGCGTCACCCCCCGCCCCTGTGGGAAGTATTTTGTTTGTTTGTCTCCAATTTTAACTGCACATTTGTTGTTTGTATACATTGATTTAATTACATCATATGTTTTCCCTCCTACCCCGCTTTCGATAAGTTTCAGGAATAAACCGTCATGCCAGATGGAGTCGAAAGCCTTCTGGAAATCTACAAAGCATGCGTAGATTTTGCTTTTGTTATGGTGAACGTGTTTGTCAATTAGGGTCTGTAGGGTGAAGATATGATCGGATGTTCTATAGTTTGGCAGGAATCCAATTTGGCTTTTACTCAAGACATTGTGCTCCTCAAGGAAGTTTATAAGTCTTTTGTTTATGATGCTACAGAATACCTTCCCCAGGTTACTGTTTACACAGATGCCTCGATAGTTGTTTGGGTCGATTTTGTCCCCACTTTTGTATATGGGCGTTATGAGTCCTTTGTTCCAGATATCAGGGAAATAACCGACACTCAGAACCAAGTTGAAGAGTTTTAGGATAGCCAGTTTCATTTTGTTGTCTGTGTGTTTAATCATCTCGTTTAGTATGCCGTCTGTCCCGCAGGCTTTTCCTGGTCGCAGGTCCTTGAGTTTTTCAAGAAGTTCTTTTTCTGTTATTATGGCGTCCAGCGGGTTTTGGTTATCTTTTATGGCCATTTCTAGCTTTTCCAGTTTTTTGCATATTTGGTGTTGCTCTGGTCTTAGTGTGTTTTTCTGGTATAATTTTTCAAAGTGGTTTACCCATGTGTCCCCATTTTGAATGGCCAAATCGTCGTGTTGTTTTTTGTGTAGTGTTTTCAAGTTTTCCCAGAAACAATTGGAATCAATGGATTCCTCCATGGAGCTGAGTGTATTCTTAATATATTGCTCTTTTTTGGTTCTGAGTGTGTTTCTGTATTGTGTTAGTGCCTGACAATAAGTAAGGCGTAGTTCCTCGTTTTCTGGATGTCTGTGTTTTTGGTTTGATATTTTTCTAAGTTTTTTCCTCATGTTATGGCAATCTCGGTCAAACCATTTTTCATAGTTTTTTGTTTTGGGTTTGTTCTTGCGAGCTTTCAAGTTTGCATTTGTTGCCAAATTATCAAAAATATTGTTTAGTTTACTAACTGCCCGGTTTACGCCTTCTTTATTGTGAGTGTATATGTTATCCAGAAAGGTGTCTAAGAGAGCTTGAGTTGATGCATTGCTAATTGTTTTCTGGTATTTTTCCGTGTCGTTTTTGGCCCATCTGTACGATTTTTTGGTGTTGTACAGTTTACTGGGTTGTGTTTCTGTGTTGTTTGTTTCTGTCTTTTTGAGGAACATAGTAATTTGACTGTGATCTGACAGTGTTGTTTGTGGTTTGACTGTGAATGCTCTGAAAGAGGATGGGTCTAAGTCTGTAATCATATAGTCTACTGTGCTGCAGCCAAGAGGTGAGCAATAGGTCGATCTTCCTAGGAGGTCTCCTATGAACCTACCATTGACAATGTACAGACCCAGGTTTCGACAGAGCTGTAGTAGCTGTTTTCCGTTGGTATTTGACTGCTTGTCGCAGTTATGCCTGTATGGAAGGGAAGGGATGTCAAAGTGGTTATTCCCGAAAACGTAATTGTTTCCCTGATTATTGGTGAAGTCTGGTTCTTCGCCCGTTCTTGAATTGAGGTCCCCACAGATCAACACGTTCCCCTGGGCCTGGTATTGGATAATTTCCCCCTCCATGTTGGAGAAGGTGTCCTCTTTAAAGTACGGGGAATCGATTGGAGGGATATAAAGTGCGCAAATGTAAACATCTTGGGTGTTTGAGATAATCTCCCGCTCAAGTTTGAGCCACATATGGTTTTCGCCCTTTTTTATAAATTTGATGTAATTCTTAAGTTCTGTTTTAAACCAGATCAGTATGCCTCCGGAGTCTCTGCCTTGGGTTACACTTGGTAATTTATTGGAGGGGACCACCAGCTCAGTGTACCCTTGGGGACAGCCAGTGTGTCCTTTTCCTTTATACCAAGTTTCCTGTAAAATGATAATATCTAGGTCTTTAGTTTCATCTATGAACTCTGGGGTCCTACTTTTCACTTCTCGCAGTGAAGAGCGTAGACCTTGGATATTCCAGGTCGAAATATATAAGGATTTCATGTTAAGTTTGATCTTTTACTATGATAGGTTAAAGAGTGGTACGTGTTTGTCGTGTCTAAGTGTGGGAAAAAAAAAGATCACATCAGTTGTCTACAAAAGTTAATACAATTTGGTTACCGTTCTTTCTATTAATTAGTCCTTGATCCATAAGGTGGAAGTAGATGCTGCTGCACATCTGCTTATTGTCTCTTAATGGATTGTTTCTGTCTGAGGTATTGCGTACGTCCTGTGCATCTCTCCCTCTGTCTGGCTGGGAGCAGTCCTATTCCCCTGTGGGACAGGAGTGGTGCAGGTCTGATATTGTTGTTTTGCATGGGGATCCTCTCTGGTCTCGGTTGGTGTGTTGGTGGTCCTTGTAGTGTTCCTGATATGTACCCCGCTGATCTCTGGTGGTCGGGGGGGGGTCCTCTTGGAGTCTGGGTATGGACCCGGTTAAAAGCGACGTCCTTCAGGGCTTTAGCAAAGATCGATATTCTTTGCCTTTGGATGTGGACGTGGTCGTAAAGACATTCCTCATCGAGGGTGGGGTGTTGGGCCAGGTGTACGTTGTGGTTTGATTCGCAGTCTCTTGCTATGCTGGCATTTATCTCATGAATTGTGTTGTTGTTGAAGTCTGTTCTCGGCAATATTGTGGAAACAGTGATTCTAGTGTTTGGAAATGTACTGCTTGCTTTCCTAATCATTGCTCTGAGCGATGTTGCTACTTCTTTCTGTTGGGTCTTTAGGTCATTTGTGCCCGTGTGTATTATTATGTGTTGGGGGGAGCCTAATCTGGATTTGGTCAGCCATCCCATGGCTCTGTTTGTTGTTGGGCACCAGATCTTTTCTACTTTACTTCTAGGGAATAGCTTTTTCTCCCATAGAAATTTCCCATTTGAGTCTATGAGTATTACGACGTCAGCCTTGTTTGTGTTTACTGTCTGGTGGCTTTCGCTTGGACTCATAGTGTGTGTGCTGGGCTGGGGTGTCTGGTGTGTGCGTACCTCTTGTGAGCGGCCCGCTTGTGGTTCCACGGTGGTGGGGGAAGATTGCGAATCAGTATGCTGGTCGGTCTGTGTGGCACCCCTTGTATTGTGTGTCTGTTGCTTTTGTTCCGTGTGGGAGTGCAGCCGTTCCGTCCAGCTCTGCCTTGTCTTATCTCTAGCCTCTGGTTGCTGGTCTAATGGTGTTATCTCTCCTCTATGGCTCTCTTTTTCCTGCAGCTCTTTCACCTGATTCCTAAGTAGATTCACCTGGTTCTCAAGTAGCTTCAGCTCTCTCTTGTGTCTCTCCCTCTCCTGATTTTGATAGTCATTCATTTTGAGGAAGTCCTCTCTAAGTTTAACCACCTCTATCTCTAATTGATTAAATTTATCTTTTGGTTGTATCTGGCTGTGTGATCCCGGGGTATGTGCCTGGTCGGCCCTGGAAGGCTCACTCACTTCCTGGCTAGGCTGGTCGGCCCTGGAGGGCTCACTCACTTCCTGGCTATGCTGCTCTTCTCTTGGTGAGCTGGGAATGGTAGGGGGACTATGTGTGGCTTCCTCCCTGGTAGTTATGCTGGGGTTTGTCAGTTGTATCGTGTGGCTGTGGTTCCCCGGGGTTGGTGTCTGGTTTGAACTGTGTGGCTCGTTCACCTCCTGACCAGGCAGATTTTCTCCTGGTAAGTTGTCAATGTTGGGGGGAGTGCGGGCCACTCTGGGGCTGTTCCTTCCCCCCTTAGTTAATTTTTTCAGTGTCCTGAAGGCTGTTGCAAATTTGTCGAGGTTGCCTTGCACTAATATTGTTCCGGTATTGTACGCGTTGACCGTCGTAGTTGAACTGTCTCCTGGTGTGTTAATTTTCATTATGGACCCATTTGCGGTATTTTCTAGCTTAACATTGGTATAGTGTGATTTTATTGCTGTGATCCAAGCCACTGGCTGATCTGAGTAGAAAATGAGGTTACTTTTTGTCCCATTGTTGTAACAGTCAGCAAAAAGTGTTTCTGGTTTTTCTCTCATCTGCTCATGCTTGATCGCTTTTATAGCTTTTTTTGCGGTGTTGGGGGGAATCTGGAAGCGGGGCTGTTGTGGATCTTCTGATTCGCTCATTTTTGGTAAAGTATTGTTGATCTTAGAATAAGCTTTTCTGGGGCCCCGGGTTTGGTGTTTCCCTCTCCCTGTTCGCGAACTTTCCCGGTCCCCCTCTCCGACCCCGTGGTCCCTGGGCCTCGGCTTCTGGGTTCACCCTTCTCAGGTCTGGGTCTGTGAGCCGCTGTTTCCCGGTGCCTTCGGGCTGTTCCCCTCCCCCTCAGAGGTCTCTGTGCCTCTGTCTCGGCCTGGCTCCTCGGGCCTTTCCCTGGCTTCAGTCTCCCTCCCTGGGCCCTGTACTCACAGTCTTGGTTTGCTTCTGGAAGCCTTCTGGTTGCTCCCCTTCGCCTCAGAGGTCTCTGGGCCTGGCTCCTCGGGCCTTTCCCGGGCTTTCTATCCCAGCCGCCGCTCGGGCTGTGCCTCGTTCGCCGTTCGGGTGCTGGACTGCGGTCGTCGCTCGGGTGCTGGACTGCGGCCGTCGCTCGGGTGCTGGACTGCGGTCGTCGCTCGGGTGCTGGACTGCGGCCGCCGATCGGGCCGTGTCTCGTGGAGTCATTTTGCAGGGATCAATGACCTTATTCTGGTGGTAGGCCTCGAAGGGAGTCACACCAGCTCTCAACATGAGTTCCACTGTTAAAAGGCAGAATTCCTGGGGTAACCCAGTAACTTCCGACATACCCTCTTGACATGGGGGGGCAAAAGCTCCACTCATGCCCCCCCACTGGAAAGTCAAAGGCTTGGATAAATGGGCAGAATCCTGAAGTAACAGGGTTTTGCTCCAAATTCTGGCCCTCCAAGCTAAAATGCTGCCCTCCTCAGGAATTTTGGGCCTTGGGCCCTGACTTTCCACAGGGTCCTCCCAATTTCCCAGTGCAATTGCAGCAGATGATTGTTGGAAACCCTCAAGAAATGATGTTAACAGCTCTCTTTGGTTATTTATGCAATTTTTCTTGCAATTCTGCTACAAGAGAGCGGCTGCAGCCATTGAGCAGCTGACTGAATTCATATTGGTAGTTGACACTAAAAATATACACCAGGAATTTCCTCAGGGGTTCTCCTGATTGGCCGCTGTACCTTGTGCAGTAGATTGGCGAAAACCCCAGATAGACGTGTAAATGGGGGTTTGCGACGATCTTCTGCCGAAGTTATCCTGGCCAATCTGGAGAATCCCTAAGGGAATTCACAGTTAAAATGTTTGAGTAGATCCTAATGCTACTTAATCTTGTTGAAAATCTGGTAGGTATAAAAGTAATTAACAGAACATTCGTACTAAAATCATCATATTATATAAATAAACAATCATTTGATTTTGTATTTCATGCTGAAAGTTGTATAAGATTTTGTAACATTTACCAACTTCTGTGTCTCTTCCTCAGAGAGCTTTGTACAAATGTACGACTCTGGTCATTTTTGAACATGTTGATATGTTCCCTGCTGCAACCTGGTGACCCAAATTCAGAATCATTTGTCACTGATACAAAAGCGGAGGGCGGTTCTGCGAAAACATTTTCAGAGTCTCTTTTTGTATTTCGGGCCTGACGCACAAACTGCCCTCTCTGTTTAAAATGCTCTCTCACATGCGCCAGATATTTTAGCTCAACATTACTTTCTTTCTTGAAACAAACTCTATAACAAGTTGGAAAGAAATGGTAGCATATAATGCCGTAGCTTGATGCTAAAATTGCAACTGATTCAATCGCTGGGAAATACTTGTCAGTTTTTATGTTAATGTACATGACAACAAACAAAATCCATACAATTAAGTAAACGAGCATGCTAAATGTGATAAATTTTGCCTCATTATACATTTCTGGAACCTTCCTACCCTTAAAAGCAAGAATGAAGCAGACACATGCAAGAAAAGCGATGTATCCTAACATTATACCAAATGCTACATGGGAACCCTCATCACATAACAGCAAAATGATTTTGGGGATGCTTCTATTTTGCACAAGTTTTGGAGTATTCAAAGATAACCATGTTGAACAAATGATCACTTGAATTCCTGTGGTAACAATTATAATGGGTACTGGTTTATAGAGAAGCCTTAAATTTTTACGGATAATCGGATTAAAACTAAATGCCAGGATGATCCGAAAAGATTTCACCAAAATACAGGAAACACACAAAGTAAAAGTTATACCAAAAAGTGGTTGTCGGATTTTACAAATGTAATCAAACGGTTCTCCAATAAACAACACAACACTGACAAAACTGAGTAACAGTGAGAACAGCATTATGTAACACATCCAACCTCCAGCAGCTTTCACAGCTGGTGTACCCAGATGTTTTGTGAACAATATGATTATTATACATATTATAAGTCCTCCTAAGGTGGCAAGTGTGATTAACACAACAGAAAGAGCATCTCTCCATTGAAGAAACTCTATAGTTTTCTTCTGGCACATTGAACTTCCTTCCTCAGACCAGTGGTTTTCTGAGCATGGCATACATTCATTGGAATCTGCAGAGGCAAAAAAAACAATGTTTAGCCAATGGAAATGCACAAAACAATGCACTGGAATTCTTGCTTAACATATACCTCTATCTCCTGAGGAAAGTTTCTGAAAATGTCTTCTTGTTTCCCAAAGGTAAATTAAACAAAACTCCAGAACATCTCTTAAACTTTATATATTATTATGTGGCGGTACCACCGGTTGTCCCTTACATTGAGATATACATAATTCCCTTTAACTTACCTTACTGTATGTATCTGTTACTATACTCAGGCTTCTCTCCTGTACCCTGCGTGATGACGTCACGCCGTCCATCACGTGACTCCTCAACGGCAGGAAGAACGTGATGACGTCATGACGTCAGAGCTTGGAACCTTCTGGCAGTAGAGCTCGGAACCTGCTAGCAGTTGAGCTCGGAACCTGCTAGCAGTTGAGCTCGGAACCTGCTGGCAGTTGAGCTCGGAAACTTCTAGTCAGTCCTCGTGGCATCCCCGCTGGGGAAAGACCTACAGCACGGTGCTCCTACAGTCAGCCATCTTATCTGCTACCTTACCTGTTGTACTTAACCAGTTCCTGTAAATAAACAACTTATTTATAGTTCGTCGAAGTCGAAGTCGATTATTTAGTGGCGATGCACACAAATCGCTACATTGGTGACCCAATGACGTGAGTACGGGAGCTCATCAATTCCAACACTACAATTGGTGAACCCGTATCCGTGAACGATTTTCACGGTAGCAACGCGCGCCTGAACCTCGTCTTCCCACAAGACGACCGCCGCACAACCGATGAACAACCACGGAACAGCAACCGCCTAACACCGATTCCTCCAAAGGCGACCCCGTCTTTGCGAACGTATTCGCAAGGTAAGCGGAGCCTGGAGCAGATCCCGTTTGACACGGACAAAACTCAACCGGACCCCGTTTTTTTGTGAGCAATTTTCACAAAAGAAGCACGCCATGGAAGCACCAGCTGTTTTGCTGTTGCTGCCGCAATCCAGGGAGCCACAGTCTCCCTCGTGCTTTATAAAGGTAGAAGCCCCGTTCGACGAGAACATCGATGCGGCGCCGACTACGCACTTGCTTACGGTCCCCGTATTCGTCTTTCCTACCGCCACATGGATCGTCCGCCTCTACGTCCAAAGCAACAGCAAGTATACATCTCTCCAAGCGCGGGGTACAGCATGTTCGGGCCCACAAAATCAGAGCACGCCCTGCGGGGATACCACGAGGACTCACCCCCACAAAACACGAGGACGCACTCCTCGCGCACGAGGACCCATCCCTTGTGAACCACGAGGACCTATCCCTCGTGAAAAATGACGACTCCTTCTCCGCCGACGACGCACCAGCCCTTCAGCCTGCTGGTTGTGTTACCTACTACACGATTTGGCGTGAACAAAAAGCGTGCCGCCCTCCCAGCTGTGTTCTCCTAAATTCACAACAGTTACAAGTGTTGCCGCCCTCCAGGCAGAGTTGACCCCTCCTGAAAGCAACAACAACCTGGAACGTTGCCGCCCTTTCTCCAGTTTTCCCTTTAACAAACGCAAACCTCTACTGATGCTGCACACATCGAGGACAGGTCCAATGGGCATCCTGCGGCCGCGATCAGCCACGTGAAAGTTGCTGGCCTCACCGATCACTGATCAACGCAGCAACTCTTCACCCTCCATTGTGTTATTGTCGTAGCACTATGGCACGCACTGTTCCGTGCGTTCCAGCCTCCTGAAGGCTTCGCTCACCTGTCGGCGAGCTCACCGACCTCGCCTGTCAAGTCCTTCTGGCTCGCTCGTTTGGCATTCCTGCAAAGTTCGTCGGAACAAGGACTTGTTTCAACATCAACGGAGACATCGCCCGCGTCCGCCCAACCTGCCCGTCACTCTGACAAGGCCTGCTGTTTCGCACGTCTCCACGGTCCTTCGCCTGACGGATACGTTTTATTCGCCACGACGCGCGTAAGGATCCGCTCACGAGCAGCATCTTTAGACCTCGCCTACCAAGTCGAGACAGCACGACCGTCGTGACCACCAGCTCGTCAGACCATCTCATCCTTGGACTTTCGTTAAAGCGAATTCTGGGGGGGGCCTATGTGGCGGTACCACCGGTTGTCCCTTACATTGAGATACATAATTCCCTTTAACTTACCTTACTGTATGTATCTGTTACTATACTCAGGCTTCTCTCCTGTACTCTGCATGATGACGCCACGCCATCCATCACGTGACTCCTCAACGGCAGGAAGAACGTGATGACGTCATGACATCAGAGCTTGGAACCTTCCGGCAGTTGAGCTCGGAACCTGCTGGCAGTTGAGCTCGGAAACTTCTAGTCAGTCCTCGTGGCGTCCCCGCTGGGGAAAGACCTACACCATGGTGCTCCTACAGTCAGCCATCTTACCTGCTATCTTACCTGTTGTATTTAACCAGTTCCTGTAAATAAACAACATTTATAGTTCGTCGAAGTCGAACTTGATTATTTAGTGGCGATGCACACGAATCGCTATAATTATATACATCCTTATATGTTTACTCGGCAAGATATTCCACTGCCCTGGCAGCACACAAACAATTTTGCTCCATATCGTATCTCTATGTGTACTTTACTTTAAAACCATGAATCCCATTTTTAGCTCGATATTCAGCCTATAGAAAGGTTCTTTGCAACTCCTGAAAGAATGTAGGAGATACAGAAATTAAAAAAAATAAATTTAAAATTATAATAATAAAGACAATAGGGTAAAAGGTGATTAATCTAATAGTTAACAAATATATCTGTAAAAACAAATAGTTATTTTGTTGGCTTTATTTTAGAAAGTAGTGAGCATGTATTGAAGAGACAATTAATGGAAGAGGTTTATTACACAACCTGAATTCCTTGTAATCACAATATTATTCCTTGAGTGTTATCCCATACACAGAATTTATTGAAAACCAGGCCACTTATTTTGTCTATAGTTTCCATAGAAATTATATATTTTGAGCCAGTGGATACTCTATTTTGCCACGCCTGTCAGATGGCATGCTGCACTATTGATTCCTACCATTCTTTGTAGAGTAGTATCCTGATGGACAGAATCCACACTTATAACAGCAAGGGTTTACAGGTATTGTGTTCTTCCTTTCTCCAGGTTTGCAGGTTCGTGAGCAATTAGATGATACAGCCTATGTGAAATACAACATGAAAACAACGTGAAAGAAAGGCACTCGGGATATTTTTGATGTGAATTAATATTACTACCAGCTTAGCTTATGTTGTTTTTGGAGTTAATTAGATGTAAAGCATTACTATTAAGATAAGACAAACTCTGAGGCTGCGAATTTAATTCTGGAAGCGGGATGGGGGTGGGTCAGCAGGCTTCCGGGTTCCGGTCCCGCCCCCAGCTGCCTCCGCTCTGCAGACATGATTTTCCCTTGATTGGGCTTGTTAAGCCCACCCTTACCCACCAATTAACAGGAAGCGGGTCTGATGATGTCATTTGATGATGCGTCATCTGCCGGTTTCCTTAAAGGGACCACATCCACATGGAGTTTGACAGTTGTCTTGTCAGTGTTTGACAGCATTGAGGTGCTGCAAACACTGACAATCATTGCACAAAGGTGAATTCTTGCACCCAGGCTCTCCAATGACTCCCTCCATATGCTTATGGAGGGAGTCACAGTACGCAGGGAGGTTCTCTTCCCTTCCAAGGGCGGAAGAGACCTCCCCAGGACACCAACTTACCTTGAACCTCCACCTAACCCTCTCTGTCTATTTTATCACTTCCCCATCTCACTAGCCACCCCTCATATTCACCCTCATCATACTGCAAGCATACCAACTAACAACACACAAAGGTAGGCACTTGAGAGGTTTAACCAATGTCCATGTGAAGTTTCTGGTAATGTGATGTCATACAGTGTAATATCTTTTTCCAAAAGTGCCCCTTATTGGACAGATCTGAGTGCACATTAAGAAGTGCCTTACTGAGTTCCAGTGATTGTTCAGTCATAACTCCACCCCCCCCCCCATTATAGTGATGTGTGTGCATGGAATGGCTTGGACATTAAAGGGATGCTTCACAGTGCTGGTGTGGGATGGTGTAAACCTGGTGCATCATGTGGCAGCCAGGGTTTACAGCATCAAGTGAAGAAAATCCGGCCATGGTGATGCCATTGCTGGTCTTCCGGCCAGCAATTTTGTCAGGGGCTGATGCCCTGTGTCCAGTGCAGCATCAGGTGGGTGAGGAGGAGGTTGGCGCTCCTGGTACTGGTGCTGCTGTTGTGGTTGGTTGTGGTGCTGCCGCGGCTGCTCTTCCTCCGAATTTGACGACCAGGATGAGAGGATGTAAATGGTTCCCATCCCGTTGCTATAGATTTCAGGTAAGGCAAGAAGCTTGCAAACGCACAATCGATGTGGCCTAAGATTATTCCAATCAGGTCACACTGCAGATGGTTGTCAGCTTGAACATTCACAAGGTCAGTAGAGTTGCAAAATCTTATCCCAAACCTCCAATAACAAAGTTGTTGCATTTGAAGGTCAGCCATGTTACAGAAGCACTTTTAAAGTGCTGCACCAATGACTACAAATCATGTCCTCGAGAAACTCGTCTCCTTGCAGCTGGCCTGTTTCTGACAAGATAGGAAACAGGAGCCAGAAGCACGAAAATGAGAAACCACTATCAAAATAGGATTAGCAAGGCAGTTAGCAGGCTCGAGGGACCAAGTGGCTTATTCCTGCTCCTATTTCTTATGTTAACTGCCTTAACTGCCTGTCCCACCGGTTGGAGTCGGGTCAGTTTGGGAGCGGCTGACCTGACACTCACGAAAATCGCGTGGGGGTGGGATGGAGGCGGGTTGGGTGTCTGAAGCCATTTTTTCTGATTTTCACTGCTCACCCACCTCCACACCCACCTCCTCAGGGCTATTAAAATCGAGCCTATAATTTCTGCATTTTTTGATACATGTTTTCACATGTTCCAGTCTGTTTAGCTATTGTTTTTGTAGATATGACCTTTTTTTGCAACATATTTTGCACTAATTTACTGTGAGCATTCAGGCTGTGATCCAGTTATGCTTAATTTTACTAACTTATATACAATGTGTACAGAAACTACCTGCTGCAAGTACTTAATATGGTCAGTGTGGCCTTACACAGAACTTTTGATACAACAGTGTAAGATTCGAAATTTTCAGCAATAATCACGCAAGAAAACCGGATAAAATAAGACTGTTTATTGACCAAAGTAAGCTTGCACAGAAAAACCTTTGATAAAAGGGCATACAAAATGGCCGCCGGGCCTCGTGATCAGTTTTCTGGACCATTTTATTTCTCTTACTGCAAGCCAGACAGGCTTGTGGATTGAAGACAGTCAGCCCGCGAAAGCCAATATCTGGGAACCGAAACTCAGGGAAACAGCATACATATTCAATGGATTCTAAGTACAGGATGGGGCCCATCAAGATATGGGCGGACAATGCAAAAACACTTATACCCATTTATTGTACAAAGGAGAAACCGTTTAACAGCCATCAAGGAAAATCTCCGGACCGATCAATATGCGAACCGAGTCGCGATGACAATGTAAAAGACATTAAAAGACATTATCGGCCAGGAAGGCCAGTTAAGTTATCACCGGCTCCCGTTACAAGACAAAGCGCCCCTGCAGAGATTTCTGCCCGCCAAAATTAATACAAAGACAGGACTATGATTTGGCGGGAGGTAAGACTGTCCCAAAAGAGTATAACTATGGATTGAAAGTCCATCTAAGTTACTTCGTACTTCACTTCACTTCAGACTTCTACTTCTTCAAGAACTTCTTCTACAAGGAACGAAGGATGGACGATGCCAGAATCGGCGCCTCTTCCACCTCGGTAGATTCGGAATCGATGAAGACGTTTCGTCTTTTTAAAGACGCTTCGGACGGACAATTTCGGTGAAAAGACAACGTGGTGTTCAGCCAGACAAGGCTCGGCCACGACGAGAAGACGACGAGGGTGGCCCGGGTACTGGGGTCGGGAGATCATCGACGACCCAGGCCGAAGGAGAAGAAACCCTCTGGAAAACCGACGATCCAGGCCGGAGAGATTTCTCCCATTTGCATGCAGTTCTTCAACAGCCTGTAGCTGATCTTCAACCTTGATGAGCGCTCATCGAGGCTGTGTCCACCCCACCGCCTCGAGGGAGAGAGAATATCGACTGCGCCAGAAGTTTCCAAATACACGTGACGACGGAAAGCGGTGCCAAAAGGCTGCGAACCTCTTTTTTCACGATTTTGAGAGTGGTGAGCATGATCCCAAGTTCCCCAGGTCGAAACTTAGTTTAGGTATAGGGGAGGGAGTTAAGGGTAATCGTAATGTGTTTTCTCTTTTACGATGTGCCATGTGTTCCCCATTTCCATAGAGTCAAGTTCATAAATTTGTGCATGATTGTAGTTATTTTAATCTGTGCCTATGACATGTATTTTGTAATGCTTCAAACTGTTTAAAAATAAAAGCATCCATTTCGTGCTATTCAACCTGGTCTATTGAGTCCTTTCTCTGCACTACTGTTCTCTGCATCTAAGTCCAAGGTCTAGAACCGTAGGGGGAGTGGGTCAAACCACTCAAGGGTAATTATTGCACGAAGCCTGGCAGGAGACCAGAACGAGCAAGAGAAATCCCCTACAGAAATGGCGACCGCGGCAGGACCTTGGCAGCAGGAAAGTAGTGTGTTAGATCAAGGTCTGAATAAACGAAATGTGATGGATGAAAGAATAGCAGATTATGTTTTTGGAAAAGTCAACCTCACAAAACAATGGATATCTGACCTATTAAGAGATAGGCGCCCGCTAGACGCAGCCATCAAGTGGACAGCGGGTAAAGAGCATAAGAAATCTGTAGAAAAGGCGGTCTGGCTGATGTGCTACAAGAAGCAAGTCCAGCTTTTGGACCAGGTCGTTGCAGCACAGACAGCCCAGATCAAAGGGTTGCTTACAGACGTAGAGGAAAAAGTTGCGGGAGGTCAAAAACTGATTGAATCGCTTAACGCGCTGAATCAGGAACGCCACTCCATAATTCGCTGCCACGAAACCCGGGTAGAGTATATAAAATGTCAGGTCATTGAGGCCAAGGCCAGTGAAGGTAGAATGAGAGACAGGTGTTTCCGTCTAGCCAAGCAAATAGAGGCCCAAGAGGAAAAACTTCTGGGAGCCAGAGCAGCATATAAGATGGCCATGGAGGATAGATCTGAGAGCGCCGACCACAGCGCTTGCCGCAGGGAGCAAGAGGACCTGAGAATGGCCCTAGCCAAGGCAAACGGGTTGGTGTGTCTCATAAATCCACCAGCGAGCCAGCTATTGCTAGCCAAGGAATCCAAAAGACTGATTCCACAAGAGATAGTTCGGGAACCAACCCCCGAACCCTCTGCGCCTCCTGCTTATGATGAGTCTTGGACTCCGGGGAAGGAGACGGAGACGGTAGAGGAAGAGATTCCGGAGGTAGAGCAACACCAGATAGTAGAGTCAGGGCCGGCGCCGATGTGTCCAACCAGACACCGGAGGCTCGGTCTGAATGAAGAAAATGGCGATGATGGACCCCTTGAGAGTCAGATCGTAATGCCCCATAGCGCACGACAGCTAAGAGAAATGATAAGTCACATCCCAAAACTCTCCGAGTCAGGAGATCCCGCCGTGCATTTCAGGGACGTGGAGCAGACCGCAGCAGTCAATGACTGCGACGGGGTTGAACAGTCTAAAATGCCGCTGTTCTCCCTGGACAGTTCGCTCCTCCAGTGTCTCCCTGACGAGAGCAAGAGAGGGCACAGGGACTATGAGTTGCTACGGGATGAGATCCTGGAAATTATGGGAGAGGGGGATGGAACTCCGTTCCTCCGTTTAGAAAAGACAGTGCAGCTAGAGGGAGAACCCCCACGGGTTTTCGCCGGAAGGTTGTGGCCCGTGTATCGGCGCAGCTGCCCGGGAGGACCGGAATGGGACGCGCTAAATAATGAACAAAGGGCTCATTGGCTTCGGTGCCTGGTAGCAGGTTGCTTGCCAGTAGTGAGGGAGCAGGCCAAAGCATGGTTTGACCCCACTAATGCCCGCTCCATGGAGGAACTAGTACTGGATCAGCTCACGATCAGTTACAGGAACAACAAGGGTAAGAAAACGCCTGTTGTAAAAGGAAAGGTGCATGAGGTGAGGCCCGCAGCTTCTGCTAAAAAGGAATGGCATCAGGAGGGAAATCGCCCTCCCCAAGCCAACAGCAGTTGTTACGGGTGTGGGAAGGAGGGTCATTGGCGCAAGGACTGTAGAAATCTATGGAAGGATAAGAGAGAGAGAGCGTTCGCCGCAGCCCAAGCCCGAGCCATAGCCCAAGTCCTAGCCCACAGACAGATCGTTACCCCAGCACCAGCACAAGCACAAGCCCAGACCGCTGCCCCAGCACCAGTCCAGAACCCAACCGTAGCCCCTGCCCCAACCACAGGGGGTGGCGTGGTTGTGGATCCCGCTGCGATCGAGTCAGTCTTGGAGACTATGCGGTCTCTGATGACCTGGCAGGGGAAGGTAGCGGTCGCCAACAGCCCTATCGCTCCCGAGACCCCAACCGAAACACCTAAATGACTGACACCTGCGCAGCCCGTCTACTTGTGTCCGCTCCGCTATGACGCCTGGAGAAGACCTGTGGTGGAGATGGAGGTGGAAAGACAAAAGGGTAGTTACCTGTTGGATACGGGAGCTTCATGTACCGTGATCCACACAGATAAACCTTTCGCCTCACCTCTGTCCGCCCAGGCTCCATACTCAGTAGCGGGTTTCACAGGCAGAGAACAGGCTGGCGCGTACTCCCTCCCGCTCTCCATTCAGTTGGGGGCACTCCACACCACATGGACGTGCATCCTGTTGAAGCGGAATGAGGGGGGTGGAAAAGGCATCCTCGGGGCTGATTTCTTGGTGGAACACGGGATCCTCATGGACCTGAGAAATCACTGTCTCTGGGGAGCCGAGAGCGGTTTAGGTAAGGTAGTCGTAATCCCAGGGAAGGAAGAAAAGGGGGCCCTGTGCACCATGAAGCCGTCAGGAGGTTACGATCTCGAGCTCATGGTAGCGAACGTCCCAACGGACTTGCAGGCGTGTGTGTCGGAAAATCTGACCGCGTTTGCCACCCACAAGCACGACTGTGGGAGAGTCACTGGGTTTGAAGTCAGCGTAGACGGGGACCCCATGATCCGACCCCAAAAGCAGTATAATTTCCCCAAGGAGGCAGAACCCGACATGGAGACAGCAATATCTTCATTGGTGCAGCAGGGCGTATTGAGAACAATAGCCACTCACGTGAACTCCCCATTATGGCCGGTAAAGAAGCTGGACAATTCGTGGAGAGCCACGGTGGACTACAGAGTCCTCAATAGTAACATCCCAGCCTGCGCGCCCACGGTAGCAGCAGTTGCAGACCTAATAGGGAGTATTCCAGCATCGGCGACCACGTTCACGGTGCTGGACATCTCGAACGGTTTCTGGTCCATTCCGCTGCGGCGGGAGGATCAGTACAAGTTTGCCTTTACTTTCAAAGGGCAACAGTACACTTGGAACTGCTTACCACAGGGCTTTCACAACAGCCCCAGCATTTTCCATCAGTGCATGGCGGGGAGTTTAAAGGAGTTTAGCCAGCCCAACCAGATAGTACAGTATGTGGACGACCTACTCCTGTTCACGGACACAAGGGAGGAGCACGGCCCACTATTAGCCGAATTGTTGGAACTGTTAGAAAGGAAGGGTTTCAAAGTAAACCCGAAGAAAGCCCAGATCGGCCAGCAGGAAGTCAAATTCCTGGGTCTGGCCATCCGCGCTGGGGAAAGAGCCATAGATAAGGCCAGAAGGGAATCAATACAAGATCTGCCGATCCCCAACACAGTAACGGGTGTAAGGTCCTTTTTGGGATTGACCGGGTACTGCAGAGATTTCATCGAGGACTATGCTGCCACAGCAGCCCCGCTACTTCGACTCTTACACAAGGGAGTCGAGTGGTCTTGGGATGAGGGGTGCCAGGCAGCATTCGAGAAGTTGAAAAGAGATCTGCAGACCGCGCCAGCCCTAGGGGCCATAGATGGGGGAGAGGAGTTCTTCTTGGAGGTAGCCGCTAGTGGGGACAGCCTGAGCGCAGTGTTGCTCCAGGAGCGGCACGGCAAGCTGAGACCAGTAGTTTATTCCTCCAGGGTGCTCACGGATGTAGAGAGGAGTTTCTCCAATTGCGAACGGCATCTCCTGGCCACGCATTGGGCTGTGAACAGATCAGTGATCTTCACAGGAACCTCTCCCATCACGCTCCTCACCCATCACACCCCCACAAAGATGCTTCTGGATGGAAGGATTAAGGATGGGACCGTAAGCAGCGCTTGGATTGCGCGCTGGACCCTCCTCCTTTCCCAGATGGATCTCAAAGTTAAAGGCCTCTGCGCGCCAAGGCTCGCAGCCAACATGGCATATCCCGGAACAGCCCATCGGTGTTCCGTAGAAGGGGTATGGGAGGTCAACATAGGTTTACGGGCCGGGATACACCCCACAGGCCGCGAAATCTACATAGACGGTTCTAGCACTGTATCTGCTGGCGAACGACTCACAGGGTGTGGAGTTTATGACCCTGCGGCAAACATTGCCCTGGCAATTAAGCTCCCCAGCACTATGAGCGCACAGCAGGCTGAACTGTCCGCGGTGGCGTACGTGGTTACCCACACCGAAATTTTCCCAACCCCATACACGATTTGCTCAGACAGCACGTTCACATGCAATTCGTGCACAGAATACCTCGCCATCTGGTCCCGACGCGGATATACCTCCGCGGACGGGCGGCCTTTAACAGTTAAGCCCTTGCTGGAAAAGATCCTAGCAGCTGTGGGTGAGGAAGGGGAGGTGTTCATCCATAAGGTGAAGGCTCATTCCACCACAGAACCCCGCAGTCAGGGCAACCAGCAGGCGGATGCGCTAGCCAGGGAGGGTGCCCGCAACGGCATTCTCTGGGACCCCTATGAACCCGGACCCGTGGCGGCGATCCAAGGCAGGGAGGGAATTCCAGGGAACACAGGGGTGACACTGCCCCCAGACCTAAAGACCGTCCAAACCCTGGATCCCGCCCTGAAAACAGTCCTAAAAGCCATCACAGAAGGCAAGCAGGTAGAGGGTCCGTACAGTACGGCAGCCCTCACAGTCAAAGAAGGCATGCTGTTCCGAGAGGAGCAGTGGGTTGTGCCGCAGCAGTACCGGAGGGAATTCCTGCAACTGGCCCACGAGGGTCCAGGAGCAGGACACCCCGGGCCTGAGGTCACCTGGCAACGGGTAGAGCAGGCGGGATGGTGGCCGGGACTTCGGGACGATGTCCGCGAGTTCTGCACAAGCTGTCTTGTGTGCGCTGCAAACAACCCAGACCCCCACAAAAGGAAGGTGCCCATGGGGCACATCAGGAGGGTAGAGGGACCATGGCAGTCGATTCAGGTCGACTACATAGGGCCCCTGCCCGCCGCCCAGGGAGGCTATAAGTACTGCCTTGTCCTGGTAGATGTGTTCACCAAATGGGTAGAAGCTTTCCCGTGCAGAACAGCTACGGCACTGGGTACTGCTAAGATCTTGATTCGGGAAGTGTTCTCACGGTGGGGACTCCCCCGTTTTGTAGAGTCCGACCAAGGGAGTCAGTTCACCGGTCAAGTAATGCAGAACGCCCTCATGCTCTTGGGCATTGAGGGGAAGTGGCACGTAGCATACAATCCCCAGTCATCCGGGATTGTTGAGCGCATGAATCGGACCCTCAAGGAAAAGCTGAGGAAAGAGACAATGGGCTCGCCCCAGAAATGGGCGGAGGTCCTGCCTTTAGTCCTCATGGGGATCCGAGCCAGCCAGTCCAAAAGTACGGGGTATTCCCCGCACGAATTAATGACTGGGAGGATCATGCGAACACCCACCCATGTACTAGCCCCGGTGCTCACTGAGGGCCAGCTCCGAGAGGTGAAACGAGACAAATTCGTCCAAACCCTTTTGGAGCGCCTGAAACAGATTTATGGGCAGGCGGCGGGGAACATGGGAAGACAGCACCAGGGAAATAGACTGTTACTGGAACCTCGTAAACAACAAGAGTGGGTAGTCGGAGGCCAGGTCATGGTCCGAAACTACGCCAGGGTAGGGAGTTTTGAACCATTGTACATGGGGCCTTACAGCATTGTAGACAAGGCCAGCCCCATGGTTTATGCAGTGAAGGTGCCCCGACGTACCAAATGGTTTCACATTAACCAGTGTAAACTGTTTAAACCGGGTGCACATGGGCCATCAAAGGGGACCAGGTCTGAAAACAAAGATCCTCAGCCTGTAACAGAGTCACAGACTACACAGGCTGGAACAGTAGCTTGCGTGAAGGGAGAGGCCATCCCATTGGAGTGGGAGGTCTCCCCTTTTGAATGGGATTCGGACGAGGAAGAGCCCGAACAGCTCGACCTCGCCTTAGACCCAATCACGGAGGGGGAAGAGTCAGAGGACGACGATCCCGCCCTCGACTTAAGCTTGGGGGAGGTAGGGAATGGGGGCGGAGACTCACTACCTGTAGGGACAGGTGAGGTGGAGTCGGAAGCCACAAATCCCGACCCCGGGGGGGCGGAGCCTGAGGGAGGGGAGCTGGAGCCGGCAGCTGTGGAGGAACCACAGGCTGTGACGGTGAAAGTCCCGACCCCCGGTCCATCAGCCCCGGGAGCCCAACCCAAAGCAGCCCCTCGTAGGTCGGCTCGAGCACCCCAGCCCAGAAAGTTTTGGCCAGATTCTCCCCATTTTTCCCAGCCACGGTTTAGAGCAGCCCCAGGAAGGCATGGTTCCCGTTCAACAGCGACAGGCTGCGGGAGATCAAAGCCGAAGGCCAGTGCAGCCCCACCGCAGGGTGTGGTGCGCGACAGCCCTCACAGGGATTAGGCAAGCCGCCCCGCGGAGGGCGGCGCTGTACATAAGTTAAGTTAGGTAATTATGGTGATAGTTTAAGGAATATATATAGTATACGGTGTTAAGGAATGTTAAGAGTACAATTTTGAAGTCTGCCCGGTATGTGTGTTTGTTTGGGAGCGGGGTCCAGGAACCCGCGCGTCCATTTAATTAGGCCAGCACCTATTGGGAGCCCGGCTACATCATTTTATTGGTTACAGAAACCTGGGATATGATGAAAAAGATTCTCATCGTGTTCGTGGCGATCGGGTGCGGGTGGACCTACCGAGGCCGCACCAAGGACGTCATCATCTTCGGGTGTTCCGGGGACACGGCCCCCATCGCAACGGATGGGACAGGGGAGCGAGAGGTTGAGGAAACCGCCACCTACTTCCACCAAGGGAGATGGCCAGGTTGGCTGGGAACGAATTCCACGGAATACTCCAGCAATTTCGGTTTTGCCTACCAAGAGACTTCGTTAACGTGCCCTCGGGTGAGGATCCTTGCACCCAGAGTCAGCGTTACCGTGGGAAAGAGGATTTGTCTGGTGTGCAATGGGAACGTACCACTAAGGCGATGGTGGTGGCTGCGAAAGCTGGGAAAGGACATGAGAAACTCTACGGTCGAGTGGGAGCGACTGGGTAATAATACCCATCGGACTATTACGGGGACTCACGGACAATTACGTGTGTGTTGGGACAAATGGTGGGAACCAGATGAAGGAATATATGTCTGTATGTGGGGTTCGAGACACGTTTGCCCCAAGGGCGTATCCATCTTCTTCCAGAGGCAGTGGCAGGATGAAGGAAAGGGGATGAGATGGGATGTCAGCACTCGAGCGTGCGGAGCCCCATACTCCCCTATTCCGGTAAACGCCACTGAACTCATCACCCGCCCACGCAAGCCCCTGCCCACGCTTCCGGTAGCACTAGCCCAGAAAGAAGGGTGCCCAACCACCACCAAGGGACCCGGGAACGGTTTAGTATTGGTACCCACCGGTCAGGTGCTGTACCAAGGGGTACACTACGCGGTGGCCTCCGTGATTTTAAATCTCACTGAGGTACGATTGCCGGAGTGGTGTCCCAAAGAAACGGAACAATTATACCAGGTCCTGTTAACCCGAATGTTTAGACAGTTACGAATTTGACTTTGCCAACATTGACAAAGACAAATTATACACCACACCACCAGAAGTTTTGGATCGAGTTGGGAGGCAAAGAAGGGGTACAGTAAATGACATATTCACTGCTTTTAATACCGGGACATCTGTCGTCAACGCTCTAGATAACGTGGAGCTGCAGACACAGATCAACGGTTTAAAAGCCCAGTTAAGGAACATACTGACAGACGAAAATAAGGTAGTGGGTTCTGAGTTACATGAGGACCAGGCCATGACACTACACTTTAAGGAAATAATAGCTGAGCTGGAGAAACACGCGAGAACGGTAAATGCGCTCATTAAGGAGGATCGGAATGCGTCCGATCAAACTGCGCAAAACGAGGCCTGTGTGCTATACGGGGCGTGGTTACTGGGCGAGGGCCGCAGTAATCTTGAGGATTTAAAACAGGGTTTGGTCCCGTCCTGGATCAGCAACAAGCACTTGCAAGCGCTCCACCCTTTTGAGAATGCATTAAGCCCGTGCCAGCTCAGACTAGCTGCAGAAGCGTACCCAGTCCCAGTGGACTGCGGACGTTCGAATCATACTATCATGGGAATAGTGGTAAGAATGCTGGTGTTGGGTCCCGCAGCAAAGCCCGCCCCGGTATACAGGGTAGAGAACATTGGAGTCATTCAGGGGGGCGCACACATTCGTTACGCAGTGGTCCCGCCTTACGTCATCAGATGGGAGCGTACGATGACAGGCACCGACCTCTCGGGATGTCGGAGCCGGGGAGCACACATCATCCTGTGTCCCCAGCACTTGAATGCCTTTTTGAAACTACAGTGCGGGTTCAGAACCGCTAGCGCGAAGCCGATAAATTGCACCATGGAGGCAATGGCAGAGGACCATGTGCCCCCGCAGGTAGCATATATCGGGGGTGGGACATACTGCGTCACCACTGCAGCGCCTCACTACCGCTACGGACAACACGAGTGGTGTTCGATCGGTGATAGCAGTTTCTGTTTCAAACCCAGGGCCGAGGTTCAAGTGGCACAACAACGAATTGTTCCCATTCCTGCACCCTCCACCGTTCACCTCACTGTCAAGGAGAATTTCACAGACTTGCAACGATTTGTCGCGCATTTTGGTTATGTCATTCCCCCTCTTCCCGAGCATCTCACTAAGATTTTAAAGGCCGTTATAGTTTCACAGAAACATTTTTACACACTGGCGCAGAAGACTTTAGAGATAGGAAAAGACATATTGGACATAACCATCCCACCATGGTGGGACTTGTTCACTAACATAGAGGTCCCGGCCTGGAT
The DNA here is from genome assembly GCF_052327205.1 of Somniosus microcephalus. Lineage (NCBI taxonomy): Eukaryota > Metazoa > Chordata > Chondrichthyes > Squaliformes > Somniosidae > Somniosus > Somniosus microcephalus. Next base: position 139,673,927 of record NC_140995.1, read on the forward strand.
TAGAATAGCATCCCACATCCTAGTAGTGTGTCAGGTTTTAATTGTGATATTTTTGCTCTTCGTGCATTGCAAAAGAGGCAAACGCCTCCAGAGGCACGAGAACACAGGAGAATGGAGAGAACGCTATGTGCGAATGGGGGAAGAAGACACCCCACTTTAAGCTGCTAGTATTGAAGGTTAAGCATCCCTCCATTTTTAGATTTTGGCCATTTGCGTGTTTTTGTTTTGGGTTTTAAGGAAATGAATATTGTTATGTTATTAGCCGTTCTTAAGTTTTTTGGATTAATAAAAGGTGTATGCAGATGGTGCAAGGGGGCATCAACCCCTGCACATCTGACAGATGAATGTGTTATAGTTTAAGATATGCTGTCTATGATTGTCCAAATGTGCAAAAGGTAATTTTCGTTTTCTTCGGAAATGGGAACTGCATGTGTCGTGAGGGTCATAGATAGTTAAGTGCCAGGAATGTTTGGATGTGGGGAATCAGGGAAAATTTGCTCACCAAGGATTATTGATACTTTAAGCAAGCTATCAGTATCACAGGGGGGCCTGTAAGATTCGAAATTTTCAGCAATAATCACGCAAGAAAACCGGATAAAATAAGACTGTTTATTGACCAAAGTAAGCTTGCACAGAAAAACCTTTGATAAAAGGGCATACAAAATGGTCGCCGGGCCTCGTGATCAGTTTCCTGGACCATTTTATTTCTGTTACTGCAAGCCAGACAGGCTTGTGGATTGAAGACAGTAAGCCCGCGAAAGCCAGTATCTGGGAACCGAAACTCAGGGAAACAGCATACATATTCAATGGATTCTAAGTACAGGATGGGGCCCATCAAGATATGGGCGGACAATGCAAAAACACTTATACCCATTTATTGTACAAAGGAGAAACCGTTTAACAGCCATCAAGGAAAATCTCCGGACCGATCAATATGCGAACCGAGTCGCGATGACAATGTAAAAGACATTAAAAGACATTATCGGCCAGGAAGGCCAGTTAAGTTATCACCGGCTCCCGTTACAAGACAAAGCGCCCCTGCAGAGATTTCTGCCCGCCAAAATTAATACAAAGACAGGACTATGATTTGGCGGGAGATAAGACTGTCCCAAAAGAGTATAACTATGGATTGAAAGTCCATCTAAGTTACTTCGTACTTCACTTCACTTCAGACTTCTACTTCTTCAAGAACTTTTTCTACAAGGAACGAAGGACGGACGATGCCAGAATCGGCGCCTCTTCCACCTCGGTAGATTCGGAATCGATGAAGACGTTTCGTCTTTTTAAAGACGCTTCGGACGGACAATTTCAGTGAAAGGACAACGTGGTCGGTGTTCAGCCAGACAAGGCTCGGCCACGACGAGAAGACGACGAGGGTGGCCCGGGTACTGGGGTCGGGAGATCATCGATGACCCAGGCCGAAGGAGAAGAAACCCTCTGGAAAACCGACGATCCAGGCCGGAGAGATTTCTCCCATTTGCATGCAGTTCTTCAACAGCCTGTAGCTGATCTTCAACCTTGACGAGCGCTCATCGAGGCTGTGTCCACCCCACCGCCTCGAGGGAGAGAGAATATCGACTGCGCCAGAAGTTTCCAAATCCACGTGACGACGGAAAGCGGTGCCAAAAGGCTGCGAACCCCTTTTTTCGCGATTTTGAGAGTGGTGAGCATGATCCCAAGTTCCCCAGGTCGAAACTTAGTTTAGGTATAGGGGAGGGAGTTAAGGGTAATCGTAATGTGTTTTCCCTTTTACGATGTGCCGTGTGTTCCCCATTTCCATAGAGTCAAGTTCATAAATTTGTGCATGATTGTAGTTATTTTAATCTGTGCCTATGACATGTATTTTGTAATGCTTCAAACTGTTTAAAAATGAAAGCATCCATTTCGTGCTATTCAACCTGGTCTATTGAGTCCTTTCTCTGCACTACTGTTCTCTGCATCTAAGTCCAAGGTCTAGAACCGTAGGGGGAGTGGGTCGAACCACTCAAGGGTAATTATTGTACGAAGCCTGGCAGGAGACCAGAACGAGCAAGAGAAACCCCCTACAACAGGACAACAGGACCTACTAAAAGCTTATATTAAGGAAATGAACACCAAAAAGGATAAAAGAGCACTGAGCAGAGCACACTAGAATGAAATTTTGACAAAGCACCATCATTGTAGGCTGAAGAACTTTTTTGAAATATGTAATGTTAGCCTTTAACCTGCAGAGAGGCATAAACAACTGGTCACAGAATTGGTAAAAGAGTTCTTTGTTAAACAAATATTGTAAAATTAAAAGGTAAATAAAGTAATAACTAGGACATTTATCACAGCTCTGTCTAGCATTTCAGCATTGCTTAAGTAGTGATAGGATATTTTACTGATTTACTTCATCAAAACCTCTGATAATTTTGAACAACTCTATTAGATCAACTTAATCAGCATTGTTCTAATTTTTTCTATTTTTCTATTTTCTATTTTTTTAGTTTATCCTCATAACTAATACATTCATCCCTGGTGTCATCTTAGTGAATTACTTCTGCACCTTCTCCATGTCTTTGAATATCCTTCCTAAATTACTTGCTTTTCTGCATCAAATGTTGGGGTGTCATGGACTGCCTTAAATATCTGGTTGTTGAAAGGCTCAAGTGATGACAGAAAAGAAGCAAGAGAAAAGCATCAGCAATGGCTTGACAATGTGCCTCTATTACTGCTGATTTCCAACCTGAAATGCCATGGGTGGATGAATGAATGAGTGAAAATGACGGAAAATGACACTATTGCCCATAAACTGGCTGATGCTTCCTGGAACTCGGATGGAAGGGAGAGGGGATTAGGGAGAGATCCAGCATTATGGATATATGCCCAACTTTCTGATTGGATTATGACTACTGGAAGACATGAGTAAATGTGTAAATTAACACAAGGGAAACAATAACTTAGAGATGACATGAGCAGCCATTTTGCAACTCAGCTCTCAGGATGCCAAATTTCAAGATTTTAAGAAGCCCTTGCCACCAGTAATGGTGAATACTGTAAATATTTACTGGCCCATTATAGGCTCTGCATGTGCTAGTATACTAAGACCAATAACTTTGTAGCCAAGATGCATTTAATGCCATAATTGTTATTCACGTTCATTCCTCAATATTTTATATTGCAAAAATAATCTTCAATTAATGTGGAAAAAAAGTGTTTTAACATAAATTGACTGTTTTGGTTTACCTAAGGAGTGAGCTAACTGAAGTAAGCATAACAGCATTGCTAAATTGTGACATTCATCTGTATTTGAAAACCGTTTAAAATATAAGATATAAAAGCACTGCAATAAAACTGCAATAAATCAATCAACAAGTAAAAAAATATACAGATTAAATCACCTGGGTGTTGTTAAAGAACGTGTTATCAATGGATGTTATTCTCTTGCTCTCCACATCATAGTTAGCAACTATAATAAATTTAACGGTTCCATTCACCATCTCCCAGTTGGTTAGGTCATACCCATTTGAGGAATCTCCAGAGTGGCGAAAGTAAAAGTAGCTATTCTTCTCAGAGAAGTTAACTTTCTTCAGTTCATTGAGCAGCTGTGAATGAAGTGCTTTTAAAATAACTAAATTTTTACAGCAAATTATTAAACACAACGCCAGAGTGTGATTCATACAACTATGAGACGTGTTAATGAGAGCATTTAAAGACAGTATAATTTCCAGCATTTTCTGTTTTTATTTCAGATTTCCAGCAACTGCAGTATTTTGCTTTTGTATTAGAGTATAATATCCATGTCTTACTTCATAGATTTTCAGGAAATAGATCCCATTATTATTCATTCTTCTGGTTATTTGCTCTTTATTTTTTATTTATTTGTTTTTTTACTCTCCCTCTTTAGGTCCATTTGCTTTTCCCTCCAACCAAAAAGGCAAATACCAGTACTGTTCCTGAGATCGCCTCGGAGCTGCACTACAGTGGAATTTGTTGATTCACTTTCCAAATTAATTTTGTTTGCTCATCTTTCTCCTGGTAGCTGACTCAGGTTGATAACTGACATAGGGAATAGCAAGGCTCAATGCATTTTCAACCACTATGTGAAACACAACAGCAGCGAATCGACATAAGGCGCCACTGACCTGCTCACATTTCTCACCATTTATCTTTCTTAATGATAAAGAAACCCAGTGGGGTTGCATACTGCTCTGTGGTGAGAGAAAGGACAGGCATAAGACCCATTGTGATTTCCATAACAGTATTTCATGGACAAGAAGACAGAGTCCAAGTAGACGGGATCTTGGTCTTTATAAATACAGGCATTGAGTACAAAAGCAAAGAAGTTATACTTCATTAATCACTGGTTCGGCCTCAGTTGAAGTATTGTGTCCAATTTTGGACACCCCACTTTAGGAAGGATGACAAGGCCTTAGAGAGGGTGCAGAGGAGATTTACTAGAATGGTAACACAGATGAAGGGCTTCAGTTATGTGGAGAGACTAAAGAAGCTGGGATTGGTCTTTTTAGAGCAGGGAAGGTTAAGAAGAGATTTCATTGAGGTGTTCACATTTTTTGAAGGGTTTTGATAGAGTAGGTGGGTAGTTTCCACTGGCAGGAGGGTTGATAACCAGAGGACATAGATTTAAGATAATTGGCAAAAGAACCAGAGGGGAGATGAGGAGAATTTTTTTTTACGCAGTGAGTTGTTATGACCTGGAATGCACTGCTTGCTGGGTGGTGGAAGCAGATTCAATAGGAACTTTCAAAAGGGAATTGGATAATTACTTGAAAAGAAAAAAATTGCAGAGCTATGGGGAAAGAGCAGGGGAGTGGGACTAATTGGATAGATCTTTCAAAGGAATGGCCTCCTTTGTTGTAAGATTCTATGGGCTGGATTTTGTCAATGGGGACGTGATGGAGGCGGGACTCCCACTTTTTGGGTTGTAGTCCCGCCTCCATTGACTTGTGGCCAACCCACACTATTTTCCCTTGATTGACCTTGTTAAGCCCACCCAGCGGGCTCAGCAGGCCAATTAAGGGACACCTGGTTACTGGTGACGTTAGTGATTGACATTTCATCTGTCAAGAGCTTCTGACAGATAAAAATCAGCGTTTGACAGCTCTGTGAAGCTGTCAAACACTGACAATCTGTCTTCTAACTTGAGTCCTTCTACTCCGACTCAGTTAGAGATCTCGCCAGACCAGAAAGCAGAATGCTGCAGCTTTTGACAGTTCAGCGGCCATTCTGCTTTCTGTGCCGGTGAACTGAGGGAAGGAAGCCTGCAGGAGAAAGTAAAGGTAAGTAAAACTTATTAAAACACTTTACACTTACCTCACACACTTACCTCTGCACACATGCACCCATCACTCACCTGCACAACAGACATCTCGACCCCTCCAACCCCTTCAGACCAACGGTCCGCCTCGCTAACTTGGGGTGGTTCAGAGCCGTCGGGAAGCCCACACTTCAGGGCTAAAAATAGGGTGTTATAAATCTCATCATCATGAAGAAACTACTCATGAAATAACACTGGACGGCCAGCTGGTGGCACCGTCCAAGGAGTATAAATACTTGGGAGTGGGCCCAGCTTGCCCAGGGACATTTTGTAAGACAGGAACTAGTGAAGTACAACTAGACCTCCATGTTTTGAAACAAGTTGATTAAAGCCTTGCTTTATTCTCGAACCAAGTGCGTAGTGAGTTTTATTATGTCATAGGGAATAGGCAAAAAACTGCCTGTTAACTACCTGTTAACAGGCAGTTAATTGGCATGAATCCCCTTCCCGCCTCAGGGAGGCAGCTCCCAGCACAGGTCGGATACCCACCTCCTGGGACATTGGCATGGAGGCGGGTTGGGGGCGGGATGGGTTTCTGCCCCCCGATTCTGCAATTTTCCCACCACTCCTGCCTCCAAACCCGCCTCCAAACCTGCCTCCACAGGGCTTGGAAATTTGAGCCTTATGATTCTATGAAGTAAAATGCTCTCCCCATGTGACAACGTAACCTGCCCAACAGGAGAGACATACCTGTACCTGGCAACCTGAATGTACTGTTGACCAATTGAAGTGGAAATTATCTTTCATGACCACATAAATTCAATAGTATAATTTTAAGGTGTAAACATCCTTTTTTTTAATAAAATGATAAAATTGTTAACTTAAATCTTTTTTTTGGGTGTTAGGGGCCTTTTTACAGAGAGAGAGCCCTAGAGTGATACTGAAGTGAGTGCTGCACAGAAGGACGTCACATACTGCCAATGTTTGCTGTTTGGACTACCTGCGAAGAAGTCGCAGAATTGGGCAATGATGAGAAAGTAACTTTACACATTGAGGAGGAGAAAAGTGAATGTACCTGCTCCAAGTGTAATGATAAGACATGGCTGTAACTGCCACTTTCACCTCAAGGAGCTGGGCCTTGATTTTGAATGCATGGAATCCTTTGGGCCTTTCTTACACCATCACAAGGCATCCCATATATATGTATGGCACACCTTCTAGCTTCCAAGGAAAACTTCCAGTAATTTGGCTGACCTATCTCAAATCTGACACTAATAATGTTACCACCAGCAGTCACTTACATGTTGCATTGACTCATATTTTGGGAAGCAGGGTGGCTAATTGCATAGCAACTGAATCATTCAGGAGGCCAATGCACACCCCCAGGGTAGTGCTCATCACTGTTGCTTTCTCTTTCTGTGCCTAATCTTTCACACGCTTGGGCACTCTGTACAGTCTAAATTTAGCAGACAGTGCAACATCGCAACACAGAAAGACTTGGCTAGTCACAGTTGTTACGAGTGTGTTAATTAGATCATTTCTTCCTCTTGTGCTTCCCTAGGTATTTCCCAAGAATAACAATCTGCCAGACTGGTAAATGCTGGGGCTAGCACTCAAAACAAATGGTGACATTCACCTCACCTGTAGCAAGCAACATCACAGGAATATCCACTCTGGATTCCAATGTAGAGTTTGGGTCAGGAACAAGGAGCTGCTCCAAAATCCTGCTGGATCTAGGGGGCAATCGTCTCAGTAAGTCATTTACGTACGCAGGCACCCGCCCTTATTATTTAAATGACTCCATCCTCGGGGTTTGGGAGAGAGTCAAGGTGAGGGCAGATGGGCAGGCCAAAGTCTTGCCCTCCTAGATGTCCAGCAATGGAGTGGGACTTCAGGACTTTCTAGGCCCTTAACTTGAGTTTCAGAAAAGCATTCCTACCACAACAGTGCTACATTTTCCCCATAATCGGCTTTTTATTTTGTCTAATTTCTGCCAATTTATGGACAGTTTATGCTGTTGACTTGCATCCCCAAAACAGAGTTGATATTAAATAAACTCTTATCAATAAAAGCCTTAATAATCACTAGAAAGAGGAGACTTTCACCACCTTGACATGTGTTGGATTTGTGACCAGTCCAAGAAGTGCAGTTCATTGTGCCATTCCTTATTGACAGGAAAGTACCTTAAATAGATTGATTAATTATTATGTAACAATTACCTGCCATGGTGCAAAGTTAGAAATGCTTGAGCATTTTTCTTCACTACAGCTGATGATCCTCTGTAGAGCATGAGCTACGGCAGTGATGGCTAAATACACACCATAGGTGGTGCCTGAGTGAATATTTTCAATTAAAACATGATCTTTCAGAGCGTTGTTTGTTTTGGTACAAGCACAGTGAGACACCAAATTAAAAGTGTCAAGAGGTTTGTACTTCTGTGAGTTTGCATTACATGTCTCTGTGACATTAACACATTGATCTGAGCAGTTTAAATAGAGCTTCTTGTATTCTTCAATGAACCTGTTGGCACCTTTGGGACATAGGTCCAACTTTTTAAAGTAGTCAGCAAAGTTTGGAATGGTTCCATTTTTGAAGGAAAAGCCAAAGATGTTTCCAACTTTTTCAATATGATGCAAGCTGGCAACTTGTCTAGAAATGGACCAGGAATCACTGGCAATCCAGGTCTTACTCACATTCTGCTTAATTAATGCAGTGAACAATTGGATGACTATTGGCACGTTTGCAAATAAAATAATAACTTCTGCCAATGAATTCTTAATGGTTTCAGCTATTTGATCTATGCTCACTCCATCAACATCTTGGTGATTAATATAACTTGGAATAACATAATGAAAAGCAATACATATATTAAACTTCCCCGCATTTGAGATAAAACTGTTCATTCCAGCCTGGCCATAATCATCATCACTGCCAACTGTTCCAACCCAGTTCCATTTAAAATGATTGACAAGTTTAGCCATAGCTTCAGTTTGATGGACATCACTTGGAGTAGTCCGGAAAAATGATGGAAATCTCACTTTATCGCTTAGAATTTCAGCTGATGCTCCATAACTGACCTGTTCAAAGATCAAAATGAAAAAAAAATTATATTAATTTTACGTAATCAAAGGACTTGCACCTGCACAATTGTTTGCCTAGTGTTCTGGTGCTGTGGAATCTGCCTCGCACCATAGATGATGTATCCCATAACACCAACAGTTTTTACTACATTAAAGAACCAGTTGATGCGGCACTTCTCCAATGTAAAAAGCGCATTGGATAATTAAATGTTTTATCAAAATGGTAAGATGGTCCTTCTGTTCCTGGGATGCTGGGTGAGTTATCTGCGGAATGCAACTGGTCAGAGTCCAATAGTAGGGGCTACAAGTTTGGATTAATAGTTTGAAGCTGCACTTCCTTTCTTTCAAGGGTCAGGAAGAAATTACACAGAACCTTTTACCCATAGCCCCTGCCGGGAGATTGAGCAGACTGGGTAGAATCCATGACAGAGCAAATTGTACATGGCCTGCAGTTGAAATGGGCTTGACAGGCTGCGTGACCTTTTCTAGTTCCATTTTCTTATGAATTCTACAACAACATAAGAACATAAGAAAAGTCAGAGATGAAAAGAAGCCATTTAACCCATAAAAACTTATTAACTCATGGCTTCTAAAGATATTTTAAATAATCCTAATGCTTTTACTTGCATTACCTCGCTGGGCAAATTAGACCAAACGCTGTCCACTCTTTGGGTAGAGATGATTCTCCTGATATCTGTTGCAGATATACTTTACACGGATTTTCATTTACCTTCTTCACTCCTACTTTCTTGATGTCACTTGAAATAAAAGTCTGGGTTTATCTTACCTATATAATTTAATATCTCATGTACTTTTATGAGGCCTCTCCTTAACCTTCTTCTTTCTAGATTTTACAGCTTTAACTGCTCTAATCTGTTCTCATAGCTTTACATTTAGGATCCGTCCTGCTGCTCTTTTCTATACCTATTCTAATGCAGGTGTATAATTTTTGTGGCAAGGTAACTAAAACTAATTGCAATAGTTTAGGTCAATTGCAATCAATACATTAATACTTGGCATAGCTTCTAAGTGCTTTTCTGGCTATATATTCTGACATTTTATTTGCTTTTTAATTGCTTCTATGATGTCTGGATATTGAAAGCAATGTGTCTACCATTACTCCCATGCGTCGTTCTGTCCTAATTCTGCTAATTGTAAATTTATGTCACACGTTTTTGAACTATATATAATGTTTTATATTTATCTGTGTTATATTTAATTTCCCACGTGCCTGACCAATTACATACTGAGCAAATTCCATTTGCAAATCTTTAGTTGCATCATCTGGGGTTGAAAATACTCAGCCCTTCCAGTGAACTCCTGCTGTAACTCTAATGACAGGGCAATAGATATACCAGAAAATAGATTGGGAACTAGCCTGTCCTTGGAGCTCTTATGGGGCCTCCATCTGCCTTTTACAAGGCCAGTGATATGGAGCGGGAGGCATGGTAACTATGGCCGCTCAGAGGTCTGGTGTCCAGCCCCCGGGGGGAGGTGGTGTGGTGTAGGGATTCCTCCCCGGAAAGCCAACTTCAGCCCCCAGGGCCTGGTTTGTAAGGAGCCTGCATTGAACGAAAAATAAATTAACTTATATCTGGGCCCCAAGCAGGGCTCCACAACCATCATGGAAGAGGTTTCTACTTAGTTTCTTTAGTACACTTTCTACTTTGTGTACTGGCCTCAAAAGATGTACCAGGCCACAGAGAGGCCAAAGTCACATATGAAATTCCCTCCCACACTCTTGCTTCCTCTGTGCTACTGGTATTGCAAAGAGTGGTGTAAGGGCTCTGCTCCTTCCAAGGCTAATTGCAAACTGGCAAGTAAGGTCAGGACTTGGCATGTCTAGGTCCGGGCCTGGTTTGTAACCCATCTGCCAAATTCCCACCGGAGTTGCAACAAAACAAACAGAGGTAAGTAATGACCCATTAGTCTTACTTCCATTCCATATAAAATCATGGAATCGATGATCAGAAGCAAAGTTGAGGATTATCTGTACAACAATAACCCGGTTAACAGCTGTCAGAATGAATTCAGAAGGGGATCTCCTGCTTCATCAAACTCCTCGGCCGCCATTTTGCCGGCGCTCAGAGGGCGGGTTTGGAGGCGGGTCCGGAGTTAAATCCAAGGTGTCGGGTCTGTGATTCCTGACCAGACCCGACACCAAGCGGTGGGAGTGGCAGTTAAGGTAGTTATGCTAACTACCTGTTCAATCCTATTTTGAGAGGGCTTTTAAATTTTGCAACATTTTCACTGTGTTCCACGGCGTTCCAGGAACACGCCAGCTGATTGTGTCGGGTGTTCCAACAAGCTGAATAGTTCACAGCTGCAAGTGCAGCATTAAAGCGAACCTGCCACTTTAGTTGAATTTCAAAGTCTGAACTTTCTGATTGCAGGATGTTGAATACATTTTTCAAGTGTTTTGAGGTTGTAAGTGTGTGCTGTGAGATCTATATGCACTGTAACCTCCTTGGAATAACCTCTCTCCACATTGATTGAGCGCTTATAACATTTCATCCTCAAGTGACATTTTCACCAGCATAATGGGAACGATTTATACTCTCTCATCATGGTCCTCAGATTCGGAGGATGAGCAGCCACGGCAGCAGCAGAATCAGGCACAACAGCAGCACCGACAAGAAGAGCGGCAACCTTCTCCTCAGCCATCTGATGCTGCACAGGGCAGAGACTGTCAGCGCAGGGCTGCACCACGCCACAGGAGATACCTCCAACACAGGGATTACAGGCAGAGGATGAGCTTCCTCAACATGAGTGAGCAGCAGTGCCAAAGGAGGCTGAGACTTCCACGAGAGGTGGTCGCAGACACCTGCACAATGCTGCACCAATACCTGCGGCCCAGAGGAGCGGGTGGACACGCCTTAACAGTGGCTGTCCATGTCACCACCGCCCTCAACTTCTTTGCTTCAGGGTCCTTCCAGGGATCAGCAGCAGACATTAGCGGCATCTCCCAGTCAGCCACACACACATGCATAATACAGGTTACTGATGCCCCTGTTTGGCAAGTCAGCCAATTACATCCACTTCTCAATGGATGAAGCAAGTGTAACCACGCGGACGGTTGGGTTTGCCAATATGGCAGGCTTCCCAAGGGTGCAGGGCGTCATCGACTGCACACATGTAGCCATCAGGGCACCCCATCACAACCCAGCTGTATTTGTGAACTGCAAGGGCTTCCACTCCCTTAACGTCCAGCTGGTGTGTAACCACAGGAAGATCATCATGCATGTTTGCGCCAAGTTCCCTGGCAGCTGCCATGACTCGTACATCCTGCGGCAGTTTACTGTGCCTCAGCTCTTCAATCCGCCAACTCAACTTTTCAGATGGCTACTTGTTGACAAGGGCTATCCCCTGAAGATGTGGCTAATGACACCGATGAGGAGGCCATCAAATGAAGCTGAGGAGCACTACAGTGTGAGCCACATTTCCACCAGAAGCATCATAGAGCAAACCATTGGCTTGCTCAAAATGCGATTCAGATGCCTCGATAGATCTGGTGGAGCCCTACAGCATGCACCAGCCAGAATCATCATGGTCTGCTGTGCCCTGCACAGCATTGCACAGCAGTGTGGCTTACCGCTGCCTGAGGAACAAGTGGCTTAGTGCACTGCCTCCTCCTCCTCAGAGGAGGAGGAGGAGGAGGAAGAGCTGAATGAGGCTGCAGATGAGGAATACCTGGCAGAGGCGGCTGTCCAAGTGCAACCTCATTGCTGGCTGTCAGGCAAAGGATGGACTAATCCATGCCAGATTCGCATAACTTTACGCTGTACGTACATGTGGCTGGCAGGACCTCCATTCCACACAATACAGCATCTGAACAATGAACTATACATTCCTATCACTCTCCCCACCATCACTGCAGATGAAAGGCGCCCTCAACCCTCACTGTGACTCTTCCAATTCTGAGCACACATAGGGCAATGCATTGAATCATTCACATCGCATTAGTTTAATACACTAGAAATAAACATCACAAACGTAAATTGGTATACTATGAAATCACCCAAGTGACTACCCGTGACTATTTGTGTGTTAGCTTTCTCTTACACGTGCTTCTACGTGGTGCATCTCCTGTGGCTTCAGCAGATGTAGAGGCACCTTGCTCACTTCCCTGCTGTGCCTACTTAGATGCCTTTGGCGGGCGTCCTCTGGGTTTGGAAGCCTTGGAGGGCTCCGCAAAAGTCTGCTCCTTCTGCGGCTGTGCAGCGGCTGAGACGGCCATCTCAGTCGCGTGAGGCATCTGGGGCTCAGACATAGGGTTCCGCAGTGGCATAAGAGTGTGAGCGTTTGGAGAGGAGCCTCCACTTCCTTGTTGTTGACCACCACCATCCCTCTCATGGGTCACCCGCGCTTCACTGCTAGCAAGTAGCTGGAGAGCACTTTGCTGCACTTCAGTGGGGCCATGAGGACCCATTTCTGTGCTGACCTTCCTTATCCATGAACCTCTGGTTGTGTTACCATGTTCTCCTGAGTCTGGCGATTTATGTCCTCCATGGAGGGTGCTATCCTTTTCATGGCGGTACCTACATTCGCCATTGCGTGCACCATGGCATTGCTCATGTTTGACATGGTCTCCTCCATTCTCTGCACACTTGTAGTTACCGTGGTTGCAAACCCCGTCAGAGACTCCTGCACTTGTTCCTGAAGCTCCAGCACCGCTCTCTTACTGGATGGCCCCAGAGGAATAGCTTCTACATGTAGCTGAGCAGAGCTAGGAGCGCCCTGCGGTCTCCGATGAGGACTCTCCACTGCTGTCCCTGTCTCCACCATCTGCTGATGCTCACTTGTGAGCTGTGATACATCAAGTGACAACAATACTCTATCTCGCAAACTACCCATCAAAGTGTGCGTCTCTGCGGTGGTGCTGAGTGCGCTCATTTCTGCTGACACTGCTCCCTCAGAGGCTGCAGGTTCCTCTGAGGAGTCCTCCAGCTCCTCCTCCTGGTCAGTGGGGAAGGGGGATCTCGATGGTCATGTGGGGGAGTAAAGGCATGAGTTAGACATGTGATATTTAGGTAGCAGACACATCCCATTGTGCAGATGGTCATAACTATATTTCTATGAGCATCAGATGCCATAGCAGTCACTCATGAAAACAAAATGATAGGGTTGCAAATCAATTCTGTCACCAGCTTGCTGTACTGTGCCCGTCTCTCCGTCTCCCACTTCCAGCTCCTCTGCACCTCCCACGATCTCCAGAGCTGCCTCCTCAGTGGTCATTATATGTGCCAGAGATGATAGGCCTCCTCCTGTCCTCTCTCTCTCCCACTTATTGTGGGCTCTCTTTTCCTGCAATGAGGGACACAAGTGGAGTTTCAGCGAGATTGATGGATTCAATGTTAAGAATGGATAACATAGATGTTTAGAGGGAGACAAAGATGAAGTGAGGTGCCAATACCAAGGTCCCTCCCTGTGCATTGTTAGTTGTTGTCATTGTATAACAGTGAGATTGAGCGTGAGGGGTGCATAGTAGGATGGTGAAATGATTCTGTACATAGAGAGAGAGGGATGGGTGAGGGTGCAAGGGATGTTAGGGTTAGTTGGGATGTGCAGGAGTAGGTTGCCAATGCAGAGTGATGGGGGTGAGAAGGGATGGAAAGCAGACTGAAGGTAAGTGTGATGTTATACCCACTTTTGCTGAGCGCATCAGGTCATTGAACCTTTTTCTGCACTGCACCCAGGTGTGTGTACACACAGACTGTGCACTTACCTCCTCAGCAATTTGCAGTCAAGCTGCCTTTGTGTGCTGAGGAGACTTCCTCCGTCCATTGGAAGGGAAGAGAACCTCCTTTCATCCTCTTACTCCCTCCACAAGAGCATTGATGGAGTCATCATCAAAATGGGGAGCAGCCTTGGACCGTTGTGCTGCCATTCCTGCAGCAACCAGCATTCAAAAGCAGAAGAAAGCAAGTGAAAAGCAAATGGGACATGGCCCCCTTAAATATCCAGGCTCTTAGCACATCATCAAGTGCGGGCAGCCGACCCGCACCCAGCGATTAGGCTGGCTAGCGCGCACGTCAGCCTTAATGAGGCCAATCTAGGGAAAATCCTTAATGGATGGTGGCTGCAACAGGGAGTGGGACCCGCTGAAGACCGAACCCACCAGCATCCCGCCTCCGGGCGGAAAATCCAGCCCCTCCTTTCTTTGAGAAAGTGACAACCCAAATGGACTTCAAAAGACTTTCGATAAAGTTCCACATGAAATGCTATTGATTAAATTGACAGTTGTGGGGACCCAGTGTAAACCCAGTTAATAGTTAAGAAACTGACTGAATGGTAGTGATATTGGAGTGGGGAAAAGTACTGAGTGGGGTGTCTTAGGAGTCAGTGCTGAGAACAATCTTAGAATCATAGAATGATTACAGCACAGAAGGAGGCCATTTGGTCCATCGAGCCCGTGCTGTGTCTCTGCAAGAGCACTTCAGCTAGTCCCACACCCCCACACTTTCCCTGTAGCCCTGCAATTTTTTTCCATCAGGTACTTATCCAATTTCCTTTCTCTCCATCTACTCTGTCTAGACCCCTTATGATTTTGAATACCTCTATCAGATCTCCTCTCAACCTTCTCTGCTCTAAGGAGTACAACCCCAGCTTCTGCAGTCTATCCATGTAACTGAAGTCCCTCATCCCTGGAACCATTCTCGTAAATCTTTTCTGCACCCTCTCTAAGGCCTTCACATCCTTCCTAGAGTGCAGTGCCCAGAATTGGACACAATGGGCCCGATTTTGTGGACTGTGTGGGAAATGGTCGGATTCCCCGAATGTGGGGTTCTGACCCACAAAAAAATGGGTCAGCCAGCTGCATGCAATTTTCCCTTAATTTCCAGCATGTGGGCAGCCTTGCTAATTGTCCATTTCCAGTCAGGAAGCCCCACAGTATGATGTAATCATTCGTGGTGCTTTCCAGGTCCATGGCAAGCATTGCTTCCTCTGTTGGCTTCCAAACGAACCATACAGGATGGCAGAGGAGCCTGCAGCAGCTGTGGCCAGTGCCAGACCCTGAGCTGCCTCCAAATTCGACGAAGCTTCCCTGCAGGCATTATTGGATGGGGTTAGGGCCCACAGGGAGGTCCTCTTCCCTAGGTCAGGCAGGAAGAGGCCTCCCACTGAGACCAAGGCTGCATGGATGCAGGTGTCAGCAGATGTCAACTCAAACGTGCATATAACCTTGGCATCACATCTCTAACTCCTTCCTTTACTCCCCACAGGACCATCCAGAGCCCCCGTCCCCACTGTGGAGGAGGAAGAGGCTGTGCAGCCAGACTCCTCAGAGGAAGCTCCAACCTCTGAGGACACAGTGTCAGCAGAAGTAAGCGCACCCAGCACCAGCGCAGACACTCACACCTCGGGGGGACCTTCGGGACATAGAGTAGTGTTGTCACCTGGTGTTTCACAGCTCACAAGTGAGCCTCAGCAGATTCTGGAGACAGGGACAGCAGTGGAGAGTCCTCGTCAGAGGGCGCAGGACTCTGCCAGCTCAGCTCAGCTGCGCTGCATGTCGACCCTCTGCCTCTGAGTCCATCCGCAAGAGAAGAGGTGATGGATCTCCATGCACAGATGCAGGAGTCTCTGGCAGGCTTTGTCTCCAGGGTCGCTGCGAGTGTGGAGCGAATGGAGGAGTCCATAGCGACCATGAGCAGAGCCTTTGTGGAGTCTTGGCGCATGAACGCATCACCATGGAAAGGTTGGCAACCTCCATGGAGGAGATAAGTCGCCAGGGTAGGGAAAACATGGTGAGTGCTCATAAGAGAATGACATCTCTTGAGGAGCGATGGCCATCTATTGAACAGAGAAACCAGACCTTCATGGAAGTCCTTCTGAGTAGGACTGTCAGTGCAGATACGGGTCCCCATGGCCCCCTAAAGCGCAGCAAGGTGCTCTCAAGCCACTTCCAAGTGCTGGCCCCTTCTGGCCTGTGCAGCTTCAGGTGAGTTAGCAGCAGCCTGGTGCTCCTGTTGCTGATCCTGCTGTTCCTGGTTCTGCTGCTGCCACCTCTGCTGCTGGAGATCCTTTAATGGCAAGAAGGGAAGGAAAAAAAGGCGTCCCATACTTCTGGTAGATGCCTCTGCTGAGGAAGCGCTGAGTGAGGGTGGCGAGAGGGGCTTCCCAGGAGATCACATTGGAGAAGTGTGTGAGGCTCCAACCTTCCACAGCTGTGCCTAAGCCTTGAAGAAGTAGCCCCAAGCCTGCAACAACAAGGTCCTTCAAAATACAAATGCTCTCCGATTAAATTGCTGCTTTCCCGAATGACCTGCAGCTGAGAGCAAGCAATCCGGCAAGCTTCACATCAGGTCTCATCAGCGGGATTCCCCGCAGGCGTGTTTAGCGTGGGGAACCCTTGAAAATAGCAAGGGCCCCTTAAAATGGCATTAAACATGCCAATAATTGGTGATTAGGGTCCCGACGGCCAGTCCCGCCAGCGGCGGGCGGGACTGAATCGGCTCGCGGAGAAATGGCGGTCCGAAAGTTGGACGGGGCGGGGAATCAGGCAGGGGGGGGGTCGCGACCCCCCTTTTCGGTGATTTTCGGCCCCCGCCCGCCTGAAAACCCGCCCGACGGCTGGCAGAAAATCGGGGCCAATACTCCAGTTGAGGCCAAACCAGTGTTTTATAAAGGTTCATCATAACTTCCTTGCTTTTGTACTCAATGCCTCTATTTATAAAGCCCAGGATCCCGTATGCTTTTTACCCGCTTTCTCAACCTGCCCTGCCACCTTCAACGATTTGTGCACATGTACCCCCGGTCTCTCTATTCATGCAACCCCTTTAAAATTGTACCCTTTAGTTTATATTGCCTCTCCTCGTTCTTCCTACCAAAATGTATCACTTTGCACTTTTCTGGGTTAAATCTCATCTGCCGCGTGTCCGCCCATTTCACCAGCCTGTCTTTGCCCTCTTGAAGTCTATCACTATCCCCCTCGCTGTTCACTATACTTCCAAGTTTTGTGTCATCTGCAAATTTTGAAATTGTGCCTTGTATACCCAAGTGCAAGTCATTAATATATATCAGAAAAGCAGTGGTCCTAGAACCGACCCCTGGGGAACACCACTGTGTACCTTCCTCCAGTCCGAAAAACAACCATTCACCACTGCTCTCTGTTTCCTGTCACTTAGCCAATTTTATTCCATGGGCTTCAACTTTGCTGGCAAGCCTATTTCTACATGGTTAACCTGATATATGTGCAGCCTGAAAGGTATCATTGCAGGCCACAACCACAATGTAAGTGTTTAAAATATACTTACCTGAATGTGAAGCTGGGATGAGAAGGAGTGCTTATTCTGGATCCACATTCAAACCACACAGGCTGCTGCCAGCCATCTGTCCCCCCTTGATCGTGGCCTTAATCCTCCCTGATCACCAGCCATCATTTTCCAGCCTTCCCAATTCTGATCACTACCACCCTCCCGCCCGATCACCTCTACCCACCCTCCTGATCGCTGCTATCCATTTGCATTCATGAAATTCATAAAATCTATCCTATAACGCAGAAACTTTCCCTACTGGATATATGACAAAACTCTACTTTCGTCACCAAAGGTTAAACGTGATATTTTATGTTACAGAGAAGTGATGAGTTATTTCAGTCATTTGTGATTCATCTCCTAGTGATGTGGGCTTAACAAGTTAACAGCAGCATTGCTTTAAACAGCAAAACTGGACAGTGAGAATAAGTAATAGACATACCTGTGGGATGAGGTACAGGTTCAACAATCTTGCAACAACAATCGATATTTCTGAGTATGTGCCCCCTACAACTGCTTTTACACTGGGTACATAGTCTGTGTAATTGCAGTGAACTTCAACACTGCTGTCCGAGGAATTAAATTTGGAAAGAAACCTTGTGCTCGCTTGTATTGCAGCGATGACATCAGAGCAGGTGTCATAAATTTCATATCCTAGCTTGACACCCGGTAGCAAAGTAGAATTGTTTATCTGCTCAATGCTATATATCATAGCCTGGACTCGGAGAAACGCAGAAAGGACAAATCTAGACAGAATATAAAAATACAGCTTCAATATTTTCCCCTTATGACCCATTAGACAGATATTTATCAGTAAATACAATCAATTACAAACCAGGTTAGTATGTAATTTTTGGATAAGCAACATACTATCAGTGGTAGATTGAGACCTTCATCTTAGCAGGTTAGAAGCATGATAAACATGAACTAAGGCCCCAAGTTGCCACGAGTCACTAATCCTAACTTAAGTCCTGGGATCTGCCCACTGGGAGCCTCTGCTGTTGACTCTGCCGGAGTATGCAGGGTCAGCGGGAGATTCAGTCATTTAAATATTCCCAGCGAGTGTCCGTGCCACATGAACTACATCTCAGGCACCTGCCATTGTGGGGGGAGGAGAAGGAAATAGCAGCTGAGGTTAGCTGCTTCAAAGGACCCTGGCAGCCCAGTTTCTGAAATGATGCAGTTGGAGCCTATCCAGTCAATCAGGCATAGGAATTGTTTGCATTGCTGGCATATATTGAAATATGCAAACTTTCAGATGAATGAGTTACTTTCTAGTCGGCTGAATACCAAGGGAGCTTTGTTCTAAAAGGAGTTCAGCATGTACACTGACAGATGTGCGAGGAGTGAAACAGACTATGAGGTACCCTGCCTTTACATCAAAGAAAGGACACCCAATATAAATTTGGGCCTGCCCAGTGGTTTATGTTCCTGCTTTATGCTATATATACACCACCTTAGCTGTCTAAAAGGAGCTCATCTCTCATATAGTGCCCATCATTATTTTAAACAGCACAGGGAGGAACTTAGTATGAGCGTATTAAGCATTTGGGCCTGAATTTTGCCAATTGGAAGATTTATGCCTGGGATTGATCCCTAATTTGTATGAATTAACTCATCCTAATCAGGTGCTACAATTGCTCTTAGTGTGCCTGGTTCCAGAGAGTGAGAAAAAATAGCTGACTGCTGTCTGCAAATTCCTACTGGATGGGCACGTTTGAGGTTGATTGACTGACCCATCAATGGATGAATTGCACATGCATGAGCAATGGCTACTGGGGCGAAGTACTCAGAGGCCTTTGTTGTTCTTGGAATTGTACACAACAGATTATATTGTTGCCTTCAGGTGAGGGATATAAGGAAAGACAATTGTAAAGGGAAAATAGTTACCAATTCTTCTTACAAAGTTTGTAAAATAACTTGCTTAATTTTATAATACATTGATTGAAACAAATTGAAAATAAGCATTGACTGTATGCATAATATATCCTCTGTAACAAAGTGTCTATGCAGCAGTTGATTACTATATTTTGGGAAGGGACATTACTGTAAGAAAGGTACAGGTATAAACAGAGAGTGAAAAACAGGGAAATACAGGCAAGAGAGAAGCACGGGAATATTGATAGAAAAAAAGAGCTATAGACTTGCATGGAGTAAGCAAATTACTTTGTTCACTTATTAATATTAGCTAAGAGTGAATTCTTTCTGATTCTCAACTTCAAATGTGACAGTGCCTATTTTGTACTATAAACTGCATGTTGAACAAATGATACTGTATTTTGTAATCAATATTTCTAGATCAGAGCAAAGCTAATTGACTATATATCAATAATGCAACTTACCCTGAGCAATTTAATGGTCCCGGCTGAGTCCGGTTTTCCAAGTTTTTCACCTTTTCGTGGACTGGAAAGAGTCCTCCGATGATGATGTCTCCCGGAGCTCTGGCTCCTACAATATCATCAGGGATATTGCAAAGTTTGACTGAGAATGAAGTCCAGCAAGAAACTGCGAGTATGACAAGTGTGGAAAACATGTTCAACAATTCATCAACGCATCAAGCTGGATCTGAACTTGAATAAGCTGGTTATGCATTTAAGGGCTAGCACGTTAAACATTGAACTTCAGTGCAATAAAATGCTAATCACAACTGCATCTTAACAGGGAGGTGCTATCCATTTCTACAGACTGGCAGGAGAAATAAGCAACTGACAGAATGCATGTGGTGCTCAAAGCCCCAAAAGCCTCAATTTTATAAAGAGTAAATGGTTTAATTTTATTAATGTAAAGCTATTGTGCAATACCAATGACTGTATCCTGTGTGTTAGTGTCAGATACTCTGGAAGCTGCTATAAAGCTTTTAAAAATGTAAAAACTTCAAAAAGTGCCAAAAATTCCAAACACCGTATTGACAGCTATTTCACGACCGTGTCTATCCTTTGTCCCGTGCTCTTAATCTACTACTCCCACCAGGTGTTCCCTGAGTGAGATGAGGTTGAGAGGAATGATCCCATAGAGTTCTAGAGGTCTAAGGTAAGCCTTCTCTCAGGGAAGCGGCTGCCCCAGAGGAACCATCCTCCAGCAGCCTTTCTCTTGCAGTGGCAAGGTGATGGTGGTGGGGGGGGGAGGGGGGTTGGTGGGGGTCGGGTGCAGGCGGGGGCAGTGTGTTCTGCAGATTTTTGGAAACTGCTGCAATGAGTTGCAGATGCGGATAGTGGACTTGTCCCATTTGTCCATCATCTCAACGGAAACTGTCTCCACAGTCTCCACGTGAGACTGATACTCCTAAATCATACCGCTTTTGAAAACTGGACCCTTGAGGGCTAGACCTCTATTCCTCAGCTGGGGATATTTGTTTCTCCACCCTCAGTGGAGGAGCAGCATTATCTCTCTCTTCCACTCCTAGGTCTTCATTCTCATTAGTGCTCAGTGCTTCACCCAGTGACAGCCCTTCTGACTCACCAATGACTTACACCTAAGTGGATGTTTCTGTGCTGGTGCGTGCATAAAAAAGATGCTTTGACAGAATTGGTGATGAAGTGGCAGCAGTTGAGGCTATGGTTCTGGTAGCTAATTCCCCAGTGAAAATGTCTGAGAGTTCATCATTGTGGCCGGCCTTTCCTTACAAGGTACCCCTTATGATGTTAAAAGAGCTTGTTTAGCTGTGCATGTTGTGACATTCTCCCCTTGAAGAAATAGTTGCTAAATGTAAGGGCATTGCAATACTTTGAGAAAGCACATGGAACTGAGACTACCTATGGTGATCATTTCCCACTACTCTCTGTTGTCACCTCGCCTCCACCCTCAGCCTCTCCCACAGGTTCTCATCTCTGCTTGCCCACAATGTGCAGCATTTCCTCTTCAGGTGCACTTGCGGCTTTCAGCGCTGCTCCTCCTCCCCAGTTGTATTTTTTTGGTGCTGGTTGTGGACCATATGCTCCTTTGAAGGGACAGAAGACCAGGTTAAGTGCATGCCTTAGACACTTTCCTCCATATAAGCGTGTGCATCCCATGTTGATGAGATGTGCATCGTCCCTTTGAAACAAGTGTCCTTGAAGACTAGCAGTAGCCCTTTTGACAGGGAATGGGAGTTTCCAGAGTACTTTTGAATAAAGAGGGTGCTTGACTGTTTGCAGAGGTTTCCCTTTGCTGAAGTGAGTTTCATGATATCCAGATGCCGAAAGAGAAGGAGTATGAGAGACAAGAGCTGACAACTTCTTCCACCTCCCTCCAGACACCCTCTTATGTGGTTTCCTGCCCTCAGTATCCAGCATTTTTGCACTTCTGGCTCTGACATCTGCCAAAAGGACTTCCAGGGAGGTGTCTTAAGAATCTAGGCGACCTTCAGTATCTGAACCCCTCCCTGAGGTTGCTGCAGCTTCAGCTATTCTTGAAGAAAAGTGGTGTTGCCCTTCAACTGGCTTTTAAAGGCTGCACCAGAAGTGTATTTCCTTCTCTTGTCAATTCTGGTCCAATCATTACATTTTTCCCTACACCACATTGCTGATCTTGGTTGTGCAGGGGCCCCTAACAGCTTCAGCTAATCACTCCACTGTGTTCTCACTGTGGCCCAAAGGACTCCTTTCTTTTTATTAATTCATTCTCGGATATAGGTTGCACTTGAGAAGGTAGTATACCTACCTCCCTGTAGCTCTTGTTGGCTCAGTTGGGAGCACACGCACCTCTGAAAAGGTTGTGGGTTCAAGTCCCACTCCAGGGAGTTGCGCACATAAAGCTAGGCTGACACTCCAGTGCAGTGCTGAGGGAGTGCTGCACTGTCGGAGCTGCCGTCTTTCAGATGAGACGTTAAACCGAGGCCCTGTCTACTCTCTCAGGTGGATTTAAAAGATCCCATGGCACTATTTCGAAGAAGAGCAGGGCAGTTATCCCCGGTGTCCTGGTCAATATTTCTCCCTCAACCAACATAACAAAAACAGATTATCTGGTCATTTTCACATTGTTGTTTGTGGGAGCTTGCTGTGCGCAATTTGGCTGCCGCATTTCCCACATTATAACAGTGACTCCACTTCAAAAGTACTTCATTGGCTGTAAAGCGCTTTGAGACGTCTGGTGATCGTGAAAGGCGCTATATAAATGCAAGTCTTTCTTTCTTTCTTCTGGCTGCCATGCTCTCTCAGCTCCTCTCCAATGCTATAATTGGTGCCACGTCCACTTTAAGCTGCTACAGACCTTTTAATTGTGTAGCAGTTTCCCAGTTTCTGCCCCCTACCCCCCCACCTTACAATTATTTGCATCTAATCACTGGCAGTTCTCCATCATGCTGATTTTCATGCAAATCCGCTGTCCCTAGGAAAATGCACTGAGGCCAGCAACAGGGTCAACATGCAGATGAAAGTTCATGTCCATGGCATTTCTGGTAACCATACATTGGAAAATCCAGGCCATGATTACAGAGAAACATGGACAAAGAAATTATTACGAGGAGAAACTGACCACTGATTGGGTGAGTGCTTTGCCAAACATTTCTAACTGTAAGCATGATATTGACTTTGCTACATAAGAACATAAGAACATAAGAAGTAGGAGCAGGAGTAGGCCATACGGCCCCTCGGGCCTGCTCCACCATTCAATAGGATCATGGCTGATCCGAACCTAGACTCACGTCCACTTCCCTGCCCGCTCCCCGTAACCTCTAATTCCCTTATCAGCTAGGAAACTGTCTATCTCCGTTTTAAATTTATTTAATGTCGCAGCTTCCACAGCTCTCTGAGGTAGCAAATTCTATAGATTTACTACCCTCTGAGTGAAGAAGTTTCTCCTCATCTCAGTTTTGAAAGTGTAAAGTCTGTGTGTTCTAGTTGTAATTAATAACACACAGACTACAAGATTAAAGTTCAACAGGTCTTTACTGGTTGGAGGTCAGGACTATACTAAATACAATCTTACTACACAGTGCTTATATACCGGTGGTCACCACCGGTATTACGTATACAGCAGCCAGAGAAAGTAGTACATCTCTTAAGGTGGAACAGGCTTAAGTTCTCTTAAGGTGGAACAGGTTACATACACCACAATCCTCCCTTTTTAGCTTAATAGTCATATCCCCATTTAACATAACATCATAACATATATACATATATAACTTCAGGTATAAACAGTTCAAAGGTTCAGTCTCTCAGGAGGCCTTCTGATTCGGTCTGGATAACGCCTTTCAGTGGTCTCTGATTCTTGTTGCTGAGGTGATTCTTCTTGTTGGTTTCCTATGTATTGGACGTCATCATCAGGTACAGTCCCTGCCGAGGTAAATGCTTCAGGTTCATTAACGTCTTCCACAGTTGTCTCTGTCGCAACCATGGGTTCGACCCTTGCTCTTGATTCTACCAGTTGATCCGCATGATGCCTTATCACATTGTTACCAATATCTACTGTGTACATCAGAGGTCCTTGTCTGGCCCGAATTGTTCCGGACTGCCATTTTTCGTTTCCATAGCCCCTTGCCAACACTGGTTGTCCTACTTCGAAACTTCGAGTGGACTTGTTATTAATATGCCGGAACTGTTTGTTTTCCACTTCCCTCCGCACATTTGGTTTTAACAAGTCCAACCTGGACCGCAACCTCCTGTTATAAAACATCATGGCAGGACTTTGGTTAGTCACTGCATGAGCGGTGTTTCAATACGCCATTAGGAAATTGTCCACCTTGTGCTGTAGCGGAATCTGATCATCGTTCATGGCCTTTATTGCCTTTTTGAATGTTTGGACAAATCTCTCGGCCAACCCGTTTGTCGCCGGATGATATGGGGCAGAGGTATAATGTTTCACCCCATTCTTCTTTCAGAATTTTTGGAATTCTTCCGACACGAACTGTGGTCCGTTGTCCGAACAGATCTGTTCTGGCAATCCGTTCCTTGCAAATATTGTTCTTAACACCGCAATTGTCTTTTCTGAAGTAGTGGTATTCATCTTGATCACTTCTGGCCATTTGGAATGTGCGTCCACCGCAATTAGGAACATGGAGTCCATGAATGGACCAGCAAAGTCAATATGTACGCGTTGCCATGGGGCTGAAGGCCATTCCCATGGGTGTAGTGGTGCAATCGGAGGTGCATTTTGCACTTTTTGGCACCCAGCGCAGCTTTTCGTCAACTCCTCT
Source organism: Somniosus microcephalus (assembly GCF_052327205.1). Classification (NCBI taxonomy): domain Eukaryota; kingdom Metazoa; phylum Chordata; class Chondrichthyes; order Squaliformes; family Somniosidae; genus Somniosus; species Somniosus microcephalus. Next base: position 139,698,614 of record NC_140995.1, read on the forward strand.
ATCTGTTGGTCAATACCCGGCCACCATACATAAGTCCTAGCAAGACTTTTCATCTTAACTCCCCCCAGATGACCTTCATGCAGTTCTTTTAGAACTCTTTCCCTTAACTTGGGAGGAATAATCACTCTTGTCCCGTACATCAAAGTACCATGGCAGACGGACAGCTGGTCTCGCCTTGCCGAGAATGCCGGTAACAGAGGATCACCACGTGTTGGCCATCCTTTCACTGTCACCTCGTAGACTCTGGACAGTGTCGGGTCGTTCCTGGTTTCTCTTTCAATACTTGCATTGGTGACTGGTAAACACTCGATGATGGTCGAATGAAATAACTCAACAGGGTCAACTTTCGTCGTTTCTTCTTCTTCAGGTAGTGGCAGGCGCGACAGCCCATCAGCATTGCCATGCTGCTTCGTACCTTTGAATTCTATTTGATATTGATGTGCCCCTAGGAAAAGGGACCATCTCTGGAGACGCTGTGCTGTCATCACTGAAACACCCTTCTTAGGGTTAAAAATGGATACCAACGGCTGATGGTCTGTCAGAAGTGTGAATTTTTGGCCCTGCAGGTAATGATTAAACTTCTTCACTCCCCATACAAGGCTGAGAGCCTCCCTATCGATCTGCGCATAGTTGCGCTCAGCGGAGGTCAATGATCTGGATGCAAACGCGACTGGCCTTTCCGTGCCATTTGGCAACTTGTGTGAGAGTACTGCCCCAATACCATATGGAGAAGCATCACAAGCCAACCGAATAGGCAGTGTCGGGTTGAAGTGAGCCAACACTTCCTCTGAGGTGATCAATTCTTTGCTTTTGCGAAATGCCTTCTTACAGTTTTCACTCCATTCCCATGGTACCCCCTTCTGTAAAAGAGCGTTTAGCGGGTGCAGTACCGTGGATAGATTTGGTAGAAATTTATGGTAATAGTTAATCAATCCTAGAAACGACCTCAACTGAGAGACATTATCCGGAGCGGGAGCCTTTACAACTGCCTCTATCTTGTCAGGAGACTTATGAAGCCCCTCCCGGTCAATGACATGACCACAGTACGAGATCCGCTTCTGGAAGAACTCACATTTCTGCCGATTAACTCTAAGTCCATACTCTTTCAGTCTGTTGAGCACCAGTTCCAAGTTTGTGAGGTGTTCTTCATCACCATCACCTGTAATCAGAATATCATCCAGGTAGCACGGTGGCATAGTGGTTAGCACTGTTGCCTCACAGCGCCAGGGACCCGGGTTCGAATCCGGCCTCGGGTGACTGTCTGTGTGGAGTTTGCACATTCTCCCTGTGTTTGCTTGGGTTTCCTCCGGGTGCTCCGGTTTCCTCCCACAGTCCAAAGATGTGCAGGTTAGGTTGATTGGCTATGATAAAAAAAAAAAAAAAATTGACCCTTAGTGTTAGGGGGATTAAATACGTGGGGTTACGGGGATAGGGTGGGATATGTGTTGGTGTAGGGGTTACGGGGATTGGGAGGGATGTGTGTCGGTGCAGGCTCGATGGGCCGAAATGGTCTCTATCTGTGCTGTGAGGTTTCTGTGATTGATTCTGTGATTCTGTGATGTAACATTGTGTGCCTGGAATTCCCTGTAATACCTGCTCCATGGCCCTCTGCCAAATTGCTGGAGCCGATGCCACTCCAAAAACCAGCCTATTGTACCGGTACAAACCTCGATGCGTGTTGATCGTGAGGTATTGGCGTGACTCTTCTTCAACCTCCATCTGCAAGTACGCCTGCGCCAGGTCTATCTTGGTGAAGTGTTTCCCACCAGACAACGAAGCAAAAATATCCTCAATCCGCGGAAGCGGATACTGTACCGTGTGAAGCACCGGATTAACGGTGATTTTGAAATCTCCACAGATGCGAACCTTCCCTGGTTCTCCTGGCTTGTCGCTCGAAGGACGTTTCATAACGGGAACAATGGGCATAGCCCACTCACTCCAATCTACCTTAGACAGTACACCTGAACGTTCTAGCGCTTCCAGTTCCGCTTCTACAGTAGGTCGTATTGCATAGGGTACCGGTCTGGCTTTAAAATTTTTTGGGTGTGCATGTTCATCAATCTTGATGTTTGCCGTAATTCCTCTCAGTGTTCCCAGTCCCTGCTGGAACACCTCTTTAGCATCATCCAATATTCTGGACAATCGTTTAGGTTTGACATCTGTTTCACCGGAATCTACCGTTAGTGCCTTCAAGGAGTGCCAGTCCATATTCATTTTCCTAATCCACTCCCATCCCAGTAGTGGTGGACCTCCTTCAGGTAGCACATATAAGTCCATTACTTGGCTTTCTTCGCCCTTGTGGACCACTTTTACCTCTATCTTTCCGATGGGGTACACTCTTTGCCCCGCGTATGTTTTCAATATAATCTCCGTATCCCGTAGGGGAATATGTTGGAATAACCTTTTGTAATCTTTCTTATTCATGACCGTCAATGCCGATCCAGTGTCCAATTCCATCTTTACTTGGACTCCTGCTATCTGAAGGGTGACCCAAATTGTCTGGAGATCTGCATCCTTACCAACGTTGTGTGCTCTTAAGCTACCCAGTTCATTACTGCTAGCGTCTGAATCTGACTTCTGTTCAGTCGAACTGTTCTTTGTCACCTTGTGTACCTTTATGTATTTTCCTTGCGGTGACTTTTTGTTGCTGGTCTTCTTTCCTGACCGGCATACTTTAGCTCTGTGGCCAAGCCTGCCACACGTTCTGCATTCTTGGTTTTTAAACCAACACTGGTTCTGATCGTGCGTTGTCTTTCCGCAACGATAACATTTTACAGTACTCAAACCCAATTTATTTGTACTGAGTTCCGGTGACCGTAGCTGCATTACTGCCGTGCCTCTCGCTGCGGCTTCGTGTGCTGCTGCCATAGTGACCGCTTTCTCAAGCGTCAGCTCATTCTCCTCGAGCAATCGCTTTTGTGTATCTTCTTTTAATAAACGACACACAAATTTATCTCGTAGCGCCTCTGTCAGTCTCGTTCCAAATTGACAGTACTTTGCTAGCTTACGCTATTCCATTAAATATTCAGCATTGCTTTCATCCTTCAGCTGCCTTCTGCTGTAAAATTTAAATCGTTCCGCTAGCATCAACGGCGTGGGGTTTAGGTGATTTTTCAGGACAGTAACAATCTCCTTGAACATTTTATCCGCCGGTTCATCTGGTGATAAAAGGTGTTTCAATTGCCCGTATGTCTTCGCACCCATTAAGTTTAATAATGTTAGTGCTTTCTCTTCATCTGGGATTTTATTTGCTTTACAATAATTTTGTATGCGTTCTACATACATAGCCCAATCTTCGATGTCGCTATCAAAGGTATTAATGTTCCCATGTTTAGGCATCGTTGCAATTTAATTTATTTTTATTTTTATCCAAGATGGCGGCTTCCGCGCTCTTGTCTTCGTCCTCCGCCTACAAAATGGCGGTTTTCCCGCGCTTGGCGGTCTTCACCCGTCCCCCGACGCTGTCTCCGCTTCACCGCGGCTCTCGCGCCTTCAGTTGCCCCCAGATGCTGTGCCTTTTTAGCCCGAATGCGGCCCGGCCCTTATCTCCGGTCGCGATCGATCTCACCGCCCTTATTCCTCCATCTTCCCTCCCCGTCTGTACAGCCAACGCGGCCGACTTTCTGGTCGCGTCGCTGCCCGGCTTACCCACTACCGAGGTAGAAAGAAGATAGCTGACAGCCGCTGATGGAGGCTTCGAGTTCAGGATGTCTTCTGCACTCTGGTTTCTCGATGTCTGCCGCGCGACGTGTCTTCCAGCAGTGTGATGAGGGTGGAAGCCTCTCTTCGACGTCCGTTCTGTGGACGAAGCCGCCGTGGATATAACTGCCGCAGGGTAAGAATCTGACTCGTCGCCACTGTAAAGTCTGTGTGTTCTAGTTGTAATTAATAACACACAGACTACAAGATTAAAGTTCAACAGGTCTTTACTGGTTGGAGGTCAGGACTATACTAAATACAATCTTACTACACAGTGCTTATATACCGGTGGTCACCACCGGTATTACGTATACAGCAGCCAGAGAAAGTAGTATATCTCTTAAGGTGGAACAGGCTTAAGTTCTCTTAAGGTGGAACAGGTTACATACAATACAGAAAGGGCAGCCCTTATTCTAAGATTATGCCCCCTAGTTCTAGTCTCACCCATCAGTGGAAACATCCTCACCGCATCCACCCGATCAAGCCCCCTCACAATCTTATATGTTTCGATAAGATCGCCTCTCATTCTTTTGAATTCCAATGAGTAGAGGCTCAACCTACTCAACCTTTCCTCATACGTCAACCCCCTCATCTCCGGAATCAACCGAGTGAACCTTCTCTGAACTGCCTCGAGAGCAAGTATATCTTTTCTTAAATATGGAAACCAAAACTGTACGCAGTATTCCAGGTGCGGCCTCACCAGTACCCTGTATAACTGAAGCAAGACGTCCCTGCTTTTATACTTCATCCCCCTTGCAATAAAAGCCAAGATTTCATTGGCCTTCCTGATCACCTGCTGTACCTGCATACTAACCTTCTGTGTTTCATGCACCAGGACCCCCAGATCCCTTTGTACTGTAGCACTTTGCAGTTTCTCTCCATTTAGATAATAACTTGCTCTTTGATTTTTTTCTGCCAAAGTGCATAACCTCACACTTTCCAACATTATATTCCATCTGCCAAATTTCTGCCCACTCACTTAGCCTGTCTATGTCCTTTTGCAGGTTTTTTATGTCCTCCTCACTCACTGCTTTCCCTCCCATCTTTGTATCGTTGGCAAACTTGGATATGTTGCACTTGGTCCCTTCCTCCAAATCGTTAATATAGATTGTAAAGAGTTGGGGTCCCAGCACTGACCCTTGCGGAACACCACTAGTTACTGATTGCCAACCCGAGAATGAACCATTTATCCCAACTCTCTGGTTCATCCCTTCAACTCTGCCCTCCCATTCTCACCCTGACCTTTCCATTATTTGGTCCCGACAACCAAGCTCAACACAAACTTCAGGAACAGTATCTTGTTTTCTACCTGGCACTTTATTGACTTCAACCACCTTCATAGCTTATGTTCTGTTCTGTGTTTGTGCTACCAGGGGCTAAGGATCCAGGAGCAATGGATAACATCTCTGCAGAAAGAGGCTCATTGCCATGACATTCCAGAATCGAAGATCATCATCCCAGGGAAAGGAAAGCAGCCAGTTCAGCCACACAGCTCATAAGGACAAGGTTGTGTAAGCTCTGGAAACATTGCTAAACACCAACACATGGATTCTAATATATCCAATAGACTGGCTATCTAATGTTGTTAGCTTTTCAGCTATTTGAGGAATTTAATTCTAATTTAATCTCACCAATATATACCAATCTCAGACACTGATCTCAATTACAATTTAATAATCAGCAATTCAGCTAATGATGAATTACAGTGATACACAGACATATCTTTATAACCTATTATTCATTTTGTTGTTCATGAATATTCAAATTGCTAGAAGACCCTATCTGTAACTAATTATTTGTATACTCATTGTTTATGTTTAAGTAGTGATAATCATGTTTTTTAAGTTAATAAATAGTTTTTACTACATAACTTGTTTTCTGACTTCTTCTTTGATGATTGACAAGAAAGGGTTAATTCCTTCACTCAATAGCTTGTCAGCTGGTGAATTTGGTGGTATAAGCCAGTTTCCAAACCTTGCCATCTTCTTGCCTAGACCTCAACTGGGTGGTAAACTACAGACGGTTCCTTGGTGAGGAGTTAAGGTGAAGGGGGTTAAGGATTTGTCTGTTTCCTTGAAATATATTTGACAGGATACCAAGCCCAGAATTTTTACATTTATGTTCGGATTCTGCTGGTGGGTAGGATTAAAATCATCCTCGACCACCTGCTTGATACCTCTGCACACTGCAGATTGATTAAAAAAAAATTGTTCCTGGATGTGGGCATCGCTGGCAAGACCAACATTTATTGCCCATCCCTACTTGCCCTTGAGAAGGTGGTGGTGAGTTGCCTTCTTGAACTGCTGCAGTCCACGTGGTGAAGGTACTCCCTGTTAGGGAGGGAGTTCCAGGATTTTGACCCAGCAACTATGAAGGAATGGCGTTATATCTCAAAGTCAGGATGGTGTGAGACTTGGAGGGGAACTTGGAGGTGATGGTGTATCCCATGCGCCTGCTGCCCTTGTCCTTCTAGGTGGTAGAGGTCGTGGACTTGGGAGGTGCTGTCGAAGAAGCCTTGGCGAGTTGCTACAGTACATCTTGTAGATGGTACACACAGCAGCCACGGTGCGCTGGTGGTGGAGGGAATGAATGTTTAAGGTGGGGGATGGGGTGCCAATCAAGCGGGCCGCTTTGTCCTGGATGGTGTCGAGCCTCTTCAGTCTTGTTGGAGATGCACTCATCCAGGCAAGTGGAGAGTATTCCATCACATTCCTGACTTGTGCCTTGTAGATGGTGGAAAGGCTTTGGGGCGTCAGGATGTGAGAGACTTGCTGTAGAATACCCAGCCTCTGTCCTGTTCTTGTAGCCACAGTATTTATGTGGCTGGTCCAGTTAAGTTTCTGGTCAATTATGACCCCCCAGGATGTTGCTGTTGGGGGTTTCGGTGATGGTAATGTCATTGAATGTCAAGAGGAGCAGTGGTTAGACTCCCACTTGTTGGAGATAGTCATTGCCTAGCACTTGTGTGGCACGAATGTAACCTGCCACTTTCAGCCCAAGCCTGAATGTCGTCCAGGTTTTGCTGCACGTTGGCATAGACTGCTTCATTATCTGAGGAGTTGCGAATAAAACTGAACACTGTGCAAGCATCAGCAACATCCCCATTTATGATGGAGTGAAGGTAATTGATGAAGCAGCTGAGCCTAGGACACTGCCCATGAGGAACTTCTGCAGCGATGTCCTGGGGCTGAGATAATTGGCTTCCATCAACCACAACCATCTCTCTTTGTACTAGGTATGACTCCAGCCAGTGGAGAGGTTTTCCCCTGTTTCTCACTGACTTCAATTTTACTAGGGCTCCTTGATGCCACACTTGGTCAAATACTGCCTTAATGTCAAGGGCAGTCACTCTCATCTCACCTCTGGAATTCAGCTCTTTTGTCCATGTTTGGACCAAGGTTGTAACGAGGTCTGGAAACGAGTGGTCCTGACCAAATCCAAACTGAGCATCGGTGAGCAGGTTATTGGTGAATTAGTGCCGCTTGATAGCCCTATCGCCGACACCTTCCATCACTTTGCTGATGATTGAGAGTAGACTGATGGGGCGGTAATTGACCGGATTGGATTTGTCCTGTATTTTGTGGACAGGACATACCTGGCCAGTGTTGTCACTGTACTGGAACAGCTTGGCTAGAGACGCGGCTAGTTCTGGAGCACAAGTCTTCAGCATGACAGCCGGGATATTGTCGGGGCCCATAGCCTTTGCTGTATCCAGTGCACTCAGCCGCTTCTTGATATCACGTGGTGTGAATTGAATTGGCTGAAGACTGGCATCTGTGATGGTGGGGACCTCAGGAGGAGGATGAGATGGATCATCCACTCGGCACTCCTGGCTGAAGATGGTTGCAAATGCTTCAGCCCTGTCTTTTGCACTCACGTGCTGGGCTCTGGAAGATTTGCAAAATTTCTGCATTTCCCCGAAGGCTGTTATTAATAAACGGGACCCTGCGTGGACTGTTTAAAATCAAAAAGGGTACCCAAAATGGCGTCCATGCCTCGTGGCAGCAAGCCTGTGAGATTTAAAATGGACTCTGCAACGCAGACAGCTTGGAGAAATCAAAACCAAGCTGCAGGCTTCTGTGAAGAGAGGCTTTGGGGTCGATTTTCGTGGAGCCGTCAGGCGGGGTTTCTTGCGTGTGTGGGGGGGGAAATCCCAAATTCGGGGGTCCCGACACCATCCCACCCAAAACCCCGCTCCACGCAACTTTCAGAGGCGGCGGGTCCCCGCCCCGCACTGGGACCCGCCGAAACCAGGCGGGAAGGGATTAGTGCCAATTAACTGCCTGTTAACAGGTAGTTAACAGGCAGTTTTTAGCCTAATCCCTATTTTGAGGGGTTTCGTGTGGGATTCCCGATGGCTCCAAACCACGCTAGGTTAGAGCAGGCGGGCCGTCGGGTTGAAGGAGTTGGAGGGGTCACGATGTCGGTGTTCAGGTGAGTGATGGGTGCATGAGTGCAAAGGTAAGTGTGTTTGGTGTGTCTAAAGTGTGTAAATAACTTTTACTTACCTGTACTTACTTTAACAGCCTTTCTTCCTGTAGCCGTCGGGAGCCCATCACTCAGCCGGCACTTAAAGCTGAACGGCTGCGATCTGTGAAAAGTGACAGCCTTCAGCTTTGAGTGCCGGTGTGAGTTCTAACTGAGTCTGTGGAGAAGGACTCATGTTAGAGCTCAGACTGTCAGTGTTTCACAGCTTCAAACAGCTGTGAAACACTGATATTTCATCTGTCAAGAACTCTTGACAGATGCAATTGCAGTCTGTGACGTCACCTGTTGCCGGGTGGCCCTTAATTGGCCTGCTAAGCCCACTGGGCGGGTTCAACAAGGTCAATCAAGGGAAAATCGCGTGGATTGGCCGGACGTCGCAGTAGGCGGGTCTAAAACCCGAAAGTTGTAGTCCCGTCTTCTTCCCGACAGCTTCAGGAAAATCGACCCCTTTGTATTTTGGAACCAGACAGGACTCTGAATTATGCATTAGACCGAATTGGAGGCAAATCTAAATTCAGTTTAGGCCTATAGTTAAGGCCATCTAGCAGTCTGCATATATTATCGGAAACAGATTAACCAAGCCATTGAGGCCAGACAAGGCCCATCAAGGAACTTTCAGGACAATACAAGTCAATTATCGGGCCGGTAGATGCGATTACCGGCCATCCAAAACCAGTTAATATGGATTGCTACCATTATTTAAAATAGCCCGCCAAGATTAAAACAAAGAACTAACCTGATTTGGCACGCAGATAAGGGTTTTCGGCGAAGGTATAATTGAAGGCCCCCTCGGGTAGCAAGGGGTTCAGTTCGGTTCAGTTCGTAGTTCAAGTTTTCAGTCGGGTGTTCGTGTTGGTTGGTGTGCTGGTGCTGCTCTTCGGCCCCTCGTCCTCGTGGCTGCCGCTCTTCCCCCATCCCGCGCTTACCCCCTGGCCTTTGCCCGTGCCCTTTTCCCACACCATCTTGAACTAGCCCCGGCACCGGGTCGGGCGGACATGGACAATTCAGCCCAGGCGAGGCGGGACGCGACAAGGGGAGGAGGGAAGACCACCGGAGGGAAGACCACCGGAGGAAGACCGGCTGAAGAAGACCAACTGAGGAGACGAACTGAGGGGAGGCTTCGAATTATCGGGCCTTCAGCCTCGGCTGACCTTCGAATAACTGCACACCAACTCAATCTGGCGGCTGTCGACGAAGAATCATCCCTGCAAGGTAAAGTACCCAAACAGAGACTTTAACTTTGGGGTACTCGAACCTGGACAATGCCCTTGCAGTGCTCGGAGGCCACGTGATGACGGCAGGCTCCAGAGAGCACCAAGAGCGAACCCCGAACCCAACCGCTGTTTTTGAGTCTAACAAACCTTTTGATTGGTGAGCATGAAGTTCTGACCCCTCATAGCTTAATCTAGTTAGGTATAGGGGGTGGGATAAGGATAAGGGGATTGTTAAGATAGTTGTTTTCCCTCGATGTGCCGTGTGTTCCCCATTCCCTGTATAAGTATAGTTATTATTATTCTTTGCATTTGTATTTTTGCCTGTAGAAGTGTACGCTAGTAATTTTTCCCATGAGATTGTATCAAGTTTTTCCTCTTCAATAAAATCTTGGTTTTTGTTTACATCCAACCACCTGCCTACTTGAGTCTTCTCTGTACCGCCGCCTTGTACCTAAGTCTGGTGTCTAGAACCCAGGGGCGTGGGAGCGATTCGAACCGCTCACTAAACAGTCAGGGGCATAACTGACTGGATGCACGTACGCGCCAAACACCACCACACGCGCCACCCCCTACAGCTCTGCCATCATTGAGGATGGGGATGTTTTTGGAGCCTTCTCCTCCCGTCAGTTGTTTAATGGTCCACCACCATTCATGACTGAATGTGGCAGGACTGCAGAGCTTTGATCTGATCCGTTGATTGTGGGATCACTTAGCCTTGTCTATAGCATGCTGCTTCCGTTGTTTACCATACATGTAGTCCTGTGTTGCAGCTTCCCCAGGTTGGCACCACCTTTTTAGGTACACCTGGTGCTGCTCCTGACATGCTCATCTACACTCCTCATTGAACCAGGGTTGGTCGCCTGGCTTGATGTTAATGGTAGAGTGAGGAATATGCCGGGCTATGAGGTTACAGATTGTGGTGGAATTCAATTTTGCTGCTGCTGATGGCCCACAGTGCCTCATGGATGGCTAGTTTTGAGCTGCTAGATCTGTTCTGAATCTATCCCATTTAGCACGGTGGTCATGCCACACAACACGATGGAGGGTGTCCTCAGTATGAAGACAGGACTTCATCTCCACAAGGTCACTTCTACCAATACTGTCATGGACAGATGCATCTGCTGTCTTGTTTTGCACATTTTGTACAAAAATAATAAATTGCAGGACAACGGAGTATTACAGTTTAAACTCTTTTAATGAAGCATCAGGTCTGTAAGCTTTCTCAATCAATACAGCACCATGTGGACAAGATGGAGTCAGGACCCCTGGGTCTTCTAAACAATAGCAGTCCTTACAGATGCCTGCAGGCCAATGACAACTCAGCATGTGATCACGTGAATATAATAGGTATTCCTTACAGATGCCTGCGGGCCAATGATAAATCAATATGCAAATGTTACAGCCCCTTTCTTTTAAAAAGAAAAATGTTATGCATTACTTTTGAACCTTTCTTCTACATAATGTTCTCAGTAGCATCAACATATAAGTAAACTCAACATTTAACTAGCACTGAAAACATCTCAACGTTTCAATAATGATTTACAGTTTTTTTAGGGCAGTGATCCGCCTACACCCTTTGGCAGTTCACAAGTCAAGGATAACTCTAGACTTGACCTCTCGTCCCGACCTTGTGTGGTATGGAACTGAGCATGCTCCTGAATCGGTCAACAAATCAGGTTCAGGTTCAGGTTTAGGTTCAGGTAAGTATGATGTGTTTTGTGTATTGCTCTGTTCATCACACTCTGTTGCACTGATCCTCTCGTCGGAATGACAGTGTTGTTCCTTGGTGTTCAGGAGGTGCCTGTAATTGCGGCAGTACACCTGTCCTTCTGGGGTGCGGACATGATACGATCGCTCAGTGTCAGCTGGCTGGATGACAACTGCTGGCTTCCAGTAGTCATGCTCCTGGATTCTGATGGATTCTCCATTGTGCAGCGGCGGCAGTAGTCTAGCTGACCTGTCATAGTATCTCTTTTGGTGTTGCTGCCTCTGTACACATTTTGCATGCACTTGCTTGCAGCTGACGACCTCTGGCTGCAGCTGCTGGTTGGTGCTTGGAAGGATTGAGCGAAGTCTGCGGCTCATCAACAGCTGCGCTGGTAACTTGAAGTTGTCAACCGGAGTGTTGCGGTACTCAAGGAGACTGATGTAGGGGTCTCTTTTTTCTGCTTTGGCTTTGTCCATGAGTGTTTTTGCAATCTGGACAGTTTTTTCAACAAGGCCATTACTTTGAGGGTAATGTGGGCTTGATGTGACATGTGTGAAATCCCATGCCTTGGCAAATGACTCGAACTCTTTTGATTTGTATTGGGGGCCATTGTCTGAGACTAAAGTCTCTACCATGCCATGCCTGACAAAGGCGGCCTTTAGCTTGTGGATCACAGCTGCAGATGTGGTGCTGTGAAGCTTGTCCAATTCAAAAAATCTGCTGTAGTAATCAACAGTCACTATGTAGTCCTCGTTGTTCCATGTGAACAGATCCGTTGCCGTGACCTGCCAGGGCCTGTCTGGGATACGGTGAGGTATCATGGGCTCTTTGACATTTGATGGGCGGCGTTCTGGACAAATGGAACATTTTCCGACAATGTCCTCAATGTATTTGCACATTCCGGGCCAAAACATAATGTCACGTGCTCTTTGTTTGCATTTTTCCATGCCCGTATGTCCAGTATGAATTTTTGTCAACATCTCTTCTCTGAGCCTGGTAGGAATGATGATTTTCTCCCCTTTGAAGGTGATTCCGTTGATTTGTGACATTTCGTCTCTGTGGTTCCAGAATTCAGATATGCTCTGAGGGCATTTCCTCCTTTCCTCAGGCCATCCTTCATGTATGACTTTGCTCAGCAGTGTGAGTTGTGCATCTTTCTCTGTTCCTGCTCGGATCTCCTTCAGTTTTGAGTCACTCACAGGTAAGCTGTTGTACACCATGTGCACTTGCACATCCATGCCTTCACTAAAGCTGCTGTCCTGGTAGCTAAGAGACTTTCTGGAGAGCGTGTCTGTGACAGGAATGTCTTTGCCTGGATGGTGAATGATTGTGAAGTCATACTTCTGTAGCTGAAGGATCATTCTCTGTAGCCTTGGTGGGGCTGCGGCTAGTGGTTTCCTCATGATTGACTCGAGGGGCTTGTGGTCGGATTCCACAATGACTTGTCAGCCATAGACGTACTGGTGGAAACGCTTGCATCCAAACAGAATTGCATATAGCTCTTTCTTGATTTGAGCATAGTTGATTTCACTGTCTGTGAGAGATCTGGAAGCGTAGCCGATGGGCTTTCCTTCTTGCAGTAATACTGCGCCTAGTCCGTACTTTGATGCGTCCACTTGTAGTCTGAGCTCTTTGTTGGGGTCGAAGTAGGCAAGAACTGGTCCTGGTTCTCTGGTGATTAGGTCTTTCATTTTCTGAAATGCTGTGTCATGTTGTTTGTCCCACAGGAACTCATTGGATTGTTTGAGCAACTGACGCATGGGTGCGTTGATTTCGGAGAGGCTCAGGGCAAACTTGGCTAAGTAGTTAACCATGCCTAGTACTGTCTCTAGCTCGGCGCGGTTCTTCGGCGGCTCCAACTTCTTGATGGCGGAGATTTTCTCTGGATCCGGCTTAATGCCATCAGTTGAGAGGTGATGCCCGAAATCACTGATCTCGGTGGATCCGATTATGCATTTCTTGGGGTTGAGCCAGATACCTTTCTCCCGTGATCTTTGTAGCATCACACAGAGGTTCCTGTCATGTTCCTCTCTATTCCTGCCATAGATGAGGATGTCGACTACGATTGCGACTACTCTGTCGAGGCCTTCATAGGTTTCGTCGATCTTCCGCTGGAATTCATCCTGAGCTGAGATAAGACCAAATGGTAAACGCAGAAATCGGTAGCGTCCAAATAGTGTGTTGAACATTGTTAGCTTAGATGACTCTTCCGTAAGCTTGATATTCCAGTATCCTGATCGTGCGTCCATTACACTGAAGTAACGTGCTCCCACTAGCTTGGGTGTGATGTCATCTAGCATTGGTAGAGGGTAGTGAGGGCATTTGATAGCCTTGTTCAAATCTCTGGGGTCGAGACAGACTCTGAGCTTGCCTGTATGTGGTTTCTCAACCACTACTAACGCGTTGACCCACTCTGTCGGTTCTGTTTCCCGGACGATGATTTCTGCATTCTCCATGCTCTGCAGCTCCTCCTTCAGGCGACTACGTAGAGCAAGGGGTATCCTTCTTGGTGGGCAAACCACAGGGGTTGCTGCTGGGTCAAGGTGAATAGTGCATTCACCTGGGAATAGTCCGATTCCTTTGAAAACGTCAGCAAACTCCTCCATGACTGTCTGCTTCTCAACTGGTGCTGTCAATGATAGCACTAGCTTGATGAGGTCCATGTCTAAACATGCCTTTAGACCTAGCACTGGTGGTGCTCGAGTGTCAATAATGTAAAAGTCCAACATCATGTCTCTTTCTTTGTACTTGCATTTCATCACGTATGTGCCTTTTACAATGAGCTGCTCCCCCCCATAGCCGGTCAATCTGCGTGAGGTGGGCTGTAGCTCACACTCATCCTTCAAGCTGTGATACTCACTCAGAGGAATTACATTAACCTGAGATCCAGTGTCTAGCTCAAACTTAAGCTCTTTGCCCTGTTTTCCTATCTCAATATCGGCAAAAGCTTGCTCAGTCTCTGAAATCTGTTTTTTCTGTGACACAGAATCAATAAACAGTTCCTCTGCATTTGGCTCTCTATCTGGCATTTGGCTGTCACTCTCTGTGTGTACCGTTTTTCTGAAAACAGTCCTGCAAACTTTAGCAAAGTGGTTCCGTTTACCACATTTAGTACATTGCCTTCCTTTGGCAGGGCAGTACTCCTTTTCTCCATGCCAGTTGTTTCCACAATATCCACAGTTTTTGAAGCGTTTTATGTCTGTGTCGCCCATTTTTAGAACTCTCGCTGTTCTTTCTGTTCTGAAACAGGCTCTGTGGGCTGTGTTCTTTGGTGTGTGTCTATTAACTGCGTGCACTGTCTGTTCACTCGAGCTGCTCGTGGCGCTGGTTATGGTTTTCAAATGTGCTTGGGCTATCTCATGCGATCTAGCTATGTCTATAGCTTTGTCCAGCGTTAGCCCGGACCCAACATTCAAAAGTTTTTCTCTCACTTTAGCTGAATGTATTCTGAACATGATGCGGTCTCTGACCATCTCATCTTTATCTGCATATGCACAGTCTTTTACCAGCAGTTTTAACTCAGTCACGAACTGTTCAAACGACTCACTAGCTCCTTGCACTTTCTCCTGAAACTTGTACCTAGCAAATATCGTATTTGTCTTGGGCATCACATCTGCTTCAAAACGGTCAAAATAACTTTTCAGTACCTTTGCTTCATCCGTGGTGAGAGACCATGCGTTAAAAATGTCTCTCCCTTGTTCTTCGATCCACAGGAGTAGCTGGCTGCATTTTTTTTCCTCCCCTTTTCTTTTCAACGGACCCGAGAACATCAATTCCATATGTTGCTTGAACTTGCATCTTTCTCTATGTAAGTTCAAAGATTCCCAATTCATTCGAGGTAAGGGAGCTCCAACGATATCCATTCAAATCCCTGTTCTGACACCATGTCCTGTTATGCACACTTTGTACAAAAATAATAAATTGCAGGACAACGGAGTATTACAGTTTAAACTCTTTGAATGAAGCATCAGGTCTGTAAGCTTTCTCAATCAATACAGCACCGTGTGGACAAGATGGAGTCAGGACCCCTGGGTCTTCTGAACAATAGCAGTCCTTACAGATGCCTGCAGGCCAATGACAACTCAGCATGTGATCACATGTGAATATAATAGGTATTCCTTACAGGTGCCTGCGGGCCAATGATAAATCAATATGCAAATGTTACATCTGCGACAGGTAGATTGGTGAGGACAAAGTCCAATTGATTTGATGATGTCCCAAATTGGTAACCGAGGCTCACCCTGAAGTATAAAAGTTTAGGGCTGAGGTGACTTTGACAGCCACTGGCAGTGCCATGTCTGTAATAGAATTTGATTGGATTTCTAACATTCATCACAACTCTGTAATGTACCCTCTAGTGAATCACAGCCAAGAAAGACAGAGTTCCTCTGATGAATCCAGGTAAAATGGATTCTACCTCTATATGCAAGTTAGAGTGTAATGCCGATGCAGCAGTACCTTATCCACCTGGCATGCACCATTGCTCTTCCTTTCCATCCTCCAAATAACATAAAGTAAGAGGTATTCCGATTGGGATAACCAAGGTCCAAAGTTTGATGGCACAAGATAAAATTCTTTGGGATAAGGGGTGGTGGGATTGGTGCACAGGAGGGCCGGGCCAAGCGCCAAGCTCGCATGCTGATGCCATGGGAGGTCCGTTTTAATTCCTGGGCCTCATTTTAATATGGATGGTTGCACTCCCGCCTGAACCCGGCAAGAATCAGTACTCGGCCGGCAGACAGGAGTGCAACTTTGGGCAGCAAGAGGCTGCCACCGGCAGCCCAGCAGAACAATCCCCAGTACTATGGAGGTTATATGGGGGTTGGTGGGGGTCTGGCTAGAGATCGCAGTCGGGGGAGTGGGGACATAGCCTGGGGCAGGGGAGGCCTAAGGTTTCCTCATGGGACCTGGAGGTACATTCCTGCTCTTCCACAAGAAAACCTTACAAAAATTAAAAGTTTTAAGTTACATGGGCCTCAATTCAGCTCCTGGTAGGTTTGGCCAGGTGGGGAAATCACCAGTGCTCCCCTGCTTAGGTTTCAGGTCCTTCCTGCCTAAAAGTAATAATTTCAGTCAGCCTACTTAGGTCGGGAAGCCAGTGGGAAATTACCCTGCTCCATTTTAACTGCTCCCCCTGCCGGTTTGTGCTGGGCAGGCTGGGGGAGTTAAAATTCCCCCTCCCCGTCAAAACCATTGGCACAGCCATGTACAATTGAAGGAGTGACCCCAAAAAACGTTAACAAAAAAACTGCAGCAATCTTCTTTTACTGCAGCCTCCAAAAAATAGCCCCACTTGGTCTCTGTTTCCCTTTAAATCCCTAATGCTCACAAGACAGAACTGAGCAAACCTAAATGCGGTTTTACAAGGAATTCATTAACAATGACTAAACTCCCAGCATCCAAACTGGGACATCGTGTGGCCCTTTAATCATTTGCAAGACTTCACCTTATTACAAAGGAGTTTCTGTCTGCTTTCAGTCAGAGCTCCTGTGCCTAAGTATTGCCCAAATGGAAATGCACAGGATGGGTTTTATGAGTGGAGATCTGGTGAATGTGGTCTCTGATATTATTTCCGTCCCCACTCCTTTGTTCACATTAGAGGTGGCGCAAAATATCAGAAAATCAGTCCTTTTATTTCTGTAATTATTTTCAGTGTGGCCCTGTCAGGATAATGCACTAATCTAATGAATTCTGTGTGATCTGGAACTCACCATGTACTGACCTCACTAGACGTGCTCCTATCTAGTTATCCAGCAAGTTAAACACTTATTCAAATCATTCCTCGTGAAGTCGTTTGCTGTTTTGAAGCTTTACTTGAACAAATTTGTGAAACTGTAAACAAAGACAAAGTATGTTTTGTACATAGAACTGAGTACTATACATTAGATATTACATAAGATATAAACATATTTACAACAATAGAATAGACTAATTGTATACTAACTAACATTTGAGCTGGACTTCTGTAAACACCAACTAATAACTTTTTATAAACAAGGTGTTGCCAAATACTACACTGACAAAGTTGCTATCATGTTAACAAACAAGGATACTCACAGATATTGTGTCTGGCCTGGCATATGAGATCAGATGGCATAAGATTGAGAATCCCTTATGGAAGGTTCTCCATTACTCAAGTCAGGTTCTTCCTGGGATTCTACTTCCAGGTTCAAACAGGAAGAAAGGTCAACTGACCTTTGCTGTATACTAACACTGCTAACACAATAACCACCACCAGAGGGTGCTATCTGCATGTAAAAAGTTCATAAGTCCAGAACACTCCCCGTCTGGGGTCGTTAACGACTCCACATAGTCCGAACTCTACTTGTCACTGGAGTCCTCTGGCGACAAAAGAAGTACCACCTCAGAGATGGTCCGTCGATGTCGACGATAGGATGCAGCTTCCGTAGACTGCTGTGAGGGGGTAGGTTGTGTTCTGCTGCTATGCACTTCAACTCTTCTGAGTAACACTCGTGTTGGACACACTTTATCACAAGGATTGTGGCTCTCTTGAGCTCCTCTTCAGAGGGACTCGTATGACAGATTTGCCACCCATGGCAGCTACTCCCTTGTGTAGGCTGGGAGAAGGTATGAGCTATGTGGGTTAGGCGTGCTACTGTCTTTATGAGAGTGTTCCATTTGGAGAAACGCTCAAAGCGTTTGGTGCTCATCAGGTCCTTAGAGATTTGAGTAATGTTCGCTGTGACTTGTGGGCATATCTTGGAGTCAGAAACAGGGTTGAGGAGGTCGAGTGACTCATTGATTTCGGAGAAGTGTGGGGACGGATCCTGAAGAAAAGCAGGTCCTGACAGCCAAGTCGTGCTGCTGAGTAGGGATGCTGTTGCAGATCTAGACCGTGGTCAGCTGGGTTCAGGTCTGTAGGGACGTACCTCCACTGGTCGGGGGATGTGGACTGTCGAATACGTTGGACCCTGTTGTTCACGTACACGTAGAACCGTCTACTTTGGTTATGGATGTATCCTAACACCACTTTGCTGTCTGTATAATATGTGATGCTGTCGAACTTCAGATCCATCTCCTCTTCTATGAACTCTGCAATCTCAACTGCTAATACTGCTGTGCACAGTTCCAATCTGGGTATGGTGAGGTCTGGCTGGGGTGCCAACTTGGCCTTACCAAAGACGAAGCCGATTTTGCTTTGTCCATCTTGAGTGGTGACCTTCAGATAAGCCACACTTGCAATGGCCTTAGTGGATGCGTCTGCAAAGACACAAAGCTCTTTGGATTGGGCATTTAAGGGAGAGAAGGACGTATAGGAGCGAGGTATTTGGATTTCCTGTAAGTCTTGGAGTGAGTTTCTCCAGCTATCCCACTCTGCTTCCATCTCTTCAGGGAGAGGTGAATCCCACTCTTCAGCGCGTGTGGAGAGTTCCCTGAGGAGCAGCCTGCCTTGTATGGTGACAGGGGCTAAGAAGCCGAGAGGGTCGTATAGGCTGTTGACTGTAGAGAGCACTCCTCTACGTGTGAAGGGTTTCTTGGCATCTAAGACTTGGAACGTGAACGTGTCTGTTGCTATATTCCAAGACACTCCTAGGCTACGCTGTAGGGGGAGGTCATCAGTAAAGAGGTCTAGATCCTTGACGTCCTTCGCACGATCTTCAGGGGGGAATGCCTCCATCACTGCTGGTCTGTTAGAGGCTATCTTGTGTAGCCTGAGGTTGGATAGTGCAAGTAGTTCCTGAGCTCGTCCAAGGGTACTGATGGCCTCTGCTTCGGTCGAGAATGACTTCAGTGCGTCGTCGACATAGAACTCTCGTTCGATGAACCCTCTCACATCGCTGCCAAAGTCGTCTTCTTCTTCCTTGGCAGCCCTCCTCAGTCCGTATATGGTGACAGCAGGGGATGGGCTATTCCCGAAGACATGGACACGCATTCTGTAGTCCACAATGTCTCTGTTGGGGTCGTTGTCCCGATACCACAGGAAACGGAGGAAGTCTCTGTGGTCTTCTCTCACCACAAAGCAATGAAACATGTGCTGGATATCGGCAGTGATGGCGACGGGCTCTTTCCTGAATCTCATGAGTATCCCCAAGAGGCTATTGTTGAGATCGGGCCCTGTGAGGAGTACTTCGTTGAGAGAGACTCCCTGATATGGTGCACTGGAGTCAAACACCACGCGGATCTGTTCCGGCTTTTTGGGGTGATAGACTCCGAAGGAAGGGAGGTACCAACACTCTTGGCCTTCCTGGAGTGGAGGAGCTATCTCTGCATGATCGTTGACAAGCATTTTCTTGACAAATTCTAGGAAGTGTGCTTTCATCTTTGGCTTCTTCTCTAGTGTGTGACGGAGTGAGTTAAGACGGTTATATGCATACTCCCTGTTGTTCGGCAGCCATCGTCTGGGGTTCTGGAAGGGTAAGGGTGCAACCCAGCTGTTAGAGCTGCCACGAGAGACCTCATTGTCCATAATCTGGAGGAATCTCATGTCATCGATCGATGGAGCAAGTTTGTGATTGTTGGCGGTGCGACAGAAGACTGACTGACCCGGGTTCTCTCCAGTGAGCATCATCTGTGTGCTGTCTGCGGAGATCAGCGCTGGGGTTTTCTGAGGCTGAGCCATATGACTGAACTTCTCTGTCACTCGGATCTGACTACTGCATGGGGTAAGGTAGCTTGGACGACCATTCTCCAAGATGGAAGTCTTGAGTGCGCTCACCTGAGATGGCTTGTGAGCACCCCTGAGGCACACGTCTCCAACGACGACCCAGCCGAGGTCTAGCCTTTGGGCAAAAGGGGCGTCATGTGGACCGTTGATCTGTTTTCTTATCTTATGTACCCTCAGGATGTCCCTTCCCAACAACAGAAGTATGCCTGCATCTGGATCAAGAGGTGGGATCTCGTCTGCAATGCGTCGCAGATGACGATGATGATGAGTTGCATTCGGAGTGGGAATCTCAGAACGGTTGTCGGGGACTTGATTACATTGGATGAGTGTAGGAAGGGGGAGGCTAATCTTCCCGTCGGCTGACTCAACAACATAACCGCAGGCCCTCCTGCCGGCTGTCTCTGAAAGTCCAGCACACGTCTTCAGCATGTAAGGCGACGGACTTCCTTTGACCTTGAAGATGTTGAAGAACTCGGATCTTGCTAGAGAATGATTGCTTTGTTCATCTAGTATGGCATACATCTTTTCAGATTCCTGGCGACGTCCTACAGGGTACACATTAACGAGGCATATCTTGGAGCATGCTCTTGTGCTCACCCCTTCTCCACACACCTCGGTGCACCTGGATGTAATCTCCGGACCAGCAGCTCCCTCTCTCTCCCCGCCGTGCACTGAGGCGGGAGGAGGCGACTCTGACATCCAAGGAACTGGGCCTGGGTGGAGTGCTGAAATGTGCCGATCACTTTCACATTCTGTGCATTTTGCATCTACCTTGCAGTTCTTGGCGAGATGGTTCATGGAAGAGCAGCACTTGAAACATATAGAGTTCTCTTTGAGATATTGTTTCCGATCTTCCAGGGACATCTCCCTGAAGCCTCTGCACTTCTTTAATGGATGGGGCTTGTTATGGATAGGGCATTGTTTGCTCATATCCTCAGGTTTCTTCTGAATCTTTGTGTTCTCAGTTGAGGACACTTGCATTTTGTGGACAGATATTGGTGTTTTCCCATGTCTGTCAAACTTGTCTCTTCTGGCAAGTGCTGTGAGGGAGGAGAAGAGGTTGAAGCTCGGGTCGTTCCTGGCTTTGGCTTCTTTACGGATGAAGTTGGCAAACACAGAGAATGGAGGGAAGGTAACATTGTGTTTTAGCTTGAACTCTGACCCGAACAATATCCACTTCTCCTGCAGGTTAAATGGAAGCTTCTCAATGATGGGACCTACCCCTCTGGAAGTGTCTAAGTACGATAGGCCGGGTAGGTAGCCGTCCTGCTTTGCGGCTTCGAGTTCCGACAGCAGATCTTCAAGGTCACGGAGCTTCTGGGGTCCCTTATTCGTCACCTTCGGAAAGTTCTCCAACCTGTCAAAGAGAGCCCTTTCAATGGCTTCAGGTGAGCCATAGCTTTCTTCCAGCCTCGCCCAAGCCATCTTCAACCCCGCTGGCGGTTGTCCCACATTGACCGCTTTTATCCTGCGTGCCTGTTCGGCGGACTCTGGGCCGAGCCATTTGATAAGAAGGCCGAGCTCTACTCCTGCTGACAGGTCTAAGCCCGATATGGCTTTGTGGAAGCAGGACTTCCAAGCCCGATAATTCTCCGGCCTGTCATCAAACTTGGTTAACCCTGTAGTCACCAGCTGGCTGAGTGCAAGGTATTTGGCAAGGTCGTAGGTGCTGGGACCTGTGCCAGGGTTGCCCTGACTAAGGGCTCTGTTGGGGGTCTCAAGGAAACGAGAGGGGGTTTGCTGCTGACTTTCTCTATTCAGCATTCTATTCCTCTGCACCGTGTCTTCCGTTTTGCTGGGGGAGACTCTGCGGCTTGAGGCACGCTGTCTACTTTGACCTTGGTTGGCAACTTGGGGCATGTTATATGAAGTGCTTGCGTCTGTAGAGATGTGCGGGTCTCCATCCCTTTCTCTCGTAAACTGTATGTCGGCATGATCGCTCACGTAATCTCTAGTGCGCTGTCTTCAACTTTGCTGCGGAACGGGAATTAAAGGTTTGTAAGCTGTCTCGGGATCAGCTCCCTCCAAAATTGCCTCGAATACTTGTGTCTCAGCTAATGCAGCATCTATCTCTTTTTGTTGCTGCAGAGCTTCTAATGTGGCTTGGAGATGGGCCTGTTCAGCTTGGCGTTCAACCTGGTGACGGGCCTGTTCAGCTTGGTAACGGGCCTGTTCAGCTTGGTGTTCAGCTTGGAGACGGGCCTGTTTTACTTTTATTTCTATTTCTCTGTCCGCATGCGCAGCTCTGGCTTGAGCTGCTACTAGTTCAGCCCGTGCTTTGGCGATGGCCATGCTTACTCTAGAACCACCTGATGACCGTGAACCAGCTTGCGATCTGTAGTAACTGGAGCTTATAGACCGATTGCACATTCTACAGTTTTGTCTGCCTGTTTAAGGTCTTCTACTTGCTGCAAAGCATTTTCGTTATTATCTTCTGACATGTTGATGTGAGGTAGGTGTGGTGTACAAGGTGAGGCTTACTCTGAGTTCCTCCTACTCCACTCTTCACAGCTAGCCGTAATGCTATCTTTTCACTGTACTGGCCTCGCTAGATGTGCTCCTATCTAGTTATCCAGCAAGTTAAACACTTATTCAAATAATTCCTCGTGAAGTCGTTTGCTGTTTTGAAGCTTTACTTGAACAAATTTGTGAAACTGTAAACAAAGACAAAGTATGTTTTGTACATAGAACTGAGTACTATACATTAGATATTACATAAGATATAAACATATTTACAACAATAGAATAGACTAATTGTATACTAACTAACATTTGAGCTGGACTTCTGTAAACACCAAATAATAACTTTTTATAAACAAGGTGTTGCCAAATACTACACTGACAAAGTTGCTATCATGTTAACTGTAGTGTATGTGCCTTTAAGAGCCCCAGGTGTGCTGTAATGCCGGTAATGGCCACTTGGGCTATATAAGCCTGTATATTGTGTATATCCGTTAGAACCCCCCCAGACTTTGCTTAGTAAACACCTATGAACCAACTCCTGTCTTCAGTGTCTTTATCAACACACGGACACTACAGTGGCGACGAAGTGGAAACGGACTTACCTGCAATTCGGCAGCACCTCAAGGACATCGATTCCTCGGGCGTCCAGAAGACTCAAGGAAGTGAGAGAAGCTGTGGTTTCACCAGCTGGCCAAGCTGGTGGCAGGTACTGCGCTAATCCTTCCTGGGCATCAGGCTGGGGCTCCAGCGGCTAGCTCTACAGCTGAGACAGGCAGCGAAATCGGAGGCACCTACAGTAGACCCAGTGGAGATGTTCCACTCTACCATAGTGGAATGTCTACCAGTAACAAATTCTGCCATTGAAAGGGAGACGAGAAATGACCCGACTCTCTCACGGGTCTACGATTTAACAGTGAAGGGATGGCCAGCACATGGCGAACCACTGTTGCCAGCATTCTCGCAAAGAAGAGAACAGCTGTCAGTGTGCCGAGGAACCTTGATGTGTGGATCCAGAGTGGCGATTCCACCCAAACTCCAGGATAAAGTGCAAAAGGAACTTCACGAGGGGCATCTGGGTGGAGTGAAAATGAAGAACCTAGCTAGGGCGTTTGTATGGTGGCCAGGTATCGATGGAGACATCGAAGAAATGACCAAGAGCTGCCTAGGATGCCAGAAGGTCCAAAACGCTCCACCACAAGCCCCTCTACATCCATGGGAGTGGCCCTCATCTCCCTGGCAAAGGGTGCACATCGACTTTGCTGGTCCATTTATGGACTCAATGGCCTAGAAATTCAGTTGCGTTCGCCAGCCGTTAACGCCATAAGAGGGGTAGATTTCCAGCGCTAGGCACTTAGCGCCCGGGCGCAGGCCGGTCTGCACCAACGCCCAACTTCAGTTGACATTCAGCGCCGGCGCAATGTGTTTGCGCCCGCTCAGCTGCGCGCGCAGCTTATGACGTCATTTCGTCGTGCAACGCTGTTTGTGCGCCCCAAACCGGAAATTCAGTGGCGCCCGCCCAATGTGGGCGTGGCGCTGTTAAGAACTGTGAAGTGGAACGCAGCAGAGGCCCTGCGGGCCTCGGGGAGCGCTAATTAAAGGGCACTTACACTGAACTATAAAGGCCAGCCATTTTGCTGCAATGACTTTAGTGCTTTGGATTTCTGGACAGAGACCAAGGAACAGACCTTACTGATTTGGGACAACATCGGAGAGGTATTTTTGGCTTCTGGCCAGAGCTTGGAAATTTGACTCTTTGTGATTTCACTGTTTGCAAGTTTATTATGGGGGCTGCATGGGGTTCCAACCCTCAGTTCCAGCATTATGTGCGAAGGGCTCGCAGACGCTGTGTGAGAGGGGCAGCCATGCCTAGACGCAGAGGGGCCATCAGGCATCGGCAACGTAGGCCTTACCCACTCAGGGAATACCGGCAGCAGGTGTCCTATCTCACCATGACTGCCGCGCATTGTGTTAAGAGGCTGCGCTTCAGAAGGGAGGTGGTTGCAGAGGTCTGCCAGCTGCTTCACAGAGATCTGCGTCCACAGCTGATGTGCAGGACGTCTCTGTCGGTGGAAGTGAAGGTCACGGTGGCTCTGAACTTTTATGCAAGCGGCTCCTTCCAAGCCGCTGCTGGGGACATAGCGAACATCTCCCAGTTCGCCGTGCATCGCTGCATCCGGCAGGTCACCGATGCCCTTTTCGCAAGGAGACACCAATTCATCTCCTTCCCCATGACCCTAGAGAGGCAGGAGCAGCGTGCAGTCGGATTTGCCAGGATCGCCGACTTCCCCATGGTGCAGGGCGCCATTGACTGCACGCATGTGGCTATGCGGGCACCTATCGACAATGCCGAGGATTACCGCAACCGGAAGGGCTACCATTCCCTCAATGTACAGCTGGTGTGTGACCACAGGCAGCGCATCCTAGCTGTCAATGCCCGCTTTCCAGGAAGCAGCCACGATGCATTTATCCTGCGCCAGACTACTGTGGCTGACATGTTCGAGGCACAGCCTCCACCAAGGGGATGGCTTATCGGGGACAAGGGCTACCCTTTGTGCACATGGCTCATGACCCCGCTCCGCGCGCCCAGGACCCCTGCGGAGGAGGCATACAACGAAAGCCATCAAGCCACAAGGAACATCATAGAGCAAATGATTGGCGTCCTGAAGCAACGGTTCCGCTGCCTGGATCGATCCGGCGGATCTCTACAGTATTCGCCGGATAGAGTCTCCCAGTTCGTCGTCGTTTGCTGCATGCTGCACAACCTGGCTATCCGCAGGACTCAGG
This sequence comes from Somniosus microcephalus, assembly GCF_052327205.1. Lineage (NCBI taxonomy): Eukaryota > Metazoa > Chordata > Chondrichthyes > Squaliformes > Somniosidae > Somniosus > Somniosus microcephalus. Next base: position 139,723,596 of record NC_140995.1, read on the forward strand.
CACTGCCACCTCACGTTGGGCCACCACCTCAGGAGGACGAGCAGGAGGACCATGAGGAGGAGGAGGAGGAGGAGGAGGAGTACCAGCCCAGAAGGGAGCCACAAGGTCCAAGGGCCGTCCACCGGCGGCTTATTGAACGACACTTCTAGGCCCCCTGTCAGTGAATGGCTTGTGGCAATGAACGCACCTGAATGCAGCCGCTCCGCAAGCCCTCAGCCGGTTAACGCAACAACCACTTGAAACATGACACCTGGACAAGCTGAATAAATAAAAAGCTTTATTTAACAAACTCAGGGCCCTTCCCACATGAAACAGAAAAACAGACAAGACCCCCAAAAAACAGTGAAAAACATATCTCACTCCCACAACCTGGGGAGGAATAACAAAACTTGTCAATCCAATTGGCCTTCATCTTCGGCCTTTCCAAAATAAGCCCGCCCCCCTCCAGAACACAAACACCCCCATATAAAAAAAACAGTTGCCGACACCCTCTACTTGGTGTGCCGAGAGGGCGAGTCCTTGTGCAGGCTTCTCCGGCCCCTGCCCGACCTGTTTCTCCACCTCAACCTGGGCCCTGTGGGTGTTGGAAGGCTGGGGAAAGGCTCCTGAGGGCCGCAATGCGTAACGGCAGATGCCCTTGGGGGTCGGCCTAGACGAGGTCCGGCCCTGGAGGGTCCGGCTGCTGACTGCTGCAGCTGTGGCTGGGCAGCATCAGTCTCTGCAGCAGCTCGTCGCACCTTGGCTGGGGGAGTGGCAGTGGCGTCTGCAGCAATGGGGGCAAGCTGGCTGATGCCAGGCGCTCGCTGGTCGCCAGAGACATTGGCACTCGGCCGGGCTGGCACTGCAGCAAGCGCAGCAATCTGGTGGAGGCCAGACCGCTGTGCTGCAGCAGGGCGGCGGGTGCCCTGTCGATGCTTCCGTGACACAGCGAGTGTGGCAGAAGTGAGTGCCCGAACTGCCCTGTTCTGTGCCCGCATCAGATCAGCCAGTGTCTGCACGGCACCACTCATGAACTCGCGACTCGCGTCCTGTGCTGCCGCGAGTTGGTCGACACCCCTGGCCTGTGCTGCCGCGAGTTGCTCGACACCCCTGGCCTGTGAGTCCCCGAAAGCGGCCACACTATGAGCCAGGGACTCAATGGCCTGAGGCAACTGTCCCACAACCCCCATGAACTCGTTGTGGCGCAGCTCGGAGGCCGCGGACATTTCATCAAGGAGGTGCACCTCCTGGGCGAGGACCGTCTCCGGACTGGAGGGCGGACTCTCCATCTGGGGAGAAGGCAGCCGTGCTGCCCGACCCTTCCCGCCTGCCTGGACGCCACTGGGCCCAGGAGCTGCACCCCCCTGCAACACTTCTCCCCTCTGGGGAGAAGGCAGCCGTGCTGCCCGACCCTTCCCGCCTGCCTGGATGCCACTGGGCCCAGGAGCTACACCCCCCTGCAACACTTCCCCCTGGCTCTCCTCCAGGCAAGACGTGTCCCCTCCATTGCCATCCCCTGGCGCGGATGAGGGTTCCCCCGATGTGCCGCCTTCCTCTTGGTCCTCGTCGTCCTCCTCTTCCGAGGGACTGGCACTCTCAGCTTCATGGACCTCCTCCTCACCAGCTGAAAGCAGGAAGGCACAAGAGTTGCTTTAGAGTGAGGACAGGGCGTCAGCAAGGGAGGCATGAGTGGTGGCATTATGCGCATTTGTCGGACAGTGGCAAAGGATGTAGATCTGAAGCGCAAGGGGAACGAGAGAGGTCCAAACGGTCATGTCCTTACCATTGGGGCCCAGCACAGGGTCGGCATCTCCAATAGCAACGGGGCCAACCACCCGGCCACGCATGAGTCGAGCCACGCGCTCCTCCAGGCCACTGAGCTCCTGGAACTGGCCACGGCCTCCCCCGGTGACATTCCGGCTCTTCATATTCTTGGCCAGCTTGGCCTGCAAGAGAAAGGACGGCCTCTAAGTACAGTGTGTTGCCCTGTTGTTGTCTGCACTGCCTCCCATGGTCGATTAGCATGGCCAGTGTGGTGCCCTGTTGTTGTGTGCACTGCCTCCCATGGTCGAATAGCATGGCCAGTGTGGTGCCCTGTTGTTGTGTGCACTGCCTCCCATGGTCGAATAGCTTGGCCAGTGTGTAAAGTGCAGAAAGTGTTATTGATGATCATGCCAGTGCCATAGCTGCGGGAGGAGGGATGGCCATTAGGCCTTTGAGGTCCCTTTGCCCATAATGTGAGGTGCACATGCAAGGATGAGGAGGACACTGGAAAGGGTACTCACCCTGACCATCCGAGTGAGGTCGTTGTACTTCTTGCGGCATTGGTCCGCACTCCTGGGGACATCGCTGGTGGATGACACTCTGTGGGCGATTTCCCTCCAGGCTCTCCTGTACTGCCTCCTGGGAGCCTTCTTGCCACTGTCCGGGCACAAGATCTCTCTTCTCTTTTCAAAAGCCTTAAGCAGCACCCTCAAAGCATGCTCTGAGAAGCGCTGCGCTCGTTCACGGGCCTTCTGCATGGCTTCAGGCGCTATTTGGGTCCACCAGCAGTGTTCAGGCCTAGCTGCAGGGCTCCACTATCCAGGGCGTGGCAGCAGACAAAGTCGACCCTTCCCCCTTTAAGAGCTGGCCGGCGTCAGGGTGTCTGCTGTCAATCAAAACATGACCGCACCTGCGCTGCGCCCGGCCTCGGCGTTATCAGTCCGCACCGCCGGCTTAGCGCCTAAAGATAGGAGTGCAACGCCAGTTTCAGCGCTCGCCCAAACTCCTTGGCCAAATCTACTGAATTTCGGCGAAGTGTCCTACACTTTCCGGCGGGCGCTAACTTTAGCGCCCGCCCGACTTTAGCGCCCCAGAAGTGGCGCGACTGAATTTCTAGGCCAATGTTCTTAATCGCGGTTGATGCACACTCCAAGTGGCCGGAGGTAATAAAGATGTCCTCCACCACCACGGAAAAAACCATCACAGTATTAAGGACTATATTTGCCAGGAATGGGCTGCCGGAACAGATATGTTCTGATAATGGACCGCAATTTGTGTCCAAAGAATTCAGGAAGTTCTTAAAAAACAATGGGGTTAAGCACTACACGTCCGCCCCATACCATCCCGCCAGCAATGGATTGGCTGAAAGGTTTGTCCAGACCTTCAAGAAGGCCATAAAGGCCATGGGTAATGAAGACATAAAACTTCAGCACAAGGTGGATAACTTCTTATTTGCATACAGGAATGCAACACATATGGTTACCAACCAAACTCCCGCCATGATGTTCTTCAATAGAAACCTAATATGCCGGCTGGATTTGGTCAAGCCCAACATCAGAAGGGACGTGGAGAACCGGCAGTTTCAAGGCATGATTGAAAGGCCAACTAGAACCTTCCAGATAGGTCAACAAGTTTTGGCCCGGGACTACCGTACCGAGAAATGGCAGCCTGGAACTATCTGCACACGACTAGGACCACTGATGTATACCGTGGACATCGGAGAAAGCATAATAAGGCGCCATGCTGACCAAATCATAGGGTCATCCGAAAAGGGACAACCTACACCACAACTCTATACGTCTAACGATGAAATAGAGATACCCATATCTACCTCTGATCCGGTGATACTGGAACCCGATGAACCCGACACTGGCATTCAAGCCGAATCAGCCTTGCCAAAAGAACCTACTACACCACCAGAAACTACTGCACCCCCGAGGTGTTATCCGGACCAAGTCAGGAAGCCTCCTGAGAGACTGACTTATAATTAATTAACTACAACAATGTATATATTATTTTTCTTATAACATGTAATTAATAATTACTTAAAATATGTACTGGTTAGCTAAAAGGGGAGGAATTGTAGTTTATGTGCCTTTAAGAGCCCCAGGCGTGCTGTAATGCCGGTAATGGCCACTCGGGCTATATAAGCCTGTATATTGTGTATATCCGTTAGAACCCCCCCCAGACTTTGCTTAGTAAACACCTATGAACCAACTCCTGTCTTCAGTGTCTTTATCAACACACGGACACTACATTAACAAACAAGGATACTCACAGATATTGCGTGTGGCCTGGCATATGAGATCAGATGGCATAAGATTGAGAATCCCTTATGGAAGGTTCTCCATTACTCAAGTCAGGTTCTTCCTGGGATTCTACTTCCGGGTTCAAACAGGAAGAAAGGTCAACTGACCTCTGCTGTATACTAACACTGCTAACACAATAACCACCACCAGAGGGTGCTATCTGCATGTAAAAAGTCCATAAGAACAGAACACACCATGTCAGGAATCAGAGCAACAATTTTGCATTTTATATCACTGAAGTGTTTAATTTCCTCTCTTTTTATTTATCAGTTTCAGGTGTTTTAAAAACCACAATGGTCAGGTCACTCTTTAGTGGGAACTTCAACAATACGTGCTGTGGTCGTCTCCTGTGCCAACTATGATGCATTTACCAGTGTATAAAAGTGTATTTAATTGAATAGAGGCATTGGCGTGTGTCATGTGATCATAAATAAGAAACAAATAACTCTATGAATCTTGTCTGTCCATGTGACAAAATCTATACATATATCCTGGGGTAATGCAGAACAGTTAGAATTGCAGTTCAGCTCTGCTGAACTATCTTACTGCAGCAGACACTCACCTCAGGTGCACTACTTAACTGAGTGAGAATGTGGTTTCCTTATTTCCTTTTTTTAACACTGCAAGAAAGGAAGTTCTCAGCATTGGACACTTCACTTTTCTCCACTCTAATTACTGTCCAGCAACAGGCTATGGTATCTGGTACTAAAGTGCTCTGGTAATCTGTGGCCAATTCAAGAGTAAGCAGCAGACTTTACATTAAACAAGACTGTTAAGTCTGTGTGTTATATTGAGAATTACTACACAGACCACAAAAGTAAACTTTAACAGGTCTTTACTAGTCGAGGGTCAGGGCGGAACTGCCCAATAAATCATTACACAGCACTTATATACCGGTGTGGTCACCACCGGTATTACAGTATACAGCAGCCAAGATAAAGTAGTGCAACTCTTAAAATTGTTCTCTTAAAGGTGGAACGGTTCTCTTAAAGGTGGAACGGTTACATACACTACAATCCTCCCTTTTTAGCTTAACCGTATATATTCCCCATTACACATAACATCATAACATATATACACAACTTCATGTAAAAACAGTTCACAGATTCAGTCTCTCTGGAGGCTTCCTGACTCGGTCCGGATAACGCCTCGGTGGTGTAGTCGTTTTCGGTGGTGTAGTAGGTTCTTTTGGCAAGGTCGATTCGGCTTGAATGCCAGTGTCGGGTTCATCTGATTCCAGTATCGCCGGATCGGAGGCAGATACTATGGGTATCTCTGCTTCATCATTAGACGTATAGAGTTGTGGAGTACGTTGTCCCTTTTCGGATGACCCTATGATCTGGTCAACATGGCGCCTTATTATGCTTTCACCAATGTCCACGGTATACATCAGCGGTCCTAGTCGTGTGCAAATAGTTCCAGGCTGCCATTTCTCGGTACGGTAGTCCCGGGCCAAAACTTGTTGACCTATCTGGAAGGTTCTAGTTGGCCTTTCATTCATGCCTTGAAATTGCCGGTTCTCTACGTCCCTTCTGATGTTTGGCTTGATCAAATCCAGCCGACATCTTAGTCTTCTATTGAAAAACATCATGGCGGGAGTTTGGTTTGTAACCACATGTGTTGCATTCCTGTACGCCAACAAGAAGTTATCTACCTTATGTTGTAGATTTATGTCTTCATTACCCATGGCCTTTATGGCCTTCTTGAAGGTCTGGACAAACCTTTCAGCTAATCCATTGGTGGCGGGATGGTATGGGGCGGACGTGTAGTGCTTAACCCCATTGTTTTTTAAGAACTTCCTGAATTCTTCGGACACAAATTGCGGTCCATTATCAGAACAGATCTGTTCCGGCAGCCCATTCCTGGCAAATATGGTCCTTAATACTGTGATGGTTTTTTCTGTGGTGGTGGAGGACATCTTTACTACCTCCGGCCACTTGGAGTGTGCATCAACCGCGATTAAGAACATTGAGTCCATAAATGGACCAGCAAAGTCGATATGTACCCTTTGCCATGGAGATGAGGGCGACTCCCATCAATGTAGAGGGGCTTGTGGTGGGGCGTTTTGGACCTTCTGGCATCCTAAACAGCTCTTGGTCATTTCTTCGATGTCTCCATCGATACCTGGCCACCACACAAACGCTCTGGCTAGATTCTTCATTTTCACTCCACCCAGATGCCCCTCGTGAAGCTCCTTTAGCACTTTATGCTGGAGTTTGGGTGGAATCACCACTCTGGATCCACACATCAAAGTTCCTTGGCACACTGACAGCTGTTCTCTTCTTTGCGAGAATGCTGGCAACAGTGGTTCGCCATGTGCTGGCCATCCCTTCACCGTTAAATCGTAGACTCGTGAGAGAGTCGGGTCATTTCTTGTTTCCTTTTCGATCGTAGAATTTGTTACTGGTAGACATTCCACTATGGTTGAGTGGAACATCTCCACTGGGTCCACTGTAGGCGCCTCTTCTGCCGTTGGCAACGGTAGGCGCGATAAACCGTCAGCATTCCCATGCTGTTTTGATCCCTTGTATTCGATGTCATATTGGTGTGCCCCTAGGAAAAGGGACCACCTCTGTAGCCTTTGCGCTGTCAAAATGGAAACGCCCTTTTTAGGGTTGAATATGGATACCAACGGCTGGTGGTCTGTCAGCAGTGTAAACTTCTGGCCCTGCAGGTAATGATTAAACTTCTTTACTCCCCACACCAGGCTGAGAGCCTCCCTATCTATCTGAGCATAGTTGCGCTCAGCGGAGGTCAATGATCTGGATGCAAATGCGACTGGCCTTTCCGAGCCATTTGGCAACTTGTGTGAGAGTACTGCTCCAATACCATAAGGAGAAGCATCACAAGGTAAACGAATAGGTAGCGTTGGGTTGAAGTGAGCCAACACTTCCTCTGAGGTGATCAATGCCTTGCTTTTGCGAAAGGCCTTCTTACAGTCCTCGCTCCACTTCCATGGTACTTCTTTCTGCAAAAGAGCATTCAGCGGATGCAGCACCGTGGATAGATTTGGCAGAAACTTATGGTAATAGTTAATCAACCCTAGGAACGACCTCAACTGGGATACATTTTCCGGAGCGGGAGCCTTCACAACAGCTTCGATCTTGTCAGGTGACTTGTGCAGCCCCTCCTGGTCAATGATATGACCACAGTACGAGATCCGTTTCTGAAAGAACTCACATTTCTGGCGATTAACTCGAAGGTCATATTCCTTCAACCTGGTGAGCACCAGTTTCAAATTAGCAAGGTGTTCCTCATCGTCATCTCCTGTAATCAGGATATCGTCCAAGTAACACTGAGTGCTTGGAATTCCCTGTAATACCTGCTCCATGGCCCTCTGCCAAATTGCTGGAGCCGAAGCCACTCCAAAAACCAGTCTATTATATCGATACAAGCCTCTGTGCGTGTTGATTGTGAGATACTGGCGCGACTCTTCCTCAACTTCCATCTGTAAGTACGCTTGCACCAGGTCTATCTTGGTGAAGCATTTCCCACCAGACAATGAAGCAAAGATATCCTCAATCCGCGGAAGCGGATATTGCACCGTGTGAAGCACCGGATTAACTGTGATCTTGAAGTCTCCACAGATGCGGACCTTCCCCGGTTCCCCTGGCTTGTTACTCGATGAACGCTTCATGACGGGAACAATGGGCATGGCCCACTCACTCCAGTCCACCTTAGACAGTACTCCTGAATGTTCTAGCCCTTCCAGCTCAGCTTCCACAGCAGGTCGTATCGCATAAGGTACCGGACTGGCTTTGAAAAAGTTTGGGGTTGCATGTTCTGCAATCTTGATTTTTGCCTTAATTCCTCTCAGTGTTCCCAGTCCCTGTTGGAACACCTCTTTAGCCTCATCCAATATTCTGGACAATCGTTCAGGTTTGACATCTTTTTTCTCGGAATCTACCGTTATTGCGTTTAGGGAGTGCCAGTCCATATTTATTTTCCTGATCCACTCCCGTCCCAGAAGTGGTGGACCTCCCTCAGGTAGTACATATAAGTCCATTCCTTGGTGTTCTTTGCCCTTGTGTACCACCTTGACTTTTATCTTCCCGATGGGGTATACTCTTTGCCCCGTGTATGTCTGCAATACTATTTTCGTATCCCGTAGGGGAATATGTTTGAATAACCTTTTGTAATCTTGCTTATTCATGACCGTCAACGCCGATCCGGTGTCCAATTCCATCTTCATTTGGACTCCTGCTATCTGCAGTGTGACCCAAATAGTTTGTCGGTCAGCTTCCTTACTCACATTGTGAATTCTCAGACTACCCAGTTCCTTGCTGTTGGAGTCTGAATCCGAATTCTGTTCATCCGAACTCTTCTCAGCCACCTTATGTACCTTTCTGCACTTTCCCTGCGGTGACTTTTTGTTGCTGGTCTTCTTTCCTGACCGGCATACTTTAGCTATGTGACCAAGCTTGCCACACTTTCTACATTCCTGGTTTTTAAACCAGCATTGGTTCTGATCGTGTGTTGTCTTCCCACAACGATAACATTTCGTTGTACCCGAAGCCATTTGATCTACGCTGAGTACCGCTGCCTTCAGCTGCATTTCCGCAGTGCCTCTCGCTGCGGCTTCGTGCGATGTTGCAATAGAGACAGCCTTATCAAGTGTAAGATCATTCTCTTCAAGCAGCCGCTTTTGTGTTCCTTCTTTCGACAATCCACACACGAATTTGTCTCTCAGTGCCTCTGTCAGGCTTTCCCCAAACTGGCAGTATTTCGCTAGCTTGCGCAGTTCAATTAAATACTCCGCGTTGCTTTCCTCTTTCAGTTGCGTTTTCGCATAAAATTTAAATCGTTCCGCTAACATCAGCGGTGTGGGGTTCAAATGATTTTTCAGGACAGCCACAATTTTAGTGAAAGTCTGATCCGCCAGTTTAGCTGGTGATAGAAGATGCTTCAATAGCCCGTATGTCTTCGCACCCATTGAGTTTAGTAAGGTTAGTGCTTTATCTTCATCTGATATTTTATTTGCCTTACAATATATCTCTATGCGTTCTACATACGTGGCCCAATCTTCAACATCGGGATCGAAATCGTTGATGTTACCACGCTTAGGCATCTTCGCAACCTTCTTGAGAACAAAAAGAAATTTTTCTTTTCTTTTTTTTTTCAAAATGGCGGCTTCCCGCGTTTGCCTTTCTCCCCCGCTGGCTGTAATGGTGATTGCCGTATTGCTGCGTTCGCCCTCCCCCAGCGGTTTTCAAATCGCGCCTCCCAACCCCTCCTGCAGTCCGGTCCTTTCCCCCGGCTGCGGCTGAGTTCTCCGCGGTTTTTTTGTTTTATTTTCTCCCGCGCCTTACGCTGACCCGGTCGCTGCGCCTCGCGGCCTCGGTAGCTGCCCGGCCTTTTTCACCGGTCGCGGTCGAGCTCTCTCTCAACGCTGTTGCGTCTCCCAGCCCGCTTGCAGCCCGGTCTTTCGCACTGGCTGCGTTTGCATTCACCGCGGCTCCCGTGCCTTATGCTGTCCCAGTCTCAGTGCCTCTGGCCCCGACTTCTGTCCGGCTCTTTTCCCCGGCCGTGGTCGAGTTCTCCGCCCTTATATCCTCCGTTTTTCCCTCCCCTACTTCACAGTCAACGTGGCCGACTTGCTGCTCGTCGCTGATCGGCTTACCCACCACCATGATAGAAGGGATGATCACTGCCTGTTGCTGATGGAAGGCTTCGTGTCAGAATTCTTCCTGTGCTCTGCAGACCCGAGTCTTCTCTCAGCAGAATGATGAGGGCGGATGCCTCCTCTCGACGCCCGTTAAACTGCCTTGGATGTATCTCTGCCGCAGGGTAAGATCGTACTCGTCGCCACTGTTAAGTCTGTGTGTTATATTGAGAATTACTACACAGACCACAAGAGTAAACTTTAACAGGTCTTTACTAGTCGAGGGTCAGGGCGGAACTGCCCAATAAATCATTACACAGCACTTATATACTGGTGTGGTCACCACCGGTATTACAGTATACAGCAGCCAAGATAAAGTAGTGCAACTCTTAAAATAGTTCTCTTAAAGGTGGAACGGTTCTCTTAAAGGTGGAACGGTTACATACACTACAAAGACTGTTACCACACACTGGGAAATCTCTTCAGTTCCTGAAATACTGTTATAAACCATTAGCCATCAACAGAAAAATGAGTAGGCCAACTAGATATTGCAGGGTTTTTAATTTTTTCTTCCAGTTACATTTGTTAACATTTTATTAATACGTATTAATTGATCTCCCATGGCATTGCTCACTGGACCCTTCCTCTTCCAGTTGTTGCAGGTGACTGTGCTCAGTGCATTGTGACCAGAAATGAAGTCATTACTCTCACCAAGCATCCAAATCCTTTTTCTCCCTCTGTAAACTAATTTCCCGTTCCTCTCTCTCATGTCATTAATTTCATTCATAAGTTAATCTTTCCACTCCATGGTAGTGTCCTGATTTGATTTAAATCTGGCTTGGTTGCTATGCTATTCTGGTTTCCGTTTGTTTTTTGTGAAACCATAAAATGAATTAAAGTCAAAAATCAACTAGGTTTACAACGAGCTCCCAACATTATTTAATTAATTTGTTTGGTCAAACGTTTGACTTTACTCTATTTAATTATTTCCTTTCAGTCTGTCTTGTGTGTTTTTGTGGAGATAGTGGCCCAAAGATTGGTGAGAATGTGGAACTCGCTACCACAGGGAGTGGTTGAAGCGAATAGTATAGATGCATTAAAGGGAGGCTGGACAAGCATATGAGGAAGAAGGGAATAGAGGGTTACGCTGATAGATTTAGATAAGGAAAGATGGGAGGAGGCTCGAGTGGAGCATAAATGCCGGCATGGACTGGTTGGTCTGAATGGCCTGTTTCTATGTAATCCTATAGAGAGAGAGGGATGGGTGGAGGTGCAAGGTGTGAGTAAGGATGTGCCATATATCCTATGTAATCCTGTGTAAGAAATTGGATTGCACCTGAATTGGGGCGCAAACCGGGTGCCACGCACGTTGCACGCACCTAACAAGGCCAATTGCAGGACATGGGGAAATTGGACCGCCGGCCTCGCTTGCTCATTACCAGCGAGCCACAGGCACCAGTCCCAGTTCCAGGAAGCACCAAGGTTGGCTGGCTCAGACAATGGCTGATGTGGTAAAGGGAGTCTGGGGGAAAAATTGGTGGGGGGCATGGGTAGTTATGGCTTGCAATGGGCCTTGGACTTAATATAGAGCCAGCACTCTTAAGGGAAGTAAAATAATTCAAACTTACCTTTCCAGTGGCAGCCTTAAGCAATCTCTTTAAGGACTACCATGAACCTGAAGAAATGGACCGCAGCATGCATGGCACATGCTGTGGTCATGCACAATCTAATTTTGAAATGGGGGCCTTGAACAGCTGTTCGGCCCTCTATTCGCATAGACAAAGAGCCTAACGCTTATTTCAGGTGCATACCCTGGCCGCCTATGGAGGATCCCTTACCAATATGGTGGGCGACGCACTTCTGGCACGGAATGAGCACACACACTCTGCCTGCCATATTGGACCATTAGACACCCGTTTTACACCTGTAAAATGGGCACAGCATGATCCAATTTCTAGGACATTATTTTTCCGTGGTGTCATGTGGTTAACATTAATGTGGGCTTATGACAATATTACAGACACATGTATCATTTTTAGTAATTTAAATGCATGTTTAACAATAAATAGACATGCTAATTACTTAGGTCTTTCATTGGGTGAAGTTGTTTTAAAGGATTTATTTCACCTTACCAGCAGAAATCTGACCAATCAGGGCTAACTTGCAGTAATGCTAATTTTGCACCTCTCAAGTGACTTAATAGTTACTTAACTAGTAATGTAACAGTTAAGGGCGTTAATCCAGCTATAGGAAAATAAAACAGAGTAATGAATTTCAAGATTGAAAGACTGATTTACAAATCAATGGCATTAGAACTGTAATTTTCAAAGTGTGATTCATAAGACTATCCTGTGAAAATAAAGTAGCATACTATTAAAGGAGCCTTTTGAGTTATAGAAAATAAAAGGAGAATTCTCAGGTGTAAAGAAAGGCAACAAATCCTGCCTCCTAAATAAATTCATGTAAAAAAAACGTTCCCCAGTGCTTCCGTAAAAAACAAAGCCCAAGTTTCCTCTTTTGGAGTTTTTCCCTTCAGAAATAATGCATCTATGGGCCTCTAGCCTTAACTCAATCTCCCTTCCCAACTGCCACCTCTGGCTTATTCCTGGGGTGTGTTACCTTGGCTGATTTTCATCTGTTCCGACAAGTGCAACTGGGGTGGTAGCAGGGTTAATATGATGGTACAGTACTTACTGCCCCACTTGCGCTTGTGTGAGGTTCGCCACCATCTTGACTTGGATTAGGACCCAGGTGGCCCAGGCGCCTGCCTGTATCCAGTGCCAGCATTATTTAAATATGGGTCCTGTCATGCACATAGGAATTCTTTGCAATTTTAAGGGGATTCCCAGGTAAGTGTCTGGATCATAGGACCTGTTCTGGTAAGAATTATTAGTTTTTCCCAGAGTGCTGTATTCTTCGGCACCCCCCCAAGTGAAAATCTACCTCAGCGAGTCTCTGTATGTGTAATGAGCACTATAGAAATATAAGTTATTGTTAAGGTAGGAAGGAAGCAGCTGTCAGTATAGTTAACTGCTTTGCATAATGGATAGGAGTTGTATAGTAATAGGATACTATTTTTGAAAGCTTTCTGTTTACAGAGTTGTATATTCAAATCCTTGAAGTATTATTTGTATTTTGAATAAAAAATGCTCCAGTTTATATGCAACATGAGAATGATAAACACTCTGCATATTGAAGTAGACTTTCCATGTAGTTCCTTGATCGGCCGCCATATGTTTTGTGGCAGGTTGGCGGAAACTCCAGAGATATGGTGTAAATGGTCATTAATGTTGTGTCTATGGGGTTTCTGCCAATTTTTGCACCGAAGTTACGGTGGAGATCGGGAGAACCTGTGCGGAAATGTCATCCCATTATTTCCATTTGTAGCTTTTGATTATGTATTGCATCATGGACGATGAAGGGTACTCTGTTGGTTGTGTCCCGTGTTTGTCTTCTGAGGAGGTCTATGCGATTTTTCGCTGTGGCCCGTCGGAACTGTCGATCGACGGCCCCGACGGGCCACAGCGAAAAATCGCATAGGCCTCCTCAGAAGACAAACACGGGACACAACCAACAGAGTACCCTTCGTCGTCCAGTACTTCCCCGGAGCGGAGAAACTACGCCATGTTCTTCGCAGCCTTCAACATGTCATCGATGACGACGAACACCTCGCTAAGGCCATCCCCACGCCTCCACTACTCGCTTTCAAACAGCCGCCTAACCTCAAACAGACCATCGTTCGCAGCAAATTACCCAGCTTCCAGGAGAACAGCGACCACGACACCACACAACCCTGCCACAGCAACCTCTGCAAGACATGCCAGATCATCAACACAGATACCATCATCACACGTGAGGACACCACCCACCAGATACATGGTACATACTCATGTGACTCGGCCAACGTTGTCTACCTCATACGTTGCAGGAAAGGATGCCCCGGAGCATGGTACATCGGCGAGACCATGCAGACACTGCGACAACGGATGAACGGACACCGTGCAACAATCACCAGGCAGGAGTGTTCCCTCCCAGTCGGGGAACACTTCAGCAGTCAAGGACATTCAGCCTCCGATCTTCGGGTAAGCATTCTCCAAGGTGGCCTTCGAGACACACGACAACGCAAAATCGTCGAGCAGAAACTGATAGCCAAGTTCCGCACCCATGAGGACGGCCTTAACCGAGATCTTGGGTTCATGTCACGCTACATGTAACCCCACCTGATGCAGGGTCATCCAGACTCGAGTCGACATTGGCTTATTCTCTCTACACAGATGCGGTTGGACCTGCTGTGATTTCCAGCCAAAAAAAAAAAAAATGTTTTTTGTCTGTTTTTTTGTTTTTCATACAGACCCCAGCATCTGCAATATTTGACCCCTTGTGACCCCACCTCATTGTTCTTTGATGTAATGTTTCCCTGACTGACCTGTTTGGACACCATTCACACCTTTGACTGCTGTGATTATCTCTCTGCCCAGGTGCGATAAATGGCAGTTGGAAAGGTTACCTGTAAACATCTGACATGATTCTCTGACTATATAAGCTGTGTCTTTATGCATTTCTCCACTTCACCTGAAGAAGGAGCAGCGCTCCGAAAGCTTGTGATTTCAAATAAAGCTGTTGGACTATAACCTGGTGTTGTGTGATTTCTTACATTTGTCCACCCCAGTCCAACTCCGGCATCTCCACACCATAGCATAGGGATGGGCAGAGGATTTGCCTGCTTCCCCTCCCCTTGATCGGAATCTTCAGTTCTTTTTTGACAGGGTGGAATCCCAGTTTATCTGCTGTTAAATCAATAGGCCGATGCTCCAAAAGCTTTTAAGGCTGATCACCTAACCCACTGAATTTACAAAGGTATTGTGGAGTTGAGGCTGTAAAAGCTCATTTGACTTAGGACCATTAACAGTCACCAGAGTAAGGAGTGTGCCCCGCCCACCCCCCATCATTATGGGTTGAATTGAACCCAGGACAGGGTCAAGATGCAGCCAAGTTGTATTTCTACTTCCTTATAGAAATGAGAGATTTGTCACATTAGCAGCAATGATGTGAAACAGTTTTATTTGTTATATCTAATTATAAATTATGAATAATATGCAAAGTGAGAAAAGTAGAATATAGTTAAAGGAAGTTACATACTGTATGTCAATTGAAGAAAAGGATTATTAGCATTTGCATTTTAAAGTTCAATAATTTACAAAGCAGCAGCTGAATTTCCATTTCAAATGTAAAATGGGGAAGTGCAACTACACAAACATTATTACAAAGGATTTTACTTTAAGGTGGGCTAAAAGCTGGTCCCAATTTTATTTGCATTAGAAAGGGTAAAGGTACAAAATGGAGTCCAGAAAGAGACAAAGAGATCACAATTTTCAAGCCGGGATAACTTATTCTTGTATACTGGTTTGTAAATTTAAATATATACTTTTTTGAAAATTACATAGATTTTTTCAGAAAATAATGGGCTGGATTTTGCAGTAGAAATAACAGTGAGGCTAACAACGCTCACGTGGAAATTGGATTGCAACTTCCAGCAACTGCACATGTGCAGTTAAATGCTGAAATCAGGAAGTTGCTGTCCGAGATGCCCTTCTCCTCCAGAAGCTACATGATAATAGTATCTCGCTGGTTGATTACCATTGAAATACATTGAAAAGTGTAAAGTTGCTGTACTTACCTCATAGATACAGACTAAAATTGCCAGAAAAAGTTGGGGCTTATCCATTCCAGTGTAAGCACCCTATTTACAGCGTGGTACATCTTTATTACTGTCAAACAACCTCTCTGGCACTGAAAATTAACTTTTACAGGTGTGGAGTCTTAGTCCTTCAGATTTTAATTTGAATAAAACATTTTTAAAAAACGTTTTCTTTCTCTTTTATCTCTCTCTCTTAATCCAGTCTTTCTTTCCTTCTTTTTATTTTGCTTTCTGTACCTGACTTGACATTGAATTCAATATTCTAACTGACACAACAACAGAAAATGCTGAAAAATTCTGTTGTTATTTCGGATTTCCAGCATCTGCAGTATTTTGCTATCATTCTAACTGACACTTCCTGGTTCAGACCCTGTGCTGCTCATTAATGATTCTTCTATTTGAATGGTTAAAGTAATACACAGTGGCTTGCCATGATCACACAGGTCCCAGATGCTCAGCAGAGGGCATTGCGCTTTTTCGATAGTTGGCTGACAGCAACTTCCAGTGCAAAAGCCCATAAAAAGTCTATGTGCAAGTGTAACATCTGACTTCGTTTGTTCGCTGCTGACTGCAAAATCTGGCCCAATAGAATACAGTATATGATTAATTTGAGAGATGACATGTAGTATGCTTGGGAGGAAAAAGGTAATATTGGACCTATTGTTCCCAAAGCTCTCCCCCACTGGGGTTTTCCTCTTGGCTAATTGATAGAGATTGATTGCTATGATTAGTCAACAACTCTATTATCATTGTATCATGTGACTACCAGGATGGTAGAAGGCGAACTAGATGGACCTTGGTCTTTTTTCATTCAGCAATTTTGAAGTTTGTATGTCCAACACAACCAATTACCGATACCTGAAGGAACATCATATGCATAGGCCATGATACCTGAAAGGTAAATAAAGCTGAATTCCACAAAGTTGTCAAAAAAATAATTAATGATCTGCGAAGGATGATAAAAAAAGATATTTAATTTCAATGCTCAAAAGTCAAAATGACATTCTGTTGTGTGCTGTTTTCAAGTTCTCCACAGGGCAAGTTCCTCAAATGTACTGCAGGCCTTCCACCCCTTATTAAAGGGGAGGGGCCTGGCGCAGCACGTCCCCCCACCCAGCTGGGCCACCAGGGATCGGGAGTACCAGCAAACGAGCCCCGCACTCAAGAGGAGCACTGGGCTCATGGAGAGCAGCTGGCACCCCATGGGGGCGCTTCACGGGGGCCGAGGGCAGCAACAGGGGCAGGTGCTGGCAGGCGGCCAGCAACAAAAATGGCCGCCCACCACCTCCCCTTTAACTAGCGCCGCCCCGGCCGCAGGTAGGCCCCTCTGTCCCCGGCGGACATAGCGTCCGGCGGTAGGTCGGGGGGCGCCACCCAATATTACAGCTGGGGCTCGTACGGGGCGCTGTGCACAATGATGACATCATCACCAGCGGCGCAAACGGTTAGCGCCGCCGCTAACCTCCCGCTGAATTTCGTGGGAGGCATTAGCGGCGTCGCCCCCAGGCGCTAGTTGATTTGTGCCCCGTTAGCGGCCTCCTAGGATGCTAACAGGAGGCGCAAATCAACCAAATTTAGCCCCTTTAGCTTTAGCCAAGCTAGAATTCTCAGATTAGACAGCTCTTGAATTTACCACTAGACACCATATCATCTAAGGATCCTTTTCTTCTTAGCTAACGACTTCTGTAAATCCATTTCAGCTTCCCCTTCACCTTCCCCTCCACTGCCAAGTGGGAAGAACTCATGGATTTTGCTGTCTCTAAGATTGAGACCGTAAGTGCAGTTGCCACGACTTCCTTTTCCTTTCTCTCCAACCTCCTCTCATTCTAGCCTTGAATCCCTTACAGTTCCTATCATTGATCCTTCTATCTTCTACCACTGTTCTATTTCCAGCCTTCCTTGTCAGCTATGGTTCAGTTGGTAGCACCCTCACCTCTGAGTCAGAAGGTTGAAGGTTTTGTGCTCCAGAGGCTTGAGCACAAAAATCTAGGCTGACACTCCAGTGCAGTGCTGAGGAAGTGCTGCACTGTCTGAGGTGCTGTTTTCCAGGTGAGATGTTAAACCAAGGCCCTGTCTAGCAAAAATCTATCAATCTCAATTCTGACATTTTCAGTTGATCTAGCCTCAACAGCTTTTAATGGGAAGAGAGTTCCAGATTTTCACTACCCTTTGTGTAAAGAAGTGTTTCCTGACATCACCCTTGAATGGCCTAGCTCTAATTTTAAGGTGATGCCCCCTTGTTCTCGACTTCCCCACCAGAGGAAATCGTTCTCTCTATCTACCCTACCAACTCCTTTAATCATCTTAAACACCTCAACTAGATCACCCTTTAATCTTCTATACTCAAGGGAATACAAGCCTAGTCTTTGCAACCTGTCCTCGTAATTTAACCCCTTTAGCACAGGTATTGTTCTGGTGAATCTGCGCTGCACCCCTTCCAAGGCAAAAAAAAGACTGTTGTGAGGTCAGATACTTTTTCCTCCCTCTTACTCCATGATGGATTTATAGCTGAAACGGTTGTTGGTGTAACATCTGGCCAGAGAGGATTCTCCTGTGGCCAACACTTGAGTAGGTCCATGATCTGGGCTGATTAATTGACCTCAACTGTAATGTCCAAGGTCAGCATCAAAACTCCTAAGTATCTCACTCTAGCCTGAGTACTATCAATCCATTTCAGTGATTAAAAAAGAAGCATCATTTCAACAACGCTGTCAGCTGAGAATTTTTGTTTAATTGCTAAACTGTATGCAGCACAGAAAAAAATGTGTCATTATTTTTGATGATTTTTCCGACACATTCACCTCATGGTTGTAAATTATCTGCCTGGTTGTCATGTAACATGGGTTGTCTTAGTCCACTCCAGGTATTGTTGTTTCATAGGACCAGAGTGAAAACTACTACTTCCACAATTCATTTATCTGACACACACATAATTTGATCACAGGAACTAGAAATCCTCAGCCTGCAAGTTCAGGTGACAGTTTCACCTCAAGCCCCACACTCCAAATAGAATGGTAATCCAATGTAGGAGAACTTCTTGCAAGCCATTCCAACATTAAAGGATAGAAAGTTATGAACCCTTAATGCACTTGTACCAAATTTCTCTTACCATTATTTTAACCGAGAGTTAATTACCCCAACAATCTGCAGCCGTTCTGGCAGACTCCTGCTGTAACTTTGACAGGAGTCTGTTGGACAGCTGAAAATTAGGCTAGGACCCGGATACATCAGGTCCCGGCCATGCGCCCAACTTTCTGAGATGGCTATGTGGGTGAGGAGCCTCTGCTTGTCTGTCACAAGGTCATCGATGCAAGGGGGAGCAGAGAAACATCTTGAGCACTCATCATGGAGAGGCTGGAAATCCCAGAGCAGGTTGCGGGTATCGGGTTAGGGTTGGGCAGACCCAGAAAGAAGTACTTGTCCCAGCATTTGACATAAAAAGGTCTTGATATTCAGGGATCCAGGTCCCCAATTGCGTCGTTTGGCTGATCAGTATCCTAGTTACATCTGGAGTGTGCTGCCAAAGATACACCAGGTCTCTTTGCGGGCCAAGAATGTGGAAACCCCCGGCATTGGGAGTCCCCACTCTTCATCAGGCATAACCGGGCCCTGGCCTAATTTGTGGCCCTTCTGGTGCACACCTTACAGAGCTATGGTGGGAATGCACCAGAAGGGCCGTGGATTTTCAGCCCCATTATTTATAGCTATATACACACCTGAGAAAAGAAGGAAAATGGCAAATAAAAACAGTGTGACAAAATTATTTAAGCTATTTGGTTGGTCAGTTTTGTGATACTTGCTGGTTTGTGAATGGAATGTTTGAAAATATTCAGGCATTTGATAGTTAGGGTTTCTGCACGTTACTCATTTTTTTCTGGTATTTTTTGCTAGTTTTAATTCCTTCCTATTTGATCAATTGGATAGTATGTTTGGTAATTTAACTAATTATAAGTAATTGTTTGAATCAATCTGGCTTTTTACCTTAGGGACATATAAAGTTTTGATGAAGTGACATTTTTGAGGTATGATTGTTTTAAAAATTAACTTATGGGATCTGGGCATTGCTGGCAATGCCAGCATTTATTGCCCATTCCTAGTTGCCCTTGAGAAGGTGGTGGTGAGCCACCTTCTTGAACCGTTGCAGTCCGTGTGGTGAAGGTACTTCCACAGTGCTGTTAGGTAGGGAGTCCCAGGATTTTGACCCAGCGACAATGAAGGATCGGCGATATACTTCTAAGTCAGGATGGTGTGTGACTTGGAGGGGAACTTGGAGGTGGTGGTGTTCCCATGCGCCTGCTGCCCTTGTCCTTCTAGGTGGAAGAGGTCGCGGGTTTGGGAGGTGCTGCTGAAGAAGCCTTGGTGAGTTGCTGCAGTGCATCTTGTAGATGGTACACACTGCAGCCACTGTACGCCAGTGGTGGAGGGAGTGAATGTTTAAGGTGGTGGACAGGGTGCCAATCAAACGGGCTGCTTTATCCTGGATGGTGTCGAGCTTCTTGAGTGTTGTTGGAGCTGCACTCATCCAGGCAAGTGGAGAATATTCCATCTGAAAGGTTTGGTGCTATGGATATGTGCAAGACGCAAGATTTTTAATTCTTATAGATGCTGAGTAATTAATGGCCTAGGCGAAACATTTGGTTCAATTCAGTGCAATGGATTTGAAAAATTGAGATTCAACAAAATTCACGGTAGAAATGCTTTATTGTATGGACAGCATATGCGCTCTTCTTTTTTACACACCGCAAAACAACTCTTCATTTCACATTTTGAGGTAGATATTAACTTTCACCACTGGCCGGTAAACTTGGCATTGTGGATTGGCTGCCCATTTTACACCCCGCTACCTTTTCCCTTCCATTGACTTCAAAGGTGTATAACAGGTGGCCCATCCAGCCATCAGGTGGTGAAAGTTAAAATCTACCCCAAAGTGTCTTACCCCATCAGCCAAACTCCTTGAGGAGGTGTTGTTTTGTGTCACCTTATGTGAAATAACAGTTCACCACTCATATGATCAACTTATATGTAAATATTAAAAAAACACATGTATTTGCATCTGAAGGATATTGCTGCAAAGTGTGAGGAGACCCATTTAAATTCAATACAATTTTTAAAAACTCACTGTACATGGCAATGCAACAGTTAAAGGTGTTTATGTGAGGGAAGGTAAATAAATTAATAAACTACTGTGGTGTGCTTCCACAATTTATAGTGCTATCTCTGAATACTTGTTTTATGTTGATGCTTTGTTTTATATTTTTAGCACCTATTGTTCCACATGTAAATCATATTTAACCACAGAGACTGTGCTACTTGCTCCAAGAGGCAGATAAGAGTTAGGGAATGAATGAATGCGTGTGTATGTAAGTTTCCTTGTTAATTATCCTTTAAGAGTGTCAGAATAGATGTCGGAAGAAGATTATGCGATCAACCATGTCGAGGGCTCCAGAGAGGTTGATAAGATGAGGGGTGGATAATGTACCATGGTCACAGTTGCAGAAATTGTTGTTATTGATTTTGGTTTGGACTCTTTTAGCGCAGTGGGAGGGGCAGAAACCTGATTGAAAGGAGCATAGGAACATTAGGAGCAGGAGTTGGCCATTCAGCCCCTTGCGCCTACTCCGTCATTCAATTAGATCATGGCTGATCTGAGTTGCAGGAGAAATTCACAAGGATCTGGGAGGCAACGACATGTTGGGAAATAAAGAGAGGTTGGAGATGGTGTGGTTTAAGAGAGGACAGAGGGAATGGGGTGGATTTTTTAAGGAGGGGGGTGATGATGGCAATTTTGAAAGGGAGGGAGACAGTGCCTGAGAAGAGGGAACCATTTTCAATATTAATTAGTATGGGGATCAGGAGGGGAAGTTGGATGGCTAGGAATTTGGCAGGAATGGGGTTGAGGGAGCAGGCGGTGGGTCTCATGGGCAAGATGAGCTTGGAGGAGGCATGGAGCAGATGGAAAAGAAACTAAAGAGAGATGGGAGTTCAGAACTAGGGTAAGAATGGGATTGAGAAATCTCCTGTGGAAATTCAAACCCCATCTGGTCCCGTTTAGGGAAGATAGCAAGGTTATGGAGAGAGCGCAGAAGAGATTGACTAAGATGATACCCAGGATGAACGGCTTCAGTTATGGGGAGAAAGTGGAGAAATGGGGGGTCTTTTCATTAAAGCATAAAGTGGAAAGCTAATAGAAGTGTACAAAATTTGAGGGCTTTTGATAAGGTAATGAGGGAAAAGATATTTCCACAGGTCAATGAGTCAGAAACTGTCAGATCATCAAAAGGAAAGGTTGTAAATGTTATTTTACACAGATGGTTGGTAGAACATGGAATGGCCTATCAGAAACAGTGATGGAAGCAAAATCCATAGTTCCTTTTTAACTTTGCCTTTTTATAGTCAGTTTCACTCTTCTCAACAAGCTAAAGAACTGCTCAATTACTTGAAAAATCAGAAAATTAATTATTCCAGCTTTTTACTGACACTGATAGGTAAGTAAACCGCATTGCTGTCAGGAAATGCTCTTACATCCTGATTTTCTCCTCAGGATACACAGATTCTGCGACAGGGAGTTCGAGCATTCTTAATCTGACTCCTACCAATAATCTTCACTGATCCCAACTACCATTGCACATCTCTCCCCTGTCAAAACAGCTCGCAGCAATCCCTTGACAATTCCTGCCAGGGTATCCTTCAGCAATCCCAGGCCATGCCAGACCTCAGCAATTCCTGCATGGCAGGCCTCAGTGATCTGCACCAGAGCAGGCCTCAGTGATTTCAAGCCACGGCAACCCTCAATGACAGTCCACATACTGAAAATTCAGTCGCATCTCACCAGTCGGCTGTAACTTAATTGGTTTCTGTGCAGGAGTGTCTGTAATAGATTCTCATCATCCATAAGCCACGGAAGTTAACACTTTACAAAAAAAAAACTACTTTCCATATTATGCATGACTGACAGCTGAGATGTCAGTCATTCTAAAATGTTGGCCATAAATGGAGGATGTGCTAACTGGACCTTTGCTCATAAATCATCCACTTCAAATCATTTTTGTACTGGCGAAATCATTAGTTGTTTCATTGGAGTGCTTCAACAAGAAAGTGGTCAACAAGCACACTGCAGGCGGTAACATGCAGCTAACAGATTTTTTTTTGTCTTTCTGCTTTTATTACTTACATACTACCATTTTAAGATTTGAACTACACTTACTAGCAACTTTAAGGGAATTTACAAAACCTGCTCACTGATTTACATATTACACATTGTTGTGATGTTCTGCACCATGAGGAAGGTATAGGCCATAGCATTCAATATGCCACAACTTCTCAAATTATAGTGAAGGAATAGAAGGATATGTTGATGGGGTGAGATGAAGTAAGGTGGGAGGAGGCTTGTGCGGAGCATAAACACCAGCATAGACTTGTTGGGCCGAATGGCCTGTTTCTGTGCTGTAAATTCTATGTAAAGGAAACTGATACAGTCATTTTTCAAAGTGAAATTCACAAATTGCCCAAACAGCAATGTAAGAGTGAGTTCTGCATTGTGCAGCAACTCAGGAAAACAAGCTACAAATTATTTGCTTCCTCCATTTTCATCACCGCCCTAAGACATTTTGGGGCCGGTTTTCCTTCCTTCCTCACCCCGGTGTAAGTCAGATGGTGCGCTCTTCACAAGCACATGACTTGACCTTTGCTGAGCCTGGCTGGTTTCCTGGGTTCAGCTCTTTTAAATGCCACGACTGAGCAACAGGTGAGATTACCACTTCAGATTTGGCACTTGCTTACAATAATGGGTGGGAAGTTATATGTGGGACAGGATCCTCAGCAGGGTAAAGGTAAATGAGTGAGTGTAGTGCTGGGGAGTGGGTACTATTCTTTCTGACATTAGGTAGATCCTCTCAACCCATATATGACAGCCCTTGCTGTATGGAAAACTCTTCACCATAGACCACACCACCCCGCCACCCTCACCCCCCCCACACTTTCCCAATCTACCTGAAAATTGCCGGTTGCCCCTTTGAAGATCCTCTGATCTCAAGGCATAGCCCAGCAATGCCTAATGTGTAGTTTCATTCCATGTCCTTGTAACCAGCTGCTTGGCCAGAATATGGAATGGGAGGTATTATTACATTACTCCTACCTCACTTGACTGGGATTTAAATGCTCAATCTGTTTCAGGGAGAAGCTTCCCGCCCCTGTTCATACAGCGACAGGGAATGCATGCCATGCGTAAATAAGACAGAGGCCTGGCGATATGGGTCTCCAAGCTTATTTCCTTTTCTGAACGACCTGGGGATTGGCACACACAGAGCATTAAGTGGAGCAAAATTGCCCCCTTTAACTGAGTTAGCAACTGTAATAAACAAATAGTTGGAATGTTCAGATCCATTTCTGATGTAAAGAAGTATTGAATACCATAAGCTATGAGTAGACTGGATACTTTCACTGGATTATACAGGAATGCATCACCAGATTTTGCCAGAAACAACATTTAAACAGATGAATGAAAACTCTCTTAACAGTTCTACTGGTGTGTCAAACAGAATAACTAGATCTGAATTTAATAGACTCAAGACAGTTTCTTTTGGGTGTGACAAGAATGAGAAATTTTTGTCTGTGATGTATGGTCGATATTAGCTTCTTTCTTTTTTATTATGATTAACTTTGGAGTTAAAATCTAGATCAATGGAAGGAATGACCTCCCCTTGGTTGACATGGTTTGGGACCACAGATGATGTGACTACAGGTTGTTACAATGAGGTCAGGTGAAAAATAGGCAAGTAGAAATTGCTGGTCAAAAAAAGACCAATGTCCATCTAGTTTGCTATAGTAATCTGGGATGTTATGATTAAGGTTATCCACCAGGTGGTGCTGTAGCCAATGCTTGCTAAGGTCAGAGGTTTGCTTCCTGTCAAGGTCAGCAAAAGGTGGAATGCCAGGATGTAGGCATGATGTTTGTTACTCTGTTTGTTTATTAAAATACTCATACTAGTTCTAAGATATCGCCTTTTCGAGTTCTTGTTACACGACATGGATTTATCACATTTGGCGACGAGGTAACTAAAGGACCCTGAATAAAGAAGAAAAGTCTGCCAGGACGATTAAACAACAAAATTACGAGCTACGGTTAGCTACCAGCTGGAAGAGAGCATGGCTGCCACGGTAGGAATGGTTTCCGCTTTTGATAGTCAAGCACAAACCTGGGAGGAATACTGTGAAGTGTTGGGTTATTTTTTCAAAGCAAATGAAATAAATGATGCCGGAAAAAGGAAAGCCATTCTGCTTAGTTCAGTGGGAAGCCAAACCTACAGTTTGATGAAGAATCTGCTCAGTCCTGAAAAGCCTGGAGGCAAATCATTTGTTGAATTAGTGGCTTTGCTAAAAGAACATTTCAACCCTAAGCCGAGTGAGATTGTACAGTGGTTCAAGTTTAATTCAAGGAACAGAAAAGAGGAAGAGAGCGTAATGGACTATGTAGCGGTGTTGCGTAAATTAGCACAGGATTGCAATTATGGGAACAACCTGAAGGAAATGCTGCGAGATAGGCTAGTTTGCGGAATTATGGATGACCGAATGCAACGTAGATTATTATCCGAGACTGGGCTTACTTATGAAAAAGCATTGGAACTTGCTCAAGCCATAGAGACAGCGAACCGAGATGTAAAAGAAATACAAGGTTCAGACAGGGCTAATGTTACGCAAGTTGCAGGTCAGGTTGTTGTGCACAAGTTGAACATGCATCAGAAACCACAACGTGAGCATGTGAAGGCATGTTATAAATGCAAGGGCGATCACCTGGTGAGTGAATGCCTGTTTCTGGAGGAAAAGTGCTACAAGTGTGGGAAACAAGGACACATAAAACGAGCTTGCACGGCGAAATCACCTGTGGAGGAATCCAAACCAAAAGGGGGAGGACAGCAAAACCAAGGGAGAGAAGTGAAAAAACATGGAGCACACCACATCAGCGGGGAAGCTGAGGAAGACGAGGACATGTTCATAATGTATAGCATGTTAGAGAGCATTCCAAAAGTGGCTCCTATCACATTGCAACTGACAGTAAATGACTCTAAGGTGAACTCTGAAGTGGATACAGGGTGCGGCGTGACCATAATGAACAAGGCAGAGTACTCAAAATTGTGGAACAGTGCAAAAGTTCCAGAGGTAAAGCCTTGCTCCCTGCACCTTAAAACATATACAGGTGAATGAGTAGCGACATTAGGTACAGCTAATGTAATTGTGCAACACAGGGACACAGTGGAACAGCTACCTGTAGTTATAGTATCGGGTACCAGACCAAACCTGTTAGGTCGGGGCTGGATAAAAGAACTTAAATTAGACTGGGGAGCAGTACATCAAATAGATGCGGGCAAACAGTTGACTTTGCAAGAAGTGTTGAGTGAACATGAGAATGTGTTCAAGGAGGAACTTAGCACATTTAATGGCCCCCCAGCTAAGATTTATGTAGACAAGGAGGCACCGCCAAGGTTTTTTAAACAACGACCTGTGCCTTATGCCATGAAGCCAAAGGTAGAGGCTGAGCTTGACCGTCTATTGAGAGAGAACATACTGGAGCCAGTGAAATGTTCAGACTGGGCAGCTCCCATAGCACCTGTTTTAAAACCGGACAATTCGGTAAGACTCTGTAGAGACTATAAATTGGCAGTCAATCGGGTGTCCAAACAAGAGCAGTATCCGATTCCCAAAACAGAGGATCTCTTTGCAAACCTGGCTGGAGGAAAGAAATTCACAAAGTTGGATATGAGTCATGCCTACTTGCAGATTACACTGGATGATGAATCAAAGAAGTATGTCACCATAAATACACACAAGGGCTTGTTTACATATAACCGCTTACCGTTTGGTGTCTCATCTAGTCCAGCTATCTTCCAGAGGACAATCGAAGGTGTACTGCAAGGGATTCCACATGTTTCCATCTATCTGGATGACATTCTGGTGACGGGAAGACCCGACCAGGAGCATCTGATCACTCTGACAGAGGTACTACAAAGATTGGAGAGGGCAGGGTTCCGGCTCAAGAGGAGTAAGTGCACTTTCCTGGGGAATGAGGCAGTGTTCCTGGGACACAGAGTGGACGCCACTGGGCTCCATCCACTCAAGGAGAAGGTACAAGCACTGCAGGACGTCCCTGCTCCTACAAATTTAGCTGAGTTAAAAGCTTACCTGGGACTGCTGAACTATTATAACAGGTTTTTACCAAACTTGTCAACTGTGTTAGCACCTCTTCACAAACTACTGCGCAAGGAGACACAGTGACAGTGGGGAGAGGAGCAGGGGGTTTCATTTGAACAGTCCAAGAAACTGATGCTGTTGTCAGATGTACTGGTTCACTACAATGCAGAGAAAGACATCATTCTCTCTTGTGACACTTCACCTTACAGGGTGGGGGCAGTTCTTTCACACTGCATGGAAGAGGGAACTGAAAGACCAATAGGGTTTATGTCCCGAACTCTAATACCAGCGGAAAAAAACTATTCCCAGTTAGACAAAGAGGGGTTAGCAGTAATGTTTGGGTTACAGAGGTTCCACAAGTACATATATGGCAGGAAGTTCACCATATGCACCGATCATAAACCTCTTCTCTCTCTTTTCAATGAAATGAAAGCAGTTCCACAGATGGTGTCACCCCGGATCCAGAGGTGGGCAGTGACGTTGAGAGCATATGAGTATGTCATCGTCTACAAGGCGGGCAAGTACCATGGGAACGCAGATACCTGGAGCCATCTTCCACTGCCAGGCACACCTATCCGTGCAGCTCCAGAGGACAGAGTTTTGATGTTGGAGGACACTGACACAGCACTTGTGACTGCAGAGTGTTGTGTCCGTCAGTAGCAAGACACAAGACTGCAGGAGAACGTTACAACAGGTTTTTACTCAACGTGGCTCACTCTGGAACTGAACTGTACAGATGTGGTCACTGCCGGTACTACAGTATACAGGAGCTGTAAAAAGTAGTTCCCCCCTTAAAGGTATATACATTACAATTCCTCCCCTTTTAGATTAACAGTACCATAACACTCATTTAACAATTAAATATCAAACTAATTACAATTAACACTGTTAACATACAACGTTAGCTGAAAATAGTCCATTTATATATTCAGTCTTTGGGGAGGCTTCCTGATCCTTTCTGGATAGCGCCTTTCCCGAGTGTCTCGCTCTTGATGCGGAGGCGATTCTGGCACCCTGTCGTCAGTTGGGTCATCAGCTTCCGATGCTACTGTTTCTGGGGTAGATGCGACATGTACATCGGGTTCCTCATCAGGTACGTATGGGCGAGGCATGGGGTTGACTTGTTCCTGTGACTCTAGGTTCTGGTCAGCATGGCGTCTCACGATGTTCTCCCCAACGTCCACTGTGTACATTAGTGGGCCCTGCCGTGTGCATATTGTTCCTGGCTGCCATTTTTCTGTTCGGTAGTCGCGGGCCAAGACGGGTTGCCCTACATTGAAGCTCCTTGTTGGCTTCTCATGGATGTGCTGGAATTGCTTACTCTCAACAGCTCTTCGTACGTTTGGTCTGAGCAAATCCAGGCGAGATCTTAACCTTCGGTTAAAGAACATCATGGCCGGGGCCTGGTTGGTGACTGCATGTGTCGCATTCCGGTAGGCGAACAGGAAATTGTCCACCTTCTGCTGCAGCGGAATGTTGTCATTGTACATAGCCTTTATTGCCTTCTTAAAGGTTTGTACGAACCTCTCAGCCAATCCATTTGTGGCTGTATGATACGGGGCGGATGAGTAATGCCTTACCCCATTCTTCTTCATAAACCTCCGGAACTCTTCGGACACAAACTGTGGTCTGTTATCAGAGCAAATCTGTTCTGGCAAGCCGTTCCTGGCAAAAATGATCCGTAGGACAGCAATAGTTTTCTCCGTGGTGGTGGAGGACATTTTGATGACCTCAGGCCATTTCGAGTGCGCATCCACGGCTATTAAAAACATTGAGTCCATGAATGGACCAGCAAAATCAATATGCACCTGTTGCCATGGAGATGAGGACCACTCCCATGGGTGTAGAGGGGCATGTGGTGGTGCATTTTGGACTTTCTGGCATCCTGAGCAGCTCTTGGTCAGGTCCTCGATTTGTTTATCGATTCCCGGCCACCACACATAAGCCCTGGCAAGGCTTTTCATTTTTACCCCTCCCAGATGACCCTCATGAAGCTCATTGAGCACTCTATCCCTTAACTTGGGTGGAATTACCACTCGGGACCCACACATCAAGATCCCCCGGCACACTGACAGCTGTTCTCTTCTTGTCGAGAATGCTGGCAACAGTGAGTCGCCATGTGCTGGCCATCCCTTCACCATCAAATCATATACCCGAGACAGTGTCGGGTCATTTCGGGTCTCCTTTTCTATACGAGCGTTAGTTACCGGTAGGTATTCAACTATAGTCGAATGAAATATTTCGACTGGATCCACTGCTGGTGCTTCCTCCGCAGTAGGCAGTGGCAGGCGTGACAGCCCATCAGCATTTCCATGCTGTTTCGTGCCCTTATATTCAATCTCATAGTGGTGCGCCTCTAGAAAGAGCGACCATCTTTGTAGTCGTTGTGCAGTCATCACCGGAACACCCTTCTTCGGATTAAAAATGGAGACAAGAGGCTGGTGGTCAGTCAGCAAGGTGAATTTCTGCCCGTGCAGATAGTGATTGAACTTTTTCACTCCCCACACTGGGCTGAGGGCCTCCCTGTCAATCTGGGCGTAGTTACGCTCGGCTGAGGTTAGTGATCGTGACGCAAAGGCTATTGGCCTCTCTGAGCCGTCTGAGAATTTGTGCGACAGCACCGTTCCAATGCAGTAGGGTGGCGCATCACACGCCAACCGAATTGGTAGTGCTGGGTTGAAATGGGCCAATACCTCTTTCGATGTGATTAGTGTTTTGCTCTTCTGGAAAGCCCGTTTACATTCGTCACTCCACTTCCATGGCACTCCAGTTTGCAGTAGGGTGTTCAGTGGGTGTAGTATTGTAGACAAATTTGGCAAGAACTTATGGTAGTAGTATACCAGCCCGAGGAACGACCTCAGTTGTGACACGTTTTCCGGTGCTGGAGCCTTGACTACTGCCTCAATCTTTTCTGGGGACTTATGTAACCCCTCTTTATCGATAACGTGGCCACAATACGAGATCTGTTTTTTAAAAAACTTGCATTTGGGGCGGTTAGCTCGGAGCCCATGTTCCTTCAATCTAGTGAGCACCTGCTCCAGGTTGGCAAGGTGATCACTGTCATTTTCGCCCGTGACCAGGATGTCATCCAAATAACACTTGGTCCCTGGGATCCCTTGCAGGACTTGTTCCATTGCCCTTTGCCAAATAGCCGGAGCTGATGCTACCCCGAATACCAGCCAGTTGTATTGGTAGAGACCTTTATGGGTGTTGATTGTGAGGTATTTTTTTGATGCTTCTTCTACCTCCATTTGCAGATACGCCTGGGCCAGATCAATCTTAGTGAAGCGTTTCCCTCCAGATAGCGAGGCGAAAATATCTTCAATCCGCGGAAATGGATATTGCACGGTGTGAAAGACTGGGTTCACTGTTACCTTAAAGTCCCCACAGATGCGAACCTTCCTTGGTTCCCCAGGTGTGCTGCTCAATGACTTTTTCATCACAGCGACGATGGGTGTAGCCCACTCGCTCCAGTCTACCTTGGACAGTACTCCTGAACGTTCCAAACTCTCCAGCTCTGCTTTGATGGCTGGGCGGATCGCATAAGGTACCGGTCTGGCCTTAAAAAATTTTGGGCTTGCGTTTTATTCGATTTTAATTGTTGCTGTCATGCCTTTTAGTGTTCCGAGTCCTTGCTGGAATACTTCTTGCGCGTCGGTTAGGATCTTTGACAGTCGCCCAGGTGTGACGTCGTCATCCTTTGTGGCAGCCACAGTCAGTGCTTGTATGGAATGCCAATCCAGCTGTATTTTCCGGATCCATTCACGTCCCAGTAATGGTGGTCCTCCATCTTGCAATACATACAGGTCTAGTTTTGGTGTTTCCTTACCGTTATATATAACGGTCACCCTTATTTTTCCTTTGGGGTAGACTTTTTGCCCGTGTACGTCTTCAAGACAATCTTTGTATCTCTCAAGGGTATATGTGAGAATAGCCACTCATAGTCCCGTCGGTTTATGACTGTTAGGGCTGATCCTGTGTCCAATTCCATTTTCACTTGGACTCCTGCTATCTTGAGCGTGACCCAGATAGTTTGGTGATCCTCCGTTTTGATCACATTATGTAGTTTCAGACAACTCAGCTCCCTGCTTTCAGAGTCGGTATCACTCTTTTGTTCGTCTGAACTATTCTCCATCACCTTATGTACCTTCTTGTACTTTTCTTTTGGAGATTTCTTACTGCTGGTTTTCTTTCCCGACCTGCAGGCTCGTGCTATGTGTCCTACTTTTCCACACTGTCTGCACACTTTGCCTTTGAACCAGCAATCATTGTGGTCGTGTGTTGTTCTGCCGCAGCGATAGCACTTCTCTGTTCTGTATGACATTTCGTTTGTGCCATATTCTTGCAGTCTCTGTTGTATCTCTGCAGTGCCCCGTGCTGCTGCTTCATATGATACCGCAATGCTGAAAGCCTTGTCCAGCGTAAGGTCCTTTTCAGATAAAAGCCGTTTCTGGGTTCCTTCACTTTGAAGCCCACACACAAACTTGTCCCTTAAGGTATCTGCCAGTCCTGTTCCAAACTGGCAGTGTTTCAATAGTTTGCGCAGTTCTGATAAATATTCAGCATTGCTTTCATCCTTATGCTGGTTCCGTTTGTGAAACTTGAATCTTTCTGCTATCAGCAGCGGTGTGGGGTTTAAATGTTCCTGTAGTATCATCACTATGTCTCCAAAACTCTTTTCCACTGGCTTCACTGAGGTTACTAGATTTCGTAATAAGCCATACGTCTTTGCACCCATTAAATTTAACAATACCGGCGCTTTCTTGTCATCTGACACCTCATTTGCCTTGCAGTATACCTCTATTCATTCGACATATGTAGTCCAATCTTCGACTTCATTGTCAAATGCGGTGATACTGCCACTCTTTGGCATTTTGGGTGTAGTTTTAAATGGCTTAAAATGGCGTCTCCCATGCTTGCCTTCCTCCCCTGCTGCTGCCAACGCCGCTCTCGGCGGTCCTCGTGGCAATCGCGGTGCCCTGTAGGTTTCACGCGCTTCTCCTGCGCTGCTGTCAACGCCGCTCTCGGCAGTCCTCGTGGCAATGGCAGCGCCTCGTGGGTTTCTGCGCATCTCTCTCCCTCTCCTCGACGCTGGTTGGCCCCTGAATACCGGCTGCGCTCTGTGAGCCCTGCCCTCTCTCTCTCTCTCCCATCAACGCTGCTCGGCCCTTTGCTGTGCCGCTCGGTCGGGCTCTAGCCTGCCGCTGTCCGGGAAGGGTCTGCGCACTACCTGTTGCCAGCCCGTTTCGCTGGACCACCGCGACTGGAAAGCCAAGCCTGGCTCTCAACAGCCTCCCCCGCAATTCTCAAGTCTCTGCTGGATGACTGGGCGATTGCCCATGGTCGACGCCCGTGTCTCTGGCCTTGACCTCCAATCTACTGGTCTCCAGGAACGAATCCCTGGGAGGTGATGCAGAGTTGCAGGTAGGATCGAATTTGCCTCGTCGCCAATGTTGTGTCCGTCAGTAGTAAGACACAAGACTGCAGGAGAACGGTACAACAGGTGTTTACTCAACTTGGCTCACTCTGGAACTGAACTGTACAGATTACTACTCAGTGCTATATACAGGTGTGGTCACTACCGGTACTACAGTATATATGAGCTGTAAAAAGTAGTTCCCCCCTTAAAGGTATATACATTACACAGAGCAAGTAAGAACATGGACAGGTAAAGATCCAGTACTGTCTAGAGTTCGAGAATATGTGGTGAGGGGATGGCCACAGCATCCGGAAGGGGCTGACTTCACACCCTACAGTGTCAGGAAAACAGAGCTGAGTGTGCAGGATGGTTGCGTGTTGTGGGGAGCATGAGTGATTATTCCACAGCCAGCACGACAGTCTTTCCTAGAGCAACTACATTAGTGTCATCCGGGGATCTCGCGTATGAAAGCCTTGGCTAGGAGTTACTTGTGGTGGCCAAAGCTAGATGAGGAGATAGAAAATCTAGTCAAGACATGCAGCACTTGTCAGGAACACCGGAAGGCACCAGCAGCGGCTCCTCTCCATCCCTGGGAGTGGCCGGATAAACCATGGAGAAGATTGCACTTAGATTATGCGGGTCCATTCATGGGGAAGATGTTCCTCATAATCATTCATGCACATTCCAAATGGATGGATGTTTATCCTGTAAATTCTGCTTCCGCCACTACTACTATAGACTGCCTGCGTCGGAACTTCAGTAATCAAGGGGCTACTGGAGATCATGGTGAGTGACAATGACACTTGTTTTGTGAGTACAGAGACAAAAGAGTTCTTGAGAAAAAATGGCATAGTGCAGGTGACCTCGGCTCCATATCATCCGTCCTTGAATGGACTTGCGGAGAGAGCCGTACAAACATTTAAGGAGATGATGAAAAAAAGTGCAGAAGGGAGTTTAGCAGCCAAAGTGTCACGGGTTCTGCTCAACTACAGAGTAACACCTCAATCCACCACAGGACTCTCTCCTGCTGAGATGTTATTAGGCCGTAGACTACGTTCCACTCTTGACCTTGTCCACCCAGACCTAAAAAGGAAAATGGAAAACAGACAAAACAAACAACAAGAGAACCATGAAAAAAGAACAAAGAGCTGAAGTTTTGGAGAAGGAGATGCGGTCCTTACCAGGAATTTCAGTTATGGACTGAAATGAAGAGTAGATTGCCTTTCAAAAGCTAGGCTTTATTAACCTTAAAAAACCAGCAAGTACATGTTGAGCACCCAGTCTCAACCAAACTGTAGAAAACTGAATTTAAGATGGCCACCACAGGTCACATGGAATCAACTAACCAATAAGTTTACAGCATATATCTCAAGGCAGGAAAACAGGCAACCAATTACAATGCTTCTTATAAAACAAGAATAATCACCACATTCACCCCTCCTTTTAAAATATACTTCAACCTAGGTAGCCTTTACAGTTTACAATTAGTTATTTATGACTAGAGCAATACATGTATAATGCCTTCAACAATTTTAAAATTTTACTATTAAATTATTAATTATTTTAAAAGTCCATTTTTAATCGGTCGACCGGATATTTTGTTCGTGTCGACCTTCTTAGCCTTGGTGGAGTTCCTTGCCCTCCCACACCAGGAGACACAGAAATATCTTCTGCAGGGAGGCTATCAATATCCCGATTATCAACGGTTTCCGGATTGGAAGTCCCATTAGAAGGTAGACTGGGAGGGTCATGAACATCCATCGGGGGCAAACTAAGGGAATTGTAAGTATCTGCAATAGGATTGGAAATGTTCGTAGTATCTGTGATGACATCAACATTATCTAAATTATGGCTATTGTTAATGTCCTCAGGAGAAGGCTGGCCACCACAAGGAGCTAAGTCTTTAACTGAAACCGTACTTTCTTTCCCATCTTGGAATCGAATGTGAGCATATTGGGAATTTGCCTCCAATAGCTCCACCTCCTCCACTAAAGGATCATACTTTGACAGTCTAACATGGCGACGGAGCAGCACAGGTTCCTGCATAGTAAGCCATGAAGGTACTGAATATCCCGTAGTGGATCTCCGCGGATAGTTGAAGAGCCTTTCATGGGGGGTCACATTAGTAGCCGTTGAAAGCAATGATCTAATGGAATGCAGGGCATCAGGCAGTACCATTTCCCACTGTGTATTCTTAAGGTTCCGGGATGTCAAAGCCAACATAACTGCCTTCCAGATCACCCCATTGTATCGTTCGCACTGTCCATTACCCTGGGGATTATACGGGGTAGTTCTGCTAGTAGAAATTCCCCGACTCTGGAGGTATTCCTTCCACTGGAAAGACATAAAAGAACTTCCCTGATCCGAATGGATATACGCAGGCATCCCAAAGATGACAAAAAGTTGAGTCAGACATTTAATAACTGTAGCAGCTGATACATCTGCACAAGGAAAAGCAAAAGGGAACCTTGAAAACTCATCCACAACAGTAAATATAGATCGATTCTGAGTCATTGAAGGAAGAGGCCCCTTAAAATCAACGCTCAGGCGTTCAAAGGGAGAAGTAGCCTTTATAAGATGAGCTCGTTGAGGCTTAAAGAAATTCGGTTTACACCGGGTGCAGACAGAGCATGACGAAGTCATCCGCTTGACGTCTTCAACTGAAAAGGGCAAATTCTTACTGCGTACGAAGTGTATCATCCTCGTAACACCAGGATGGCACAAAGCATTATGAAGATTAATAAGCGTATCTCTGTGAAGCACAGAACAATAAGCCCTCGACAGCGCATCAGCGGCAACATTATCCTTCCCCGGATGATAGACTATATCGAAATGGTAGCATGCCAACTCGATCCTCCACCTCATTATTTTATCATTCTTAATCTTTCCGAAATGTTTGACATCAAACATGAAGGACACAGATTTTTGGTCAGTTACTAACGTAAAATGTCGCCCAGATAAATAATGTCTCCATTTACACAGTGCTTCTACTATTGCGTACGCCTCTTTCTCTATTGATGAATGTCTCTGCTCACTATTGCTCAGAGTACATGAGAAAAAGGCCACAGGTCTTCCATTTTGGTTCAGGGTAGCCCCAATTGCAAAATCGGAAGTGTCCGTCTCAATCACAAAGGGAACCTGCTCATCAATAGAATGCACAACTGCTCCAAGGATATCCTTTTTAAGATTATCAAAACACATCCTGGCCTACCATGATAGAGGATATGTTGTAACCCGAATAAGGGGCCGGATCTTCTGCGAGAAGTTTGCAATCCAATTAGAATAATAAGAAAACAGTCCAACAACTCGTTGCAAGGCCTTAGAATTAGTAGGGCAAGGTAAATCAATCAGTGGTCGCAGCCGTTCTGGATCTGGTTTAATCTTGTTTCCCGAGATAATATACCCCAGTAAATTTACCTCGGTGGTCGAAAAGATACACTTCTCTTTATTGAAAGTTAAGCCAACTTTTTCCGCGACTTGAAGGAATCTTTCTAGATTAAAATTGTGCTCCACCCTTGATTTGCCACACACCGTGGTGTCATCTAAATATGAGAAGGTGTCAGAGAGAGAGTTGTCACTTATAAAAGCATCCATTGCCCGTTGAAAACAGGCGACACCGTTAGTAACACTGAATGGTACTCGGCAAAACTGGTACAGCTTTCCGCCAGCTTCAAAGGCCGTATATGGTTTGTCCCTCTTAGCGATAGGAATCTGATGATAAGCACTCTTTAGGTCAATAGTGCTAAAAACCTTATATTGAGATACTTTATTGATAAGCTCATCAATCTTAGGCAGCGGGTACGCATCTAATTGAGTATACCTGTTAATAGTTTGAGAGTAGTCTATCACCATTTGCTTCTTATGTCTCTCATTAGTGGTGACAACTACCTGTGCCCGCCAGGGCAAAAATCTAGGTTCAATGATTCCTTCCGATAAAAGACGTTGAACTTCAGAATTAATAAATTCTTTATCCTGACTGCTATACCTTCTTGACTTGGTAGCAATTGGCTTACAGTCCGGCATCAAGTTGGAAAAAAGTGATAATGGAGAAATGAATAAAGAAGTTAATCCACAAATAGACAAAGGTGGCTTGGTTCCTCCGAAAGAAAAACTGAGGGACTCATGTAATTGAAGCACATCATGACCAATCAAAATGTCTGCACAGAGATTAGGCAGAATGGATAGGCATATATCAGTATACGTATTACCTAGGAGAATTAATTTCACAAGGCAACAACCAGCTACTTATGAGGTGAGAGTCGTCTGAGCCATACACACCTGATAGGAAACAGGCGAAATTTTCAAACGCTTCTCCCTCACAAACTGAAGACTTATAAAGCTCTCAGTACTGCCTGTATCTATAAGGGCCTTCACTTCTAACCCATTAACTTGGGCCATAACTATAGCTTTGTTTAGGCCATGGGAAAAGGCGGCAGAAACTGATGCAATAAACGCCCTATCTAAAGGCTGAATGGTCGCAGAGGAGGCAACCGATTTGCAAACACATGCGTAATGACCTCCCTTGCCGCATTTACTACACACAGCCTCCCGGGCAGGGCACTTCAGACGGGGGTGCCGGGCGTTCCCGCAAAAATAACACTTCTGAATCCTAGAGGCAACAGCTGCCGAAGTAGAAATTGTTTCGGAATCTGGTAAACCACTCCTATTAAATCCACGTAACTCCCTTTCATCCGGAACTGCCGAAACCACAGTCGCAGGCCGATCAAAAAGAGCATAAGAATCCGAACTTCTCTGAGCCAAATCCAATGTAGAGGCTTGCTCAAAAGCACTCTTAAGATCCAAGATCTTATTTTCTAATAACCGCTGACGAATTGATCTGGACAGTAATCCATTAATAAATGCATCCGTACCGACTCTTCCCTATGTTCTTCTGCAGACACGGCCTTATAATTACAGTTAGCACCAAGGCGCCGGAGTGCTTGTAAATAAGCATCCAAGGATTCTCCCGCCTGCTGCCTACGGGCAGATAAAAGGTGACGTGCAAATACCTCATTTTTGGGTTTAACAAAAAAAATTTCCAACGTAGCAACAGCCAATTCATAAGTTTCACAGTCCAAAATATACTTATACACATCCGGAGCAATGTAGTTGATTAGTATATCCAACTTATTCAGAGATTGCTGATCCAACACACACAAAAAGTTTTTAAATGTACGATACCAATGTTTCCATTGATCATCCACTCCTGCAGAATTAGGGTCAGCATTAAATCGTTCCGGTCGAAGATATCGTTCCATTATAGCAAAAGGTTAATAAATTGAAATGAAGAGTAGATTGCCTTTCAAAAGCTAAGCTTTATTAACCTTAAAAAACCAGCAAGTACATGTTGAGCACCCAGTCTCAACCAAACTGTAGAAAACTGAATTTAAGATGGCCACCACAGGTCACATGGAATCAACTAACCAATAAGTTTACAGCATATATCTCAAGGCAGGAAAACAGGCAACCAATTACAATGCTTCTTATAAAACAAGAATAATCACCACATGGACCAAAGTGGATTCCTGGCTTCATAGACTCAATGACAGGTCCAGTATCATAAAAGGTCATGTTGGGAGATGGTAGGGTAGTACGCAGACATGTAGATCAGATACTTCTCAGACAAGGGGAAATTGAAATGAAGGTTCCAGATGCAATGACTGAAGACAGGGTTGCCCCCAGTTATCCAAGTGCATCTGTGGTGCCACCACCAGGGACAGAGACAATTCCACAGGAACCTATTCATCAAGAGGAAATCATCGTTGCAGAGTCAGATACTCTGAGCACTGCTCAGGAGCAGCTGGTGGCTTCACCACAAACAAGCAGGGACTTTACTGTTAGACATTCACAAAGGACTCGCAAGCCACCAGAGAGATTGATACTGAACTGTTAGATTCATCAAGTATGGAACATGATGAATGGAGACTCCTTATGTGACCCTCAGGAATGGTTGTTTGTTAAGAAATTCATACTGAAATCTTAAGGGGGGAGGGATATAGTAATCTGGGATGTTATGATTAAGGTTATCCACCAGGTGGTGCTGTAGCCAATGCTACTGCTAAGGTCAGAGGTTTGCTCCCTGTTAAGGTCAGAGGTTTGCTTCCTGTCAAGGTCAGCAAAAGGTGGAATGCCAGGATGTAGGCATGATGTTTGTTACTCTGTTTGTTTATTAAAATACTCGTACTAGTTCTCAGATATCACCTCTTCGAGTTCTTGTTCCACTATATGGATTTATCACATTTGCCTTCTACCAATTTGGTCGTCACATGATACAATAATAATGGAGATGTTGACTAATCATGGCAATCAATCACTATCAATTAGTCTATAACAGACTCAAACATGAGGTGAGGAAAACTCCCAGTGGTAGAACGCTTTGGGAATAATGGGCCGGATTTTTCTAACCCCCACGGGTGTGTACGAGCTGTGCACACACCCGTAGGGGCATCGCAAGTGCCGGGTTTAGGCATATGAAGAGCAAGCTCTGATAACCGGCACTTGCGATCTGTCAAGAATCCTCTTGACAGATCCTCCGCCTTCCCGGGAGAAGAGCCTCGGCGGGCAGAATTCCGCTATCTGCACAGCCTCCACCTGCTGAAAACCTTTAAAAATTTTATGCCTGGTAAAATCCTGCGTAAGGCCTGCTTTTACCAGCATAAGAGTTAAAAAAAATAACAAAATGGGCCAGAAATTCGCGGCCAAAGGCGTGAGTGCGCTCGGGGTACTCACGCATTTGGCCGTTGGAAATGCCGGCGTTCAGCATGAACAGCGCATGCGGGGAACGCCGGCATTTCCAGACCTCGAGCGCGTGCGACTGCACAGGCAGCGCTTGCGCAGTGAACTTCGTAGATTTCATTCATGAAATCCGTGAGGGTAAGTCCTCAGAAGTTACACTTGAAAAAAGCAAGTGTAAAGTGGTTCATTGGCTGCGGAGGAAGAAACATTTTATCGTGGAGCTTCTGAAATGCAATATTTTTGTTTGGGAAAGGGAGGGAAGTTATTTTAAGAAATTTTAAGTAAGTTTTAAACTTAAAATTTTTTTTTTTTTAAAGGGTTTTCAGAACGGTAGGTAGAAGGAGCAATTGTGGCTGTGTGAATGGAATGTGAGAATGAGTTATGTATGTATGTCCACATATATTCCTTTACGTATATGTATGTATGTTTTATATTCCTTTACTAATGTGTATGAATGTATGTTTTTAATTATGATTTTCAAATAAGTTACTTTCTCTGAAAGTCATAACTAAATAATACATTCATACACATAAGTAAAGGAATATATACATAACACTCAAAGGAATATATACAGACATACATACTTTCAGAAGCTCCACGATAAGAAATATCTTCCTCCGCAGCCTCTGGAGCAACTGTACCCATGCTTTTTTCATGTGTAAGTTGTAAGGACTTGACCTCACTGAAAGCAGTAATGAAAGCGGCGAATTATACTGCGCACGCGCTGCCTGTGCAGTCGCACGCGTTCTGCCTCTGAACCCCTTCGTTCAGAGGACAGGAAATGCCGGTTTTCCCCAAAAGCACTGTGCATGCTGAAAACCGGCATTTCATCCGGCCAGATGCGTAAGTACCCCGACCGTACTCGCGCAGTTGGAAGGGAATTACTGGGCCAACATTTTACATGTCAATAAAATGAAAAATTTAACAATTGCACGACTTGTCCCCTCGCATCTGCGACTGAGGGTCCAAGGAGGTGCATTGCGCAAGAGGTCATCATCGTACGTATCCTCACACTGTTCCCTTTGGGGAACTGTATGAAGTGGTGGAAGGATTTATGGCCGTGATTAACGCTCATTCCGTGACCGTAACCATCTTTGAACCAGCCATTAGGGTGGTTAGTCCTATGGCGGGAGGGTTTTACGGGCTCCCACAACCCATCTGAGGGGGGGGCCACCAACACCCACGGACGCAAGTATCCCGCTGGATGTCCACCCAGAATTTAAAGTTGGAACTCCGACTCCACTTGCCGGGACTGTCTGGAGTGGGGTTCAAAACCCTACTCCTTCTGGCCCAGCGGCGGGGATGCTTACTGCTACGCAAAAGGCCGACTCCGCACAAAAGGTGACACCCATACGTTTCCTGCGCCTTTTCCCTCCCCGTGACTGGAGCCCTATGCTGCCATTTCACGTTGCTAATCGGATTGGGCCTTTGTCATAGCGGTAGGATCCCCACCGCTGGGCCAGATCAGGGTAGGGTTTCGAACCCCGCTCCAGACAGTCCCGGCAAGTGGAGTCGGAGCTCCGGCTCTAAATTCTGGGTTGACATCCAGTGGGATATTTGCGTCCGTGGGTGTGGGTGGCCCCCCCTCCTTGTATAGCTTGCGGGAGCCCGTAAAACCCTCCCGCCATAGGACTAACCGCCCTAATGGCTGGTTCAAAGATGGTTACGGTCAAGGAATGAACGTTAATCACGGCCATAAATCCTTCCACCACTTCATACAGTTCCCCAAAGGGAACAGTGTGAAGACACGTATGACGACGACAT
Organism: Somniosus microcephalus; assembly: GCF_052327205.1. Classification (NCBI taxonomy): domain Eukaryota; kingdom Metazoa; phylum Chordata; class Chondrichthyes; order Squaliformes; family Somniosidae; genus Somniosus; species Somniosus microcephalus. The sequence continues at coordinate 139,764,050 of NC_140995.1, forward strand.
TGCTAAATAAATAAATGGAATTTAAAAAATTCTTTTAGGGCTTTTAAAAGTCTTTAAATTGCTTTAATTCTCTTTAAAACTACTTCAGATTACTCAAAATAATGTAAACATTTAAAAAAGTTTATAAAAGTTACCAAAATCTTCAAAAAACTTCCAAAAACCTATTTAAACTGCTGCTTTGCATGTAAAAATCCTTAGCAGCTTGACAGAAACATTGGGGGCGTGTGCAGTGAAACTGAGACCTCAAGGGGCGTGTCTCACTTACACTGCACGCTCCTGGCTTCGCGCTGGCTGCATTCCTGGGCGGCGTGACGTCATACGCTGCCCGGGATTCTTCTTTTTCATTCACCAAGTCCAGGCGTCCCTGGAGCTGATCGTCAGTAACGCGGGGTAAGTGTAAATACGGGGCTTGCACGCGCTGCAAGCCCCGTTCTGGAATTTCTGGGCCTTTTTTCACTCATTTATAATTTTTAAATACTTTTAAAAAAGGTAAGTTTATCTTTAGCCCCGTAAAAAACTTTAATTATTTTTTCAAAAAATTAAATATTTGTTTAAAATATTTAATTTAATGTAATTTTAACTAATTTTAAATACGTGATTTAAAAAAAAATTATTTAATGTTTAACTCTGCTTTTTAAGTGATCCCCATTCATACTTTTGACAGATCCGTGTGTAGAGACCTATCAAAAATGTGAAGGGGGATTCCCTTCTTTGATTGGTCCCCCCTGGCTCACGTGATCCTAGGGACTCTTGTGAACCGCATGCGGCCCTGGGTTACCTGGGCCTCTGTGCATTTCATAGAATAGAGGCCCAGGATCGCAAACCTCGGGACCTACGGAGCCAACAGGTAAGTTCATAGATTTTTTCCGATCGGAGGCATCTGCCCGTAGGAAGCCTCCGATCGGAAAATCCGGCCCAATGGATCCAAAGTCACCTGTCCCTCTCAAGCATGCCAGACTTGATACTTGAAATGACAGACTGAACACTTAGGCTGTGATTTTGCTGGCGCTCAAAGGGCGGGTTTGGAGGCGGTTCCCGAGTTAAAATCCAAATGAATGATGGCGAGTTGCTAACCCGCTGCCATCCCGCCTCCATGCAACTTTACAAAGCGTCGGGTCTGCAAGTCCTGATCAGACCCGACACCAAGCGGCGGGAGAGCCACTTAAGATAGTTAACAGCTTCTTAACTGCCGGGATAATCCTATTTTGAGAGGCACTTCCCATTTTGCAACATTTTCAGTGTGTTCCATGCCGTACGACAAACACGCCAGTTGATTGTGCCGGGTTCAGCAACTCGCTGAACAGTTGACAGCTGCACCTGCAGCATAAAAGCTGACCTGTAACATGGCTGACTTTCAGATGCCAGAACTTTGTGTTTTGAGGTTTTGGAACACGTTTTGCAGATGTAAGTGTTTGTTCTGAGATCCATATGCACTGTGACCTCCTTGGAAAACCCTCTCCCCACATTGACTGAGCGCTTATAACATCTATTCCTCAACTGAGATATATACCAGCAGAATGGGAACCATTTATACCCTCTCATCCTGGTCCTCAGAATTGGAGGAAGAGCAGCCGCGGCAGCAGCAGAACCAAGCACAACAGCAACAGCAACAGCAGGAGTGCCAACCTTCTCCTCAGCCACCTGATGCTGCGGAGGGCAGAGGGCGTCAGTGCAGGGCTGCACCTCACCGCAGGAGATACCCCCAACACAGGATTTACAGGCCGAGGATGAGCTTCCTCAACATGAGTGAGCAGCAGTGCCAAAGGAGGCTGAGACTTTCGCGAGAGGTAATCGCTGACATCTGCACAATGCTGCACCAACACCTGCAGCTCAGAGGAGCAGGTGGACACTCCTTAACAGTGGCTGTCCATGTCACCACCGCACTCAACTTCTTTGCTTCAGGGTCAGCCAGGGATCAGCAGCAGACATAAGTGGCATCTCCTAGTCGGCCGCACACAGTTGCATCACGCCGATTACCGATGCCCTCTTTGCAAAATCGCACAATTACATCTACTTCTCCATGGATGAAGCAAGTGTAACCGCATGTGCGGTTGGCTTTGCAAATATGGCAGGCTTCCCAAGGGTGTAGGGCATCATAGATTGCACACATGTGGCCTTTAGGGCACCCTATCACAACCCAGCTATATTTCTCAACTGCAAGGGCTTCCACTCCCTTAACGTCCAGCTGGTGTGTAACCACAGGAAGAATATTTTGCATGTTTGCGCCAAGTTCCCTGACAGTTGCCATGACTCGTTCATCTTGCCGCAGTCTACCGTGTCTCAGCTGTTAAATCTGCCAACCCAACTTTCCGGATGGCTACTTGGAGACAAGGACTATCCCCTGAAGATGTGGCTAATGACACCGATGAGGAGGCCATCAAACGAAGCTGAAGAGCACTACAATGAGAGCCACATTTCCACCAGAAGCATCATAGAGCAAACCATTGGCTTGCTCAAAATGTGATTCAGATGCCTCGACAGATCTGGCGGAGCCCTACAGTACTCACCAGCCAGGGTCTCTAGAATCATTGTGGACTGCTGTGCCCTGCACGTCATTGCACAGCAGCGTGGCATACTGCTGCCTGAGGAACAAGTGGCTCAGCGCAGAGCCTCCTCGGAAGAGGAGGAGGAGGATGCAGATGAGGAAGACCTTGCGGAGGTGCATGTGCTAGTTCCACCAGCACGTGAGCACATTGCTGGCCGTGAGGCAAGGGATACACTAATCCATGCCAGATTCGCGTAAGTTTACACAGCCAACACAGGTGGCTGGCACATGGAAATGAGTGTCTGGCTGACCTTCTTAACACGCCATACAGCAACTGTACAATAAAATGAGGCTTCCTATCACTCAGCACCATCATTACAGATGAAAGGAGCCCTGACCCCTCACTGTGCAACTTCCATTTCTGAGCACACATAGGCCAACTCTTTGAAACTTTGACATCGCATTTCTTTAATACAATTGAAATAACGATGAGAAATGTAACTTTATATTAAATCCAAACACCCAAGTGGCTACCCTTGTGACTATTTGTGAATTAACTTTCTCTTATGCGTGCTTCTACATGGTGCTTCCCCTGTGGCTTCAGCAGATGTAGAGGCACCTTGCTCACTTCGATGCTGCGCCTGCTTAGATGCCTTTGGCGGGTGTCCTCTGGGTTTGGAAGCCTGGGAGGGCTCCACAACAGTCTGCTCTTCCTGTGGCTGTGCAGGGGCTGAGATGGCCATCTCAGTTGGGTAAGGAATCTGGGGCTCTGACCGAGGACTCTGACAGTGGAATAAGTCATGTGAGCGCTTGGAGAGGAGCCCACACTTCCTTATTGTTGACCACCAACATCCCTCTCATGGGTCGCCTGCACTTCACTGCTAGCAAATAGCTGGCGAGCACCTTGCTGCACATAAGTGGGGCCATGAGGACCAGTCTCTGTACTGACAGTCCTCATAACAGGGACATCCATGTACCTTTGTTTCCTCTCCTCAATAGATGCCCATCTATCCTCCATAGCAGACCATCTATTTAGAAGAGTCACCATGTTCATTTGCATCTGACGATTTATGTCCTCCATGGAGGTCGCCATGCTTTCCATGGCGGCACCTACATTCACCATTGCGTGTACCAGGGCATTGCTCATGTTTGAGATGGACTCCTCCATTCTCTGCACACTCGCAGTTACCGTGGATGCAAACCCTGTCAGAGACTCCTGCACTTGTTGCTGAAGTTCCAGCACCGCTCACTTTCTGGATGGCCCCAGAGGCACAGGGCCCACATGCAGCTGAGCAGAGCTAGGAGCGTCCTGCGCCCTCTGACGAGGACTCTCCACTGCTGTCCCTGTCTCCACCATCTGCTGGTGCTCATTTGTGAGCTGTGATACACCAGATGACAACACTAATCTAAAGGACCCACCGAGGTACGCGTCTCTGCGCTGGTGCTGGGTGTGCTCAATTCTGCTGATGCTGCACTCTCAGAGGCTGCAGGTTCCTCTGAGGAGTCTTCTGGCTCTTCTTCCTGGACAGTGGGGAGGGGGGATCTCGATGGTCCTGTGGAGGAGTAAAGGCATGAGTTAGACATGTGATATTACTGTAGCAGACACATCCCTTTGTGCAGATGATCAGAACTCAATCTGTATGAACATCAGATGCCATATTAGTCACTCATGAAATCTAAATGAGAAGGTTGCAAATCTATTCTGTCACCAGATTGAAGGTAAATGTGATGTTATACTCACTTTTGCTGAGCGGAGCAGGTCATTGAACCTTTTTCTGCACTGAACCCAGGTGCGTGAGCTGTAGGGGGTGGCGTGTGTGCAGTCAGCTTTGCTCCTGACTGGTTTTGAGCGGTTCGAACCGCTCCCACACCCCTGGGTTCTAGACACTTAGGTACAGGCGGCGATACAGAATTGGAGTAGACCACTGGTTTGGTGCAAGAAAACTGTATTTTTATTAAAGGCACAATAAAATTACAACACTGAAAATTATTGGAATAGTTACAGGCATATAAACGTACACTTGATTAAGAATGGGGAACACACGGCACAACGAGGGAAAAATCACATTAATAATCCCCCTACCCTTGTCCCACCCCCAATATCTAACTGAATTGTGCTATAAGGGGGCCAGGGATTATGCTCACCAATAGGGGTTTCTTGACAGTAGAGTGCAAAACTTCGGGTTTTGTTCTTCTGGTGGTCGTCGAAGTTTTGTTGCGGTTGGGTTCGGTTGGTGGTCTTCGGTGTTAGCTCGGTCGCGGTGGTAATGATCTGAAGGTATGGTTTACCCAGCCCTTTGTTACCGCGGTGCTCATGGTCATTCCTCGTGTAAGGCTGCGGTTGTGGCCTAGTCGTCTTCGGTCGAGCCTGCCCCACCATGCCTGTCTGCTTCTTTGTGTTTTGAGTAACCCTGGACCTGAGCGTGTGCCTGCTCGTCCCCAATGCCTCTTTGCGTTTCGAGTAACTCTGCACCCGAGCGTGTGCCTGCTCGTCCCCAACGCTTCACCACACTGCCCTTCTCTGCTAAGGGCCTCTCTGTCAATCTGGGCGTAGTTACGCGCGGCTGAAGTTAACGAGCATGACGCAAAAGCTATCGGCCTCTCAGAACCATCAAGGAATTTATGTGACAGTACCGCCCCAATGCCGTAGGGAGACGCATCACACGCCAGTCTTATCGGTAGTGATGGGTTGTAGTGAGCCAATACTTCTCTTGAAGTGATTAGGTCGTTACTCTTCTGAAAGGCCCGCTTACATTCATCGCTCCATTTCCATGCTACTCCCATTCATAGTAGGGCATTCAGTGGATGCAGAATTGTGGACAAATTCAGCAAAAACTTATGGTAGTAATTCACCAATCCGAGGAATGACCTCAGTTGCGACACATTTTCAGGTGGCTGGAGCCTTAACTAGCGCTTCAATTTTGTCAGGGGACTTATGCAACCCCTCTTCATCAATCACGTGGCCACAATACGATATCTGTTTCTTAAAAAACTCGCACTTGGGGTGATTGGCTCGTAGCCCATGTTCACGTAGTCTAGTGAGCACCTGCTCTAGGTTGGCAAGGTGTTCACTGTCATCTTCACCTGTCACCAGGATGTCGTCCAAGTAACACTGAGTCCTCGGAATCCCTTGCAGGACTTGTTCCATCGCTCTTTGCCATATCGCCGGAGCTGATGCTACTCCGAATACCAGTCGATTATACTGGTAAAGACCTTTGTGAGTGTTTATCGTGAGATACTTCCTAGAGGAGTCTTCAACCTCCATCTGCAAATATGTTTGTGCTAGGTCAATTTTTGTATAACGCTTCCCTCCAGATAGTGAGGTGAAGATATCTTCTATCCTTGGAAGAGGATATTGTACTGTGTGAAGGACTGGGTTCACTGTCACCTTGAAGTCCCCACAGATGCGAACCTTCCTTGGCTCCTCAGACTTATTGTTTAACGTTTTCTTCATGACAGGAACGATGGGTGTCGCCCACTCGCTCCAGTCTACCTTAGATAACACGCCTGCATTCTCCAGATTCTCCAGCTCTGCCTCAACGGCTGGGCGAATTGCATATGGTACCGGTCTTGCTTTGAAAAACTTGGGAATTGCATTCTCCTCTATTTTTATTGAGGCGGTTACGCCTTTAAGAGTGCCCAGTTCTTGTTGAAATACCTCTTTGGCGTCAGCTAAGATTGTTGACAATCGTCCAGGAGTGACGTTGTCATCCTTTTTACCAGCCACCGTCAGTGCCTGAATGGAGTGCCAGTCTAAACTTATCTTTCTGATCCATTCACGTCCCAATAACGGTGGTCCACCATCTTGCAGAATGTAAAGATACAATTTCCGTATTTTCTTGCCGTTGTATTCGACAGGCACCCTTATTTTTCCTCTGGGGTATACTTTTTGCCCTGTATACGTCCTCAAGACAATGGATGTCTCTCTCAAGGGTATGTGTGAGAATAGCCGCTCGTAGTCTCGTCGATTCATGATGGTTAGAGCTGATCCTGTATCCAATTCCATTTTGACTTGGGACCCTACTATCATGAGGGTGACCCACATGGTTCAGTGATCCTCTTTTGCGATTACGTTGTGAAGTTTGAGACAGCTTAGTCTCTTGTCCCCGGATTCACTATCGCTCATCTGGTCTTCGGAACTACTGTCCGTCATCTTTTGTACTTTCCTGTACGGTTCCTTAGTAGCCTTTTTATTGTCGTTGGTCTTCTTCTCAGACCTGCAAACTCGTGCAATGTGTCCCATCTTTCCGCATTGCCTGCATATTTTGTCCTTGGACCAGCAGTCCTTCTGGTCATGGTTTGTTCTGCCGCAGCGATAACATTTTGCAAATCCCCGTGTCATTTCGTGGGTGCCGTATTCCTGTGGCTTTTGTTGTATTTCTGCAGCTCCCCTTGCTGCTGCTTCGTACGATACTGCCACACTGAAAGCCTTATCTAACGTCAGCTCTTTCTCTGAGAGTAACCTCTTCTGGGTTCCTTCACTCAGGAGTCCACAGACAAATTTGTCCCGTAAGGTATCTGCCAGTCCTGCTCCAAACTGGCAGTGCTTTGACAGCTTGCGTAGTTCCGTAAGGTGATCAGCATTGCTCTCATTTTTATGCTGATTTCTCCAGTGGAATTTAAATCTTTCTGCTATCAGCAGCGGTGTAGGATTTAGGTGTTCCTGTAGGATAGCAACAATTTCGTTAAAACTCTTCGCCTTTGGTTTGGCTGGAGTAATCAGGTCCGCAATAGGCCGTACGTTCTTGCGCCCATTAAATTTAGCAATACCGATGCCTTTTTCTCCTCGGCTATTTCGTTTGCCTCGCAATATACCTCGACTCTTTCCACATACGTGGTCCAGTCTTCTATTGCATTATCGAAGGCAGAGATATCGCCAGTCTTTGGCATCTTGAAAATCTAAGATGGCGTCTCCCGCGCTTTTCCTTCGTCCCCGATGGATCAAAATGGCGCCTCCTGCGCTTTTCCTTCTTCCCTGCCGAGTTAAGATGGCGCCTCCCGTGCTTTCCCGCCGCTGCCGCTGCTGTCAACGCCGCTCTCTGCGGTATTTTTATTTTTAACCATTCCCGTCGTGGAGTGGACCCTCTGGGACACTTCCCTCCCTCTTCTTAGGTCCGAACGCTACCCGGCTGCGAAGCACCGGCCGCCCCCTGTGTGCTCCATCCTCTCTTTCTCTCTTTGCTTCCCGACTCGCTGCCCGGCCCCATTGCAGAGCCACCCGATCGAGCTCTAGCCCGCCGCAGCCCAGGAAGGATCAGTGCACTACCTGCCACCAGCCCGATTGGCAGGGAAACCACAGACTGGAGACCAAGCCTGGCTCTCGACAGTCTCTCCTGCACTTTTCAAGTCGATGATTTGGAGGGCGGTTGCCCACGGTCGACGCCTGTTTCTCGAGTTTCTGTGGATTATTATTTTTTTTTTCTCTCTTCTGGCTTCGACTGTCAATAACATCGTCTGAGGTGCTGTCGAGTTGCAGGTAAGTCCGTTTCATACTCGTCGCCAGTATTAAATCCGTGTGTTAATGGAGACACAGAATGCAGGAGTTGGATTAACAAGTCTTTACTGAATGGAGACAATCGGGAACTGAAACTGCAGAAGGCTGCTAGCGCCTTTTTATACAGGGGTGGTCACTGCCGGTACTGCAGTCTGAGACCAGTTATTCTCTTAAAGGTACACATACACGACAGATGGAAAATGCTAGGGCTATTGTGGAAGCCTTGAGGCAAACAGTTCCAGGTGTACTGTTGCCCTTTAAAAGTAAAGGCAAACTTGTACTGATCCTCCCTCCTTAAAGGGATGGACCAAAACCCGTTGGAAATATCCAGCACCGTGAAAGTGGTCGCGGATGCTGGGATACTTCCTATCAGGTCGGCAAGTGCTGCTACCGTGGGTGCACAGGCTGGGATGTTACTGTTGAGCACCAGATAGTCCACCGTGGCCCTCCAGGAGTTGTCCGGCTTTCTAACCGGCCACTGTGGAGAGTTTACGTGGGTGGCTATCAGTCTCAGGACCCCCTGTTGTATTAAGGAGGACATGGCTGCTTCCATGTCTAGCTCCGCTTCCCTGGGGAAGTTATACTGTTTTTGTGGTCGGGCCATAGGTTCCCCGTATACGCTGACCTGGAACCCGTTGACCCTCCCACAGTCATGTTTCTGTGTGGCAAATGTGGCTAGGTGGGCTCGCACAAATTCCTGGAACTCCTTTGTGATATTACTAACCATGAGCTCGAGGTTATAACCCCCTTTAGGCTCCATGGTGCACCGAGTTCCCTTCCCCTCTTTCCCTGGGATGACTACTACTCCGCCTTCCTTTCCTGTACTTGCCCCCCATAGGCAATGATTCCTTAAATCCACCAGGATCCCGTGGCCTACAATAAAGTCGGCTCCCAGGATCCCTTTTCCACCCTCCACTTCCCACTTCATTAGGATACAGGTCCACTTAGAGCGGTGTGTTCCCAAATGAATGGACAGCGGGATGGAAAATGGGCCAGCCTGTTCTTTACCTGTGAATCCCGACAGACTGTATGGGACCCCGCTAGATAGAGGTGAAGTGGTGGGGTTTTCTGAATGGATCACGGTGCATGATGCCCCCGTATCCAACAGGTAGGTCCCCTTTACCTTTTCTACCTCCATCTCAACGAGGGGTCTCTTCCATAAGTCGTACTGCAGGGAACACAGGTAAACGGGCTGTGCTGGCTCTAGTCAGGGCTGTGGGTTGGATGGGGCTGATGGGGTCAGAGCACCGGTAGTGGCTGCTACCCTCCCTGGGCCAGTCAATAGGGTCCTCATCGCGTCCAAAAATGACTCGACCGTGGCGGGAGGGATTCCTAACTCTGTCTTTTGGGCTGGGGCTGGGGAATTCTTTCCCTTGTTATCCTTCCAAGGGTTTTTCACTCCTTCCTCCAGTGTCCATCCTTCCCACACCCGTAACAATTAAGCTTTGTGCTGGAAGGGTTATTCCCTTCCTGTGCCACTCCTTCCTACCCTGGCCGGGTTTTACTTCATGCACCTTCTCCTTAGGTGGGTGTGCATCGGTTCCCCTACCATTCCTGTAGGCTAGGGTCAATTGTCTGATCACCGTCAGTTCGGTAGTCAGGGGATTCTTAGGGTCAAACCAGACTTCCGCCTTGGCCCTGGCCTGTGACAAACTGTTTGCCACCAGGCAATGGAGCCAGTGGGCCAGCTGATCCTGGCCCAGATACACCCGGTTAGGTGCCCCTGTACAGGCACTCCTATACACCAGCCACAGCCTGTCTGCGAAAGCCTGCGGGGTTTCCCCTGCGAGCTGCACTGTCTTCTCCACTCAGGAGAAAGGACTTCCCTCATTCATCCCCATGGCCTCAAGAACTTCCTCCTTGAGTTCCCCATACTCACACTGTCCTTTCTTACACTGGTCAGAAAGGGACTGGAGGAGCTTACCCTCCAGGGAGAACAGCAGCATTTTGGCCTGCTCAGCATCATCACACTCGTTGATGCTGGCTGCCTGCTCCACTTCCCTGAAGTGGACTGAGGGGTCCCCCTTTTCTGTGAGCTTTGGTATGTGGCTTACCATAGCTCTAAGCTGTTGGGTGCTGTAGGGAACTATGAACTGGTTTTGGAGGGGTCCCTCTTCCCCGTCACGAGCGGGTGGGCCAAACCTTCGCTGCCGGGCCGGGCACATCGGCCCCGGTTCCAGCCTCTCTTGCGGGGGTTGTTCCACCTCCGCTTCTACCCCTAACTCCACCCCCCTTATTGCCAGACCTCGCTAAAACCTGGTGCTACGGGTGGTGGTCGTGGGACCTCCTGTTCCTCAACTGGGTCGTCCCTTGGCACTACCCGTGGTGTCTGAACCGTTCTCCCCTTGTTCCCTGTAAAACCCACCTGGGCTGCCTGCAAGCTTATGAGGCACACCATGCCCTTTGCCTTCCTTAGGGCCAGGCTCAGATTCTCTATCTGTTCCTTGCAGGGGCCATGATCTGCATCTTCAAACCCCTGCTCGCTCACTAACTTATAGGCTGCCTTTATGTCTTTTACTTTCTCCTCCTGCTCTCTTACTTATCTCGCTAGGCGGGCATTCTTTTCCCGCAACCTCAGCTCATTGCTCTTGGCCTCGGTGACCTGACACTGTAGATATTCCAGCCTGGCCTTATGTTCCCCCATTAATTGTATCCTTTCCTGGTTTAGGGCCTGCAATGCTACCAGTAACTTCTCCCCTGCTAGAGTCCTGTCTTGGACTTCCAGGGCTGACTCCCGTATCTCGGCTGCCTGTGCTTCAACAAGCCTGTCCAGAAGCTGGATCTGTTTCTTGAAGCACATCAGCCAGACTGCCTTTTCTATGGATTTCCTATGATCCTTCCCTTCTGTCCATTTAGCTGCAGCATCTACCGGACGCCCAGCCTTTAACAGATTAGTGATCCACTTCTTAGTGATATTCACATTACTGAATACATAATTAGAAATCCTCTCTTCCATTACAGTTTGCTCTTCCGAATCAGTGTCTACTGTATCGTACCCCTGTGGCCGGAGACCTGCCGCAGTTGCCATTTCTGTAGGGGCTGGCGTGTGTGCAGTCAGCTTTGTCCCTGACTGGTTTTGAGCGGTTCGAATCGCTCCCACACCCCTGGGTTCTAGACACCGGACTTAGGTACAGGCGGCGATACAGAATTGGAGTAGACAACTGGTTTGGTGCAAGAAAACTGTATTTTTATTAAAGGCACAATAAAATTACAACACTGAAAATTACTGGAATAGTTACAGGCATATAAACGTACACTTAATTAAGAATGGGGAACACACGGCACAACAAGGGAAAAATCACATTAATAATCTCCCTACCCTTGTCCCACCCCCAATATCTAACTAAATTGTGCTGTAAGGGGCCAGGGATTATGCTCACCAATAAGGGTTTCTTGACAGTTCGAATCCTGTCAATTAAGCCGGTTGCGGTTTTGGGGTTCGCTTTTTGTGTCCTTTGGGGCCTGCCGTCATCACGTGATCCCAGGGCGCAGTGGTGGATTTGTCTGAGTAAAGTACCCTCTTTTCTCCGTTAGAGATAGGGAGTAAAGTCTTTGTTGGGTACTTTATCTTGTAGAGTGGAAAACTTCGGGTTTTGTTCTTCTGGTGGTGGTCTGGTCATCAAAGTTTTGTTGCGGTTGGGGTTCAGTTGGCGGTGGCCTAGATCACTACCTGTGCAGTGGTAATGATCTGAAGGTGTGGTTTAACCGGCCCTTTGTTACCGCAGTGCTCATGGTCGTTCCTCGGGTAAGGCTGCGGTTGTGGCCTAGTCGTCTTCGGTCGAGCCTGCCCCACTGTGCCTGTCTGCTTCTTTGAGTTTCGAGTAACCCTGGACCTGAGCGTGTGCCTGCTCGTCCCCAATGCTTCTTTGCATTTCGAGTAACTCTGCACCCGAGCGTGTGCCTGCTCGTCCCCAACGCTTCACCACACTGCCCTTCTCTGCTTGCTCATCGGCCCGCCTTCGTCTGCTCCAGCCCGCTTGCCTTTTTTTGGTTACCGGTGGGCCTACAATTATACTCTTTTGGAGTTCGTTATCTGCGTGCCAAATCAGGGCTAGTTCTTTGTCTAATTTTGGCGGGCTCGTCTAAGGTGATTATAGTCGTTCACCTTAACTGCTTTTGGGGCGGTTGTCTCGTTGCTAAATGGCTTTAATATCTTCACTGAATCACAGAAACCCCACAATGCAGATAGAGGCCATTTCGGCCCATCGAGCCTGCACCGACACATATCCCACCCGATCCCCGTAACCCCTACACCAACACATATCCCACCCTATCCCCGTAATCCCACGTATTTAATCCCCCTAACACTAAGGGTCAATTTATCATAGCCAATCAACCTAACCCGCACATCTTTGGACTGTGGGAGGAAACCGGAGCACCCGGAGAAAACCCACGCAAACACGGGGAGAATGTGCAAACTCCACACAGACAGTCACCCGAGGCCGGATTCGAACCCGGGTCCCTGGCGCTGTGAGGCAACAGTGCTAACCACTATGCCACCGTGCTGCCCCATCTTGGGTGTTTGTTATTCATAATGTTTAATCAGTGTCTTCCTGGCTTGGTAGCTACTTCGAACTGTAACCGATTATTTATGCAAAGGTTTGATGGGTTCAAGATTAAGTCTTTCCTGAGTTGATTTGTTTCAAACTGAAGAATGCGTATTCTGTATTATCTAGTTGTCTGGCTTCAGAAATAACAAGTCTCTCACAGGCCCAGGCATGTCAGGTTTTTCAAAGCCCTTTTGAATTTAACCTGCCGTTTTTGCATGGTCCTGCTTTCCAATCTTGCAGGTTTCTGCCACAAGGTCCAGAAGCCATTTCCTTTAGGGTACCCTTATTAATAACTTTGTCCTTCAGGGTCATTTATTAATAACTTTGGGGAATGTGGGAATTTTGAGAACCCTACAGAGCACAAGGACCTGGCGCTGACCTCCTCAGCAATTTGCAGCCAGGCTGCTTTGGTTTGCTGAGGAGGCTTCCTCCAGCCATTGGAGGGAAGCAGAACCTCCTTGCCCCCTCTCACTCCCTCCACAAGAGCATGGAGGGAGTCTTCATCAAAGCGGGGAGAAGCCTTGGCTCTTGAAGCAGTCATTAAATCGTGTCTACTGGTCCTGTCTCCGTCCCGCCTCCAAGAGGCAGGATAGGCCATTAAGGCCCTTAACAAGCACTAAATTGCCTCTATAATGCCATTTTGATAGGCCTTGGTGATTGTAACCCTTTTCCGACGTGAAGCACGCCTGTTCTGAAATACGACGGTGAAACCTGGCGGGAGCACAATTGGATAGCTGACTATCAGCTGCAGCTCAACCATTAAAGAGGAGATTTGATCAGCCATCATTTACAGGTGGCAGGACTTTGTAGCCTCAGGTCTGGGGGAACTTTTAGAAGGCATAACCCCAGCTGTGGAAGTTTGGAGCCTGTTACCCATCTCCAGTGTGACCTACTGGGAAACCCCTCTCGCCACCTTCACTGAGCGCTTCCTCAACTGAGGCATATACCAAGTAATCCTAAACCCTCAATGTGGAAGTCCCATTAGCGAAATGACACACGCCACAACTACAGCAGTATCCATCAGATTTTTTATTTACAGTAATCATCTGATGGCTTTTTAACATAAAACATCAAATTTCACCCAAGTGACTACCCTTGTGACTATTTGTGCAGTATCTTTCTCTTACGCATACGTGGTGCTTCCCCTGTGGCTTCAGCAGATGTGAAGGCCCCTTGCTCACTTTTCTGCTGCTCCTGTCTCGACACCTGGGAGCAGACCTAGGTCTCTGGCTGGCCATTCTTCCTCCAGGACCCTCTCACTGCAAAGGCCAAAAGGTTGGCAGTCTGCAGAAGAAGCAAGGCTTGTTGCAGACCTTAAATGCAGCAGCAATGATGACGTCATCGGAGGCGACTTTCAGACTGGAAAAACTCATTGACCATGGGTTTCCACACGTTGGAACTCAATTGGCCAATTAAGTTAAAATTGCATCGTTCTCCCACATTGATTTAGAATCGGGTGGTTAACACAAAATGCGGATTACACGACCCCAGCCCGCCCCTGAATTAAAATCCAGCCCTTCATTTCTGTGCTCATGGACATTGCTAATTTTTTCAGAGGATCATTTGACCTAAACCTGAAAGATCCCCAATGGACAGTTGTTTTGCAAATTAAGTAAACTGCCCCAATTTAGTTATTTTGCGAGGCTTTAGTGGCAGTGTGAAACCTTGATATTGGTGAGTGGGGCTTGTGAGATTTAGGGTTGAATTTCTGCAGGGGTTTGTAAGATTTGGATCACAGGTCACACACAGATTACCCAAAAGGTCTTAGGAATTGTAAGGCTTTTTATTAGAGAGCTACAGTTTAAGCATAATCAGATGCTACATTCGATTGAAATAGATATAGTAGACATACAACCTGTGACAGTTTTTAGCCTAATCCCTATTTTTAAGGTCGAAGTGTGGGATTTCCGATGGCTCCAAACCATGCCAAGTTAGAGGAGTTGGGCCGTCGGGTTGAAGGACTTGGAGGGGTCGAGATGTCAGTGTTCAGGTGAGTGATGTGTACATGAGTGCAAAGGTAAGTGTGTTTGGTGTGTCTAAAGGATTAAATAAGTTTTACATACATTTTCTTACCTTTTCAGCCTTCCTTCCTTTAGGTCTCGGGAGTCCCTCATCTCACCGGCACAGAAAGCAGAATGGCTGCGAACTGTCAAAAGTGACAGCCTGCAGCTTTCTCTGTAGGAGAGATTTCTAACTGAGTCTGTGGAGAAGGACTCATGTTAGAAGTAAGACTGTCAGTGTTTGACAGCTTCAAACAGCTGTGAAACACTGATATTTCATCTGTCAAAAGCTCTTGACAGATGAAATTTCAGTCTGTGACGTCACCTGTTGCCGGATGGCCCTTAATTGGCCTGCTGAGCCCGCTGGGTAGGCTCAACAAGGTCAATCAAGTTAAAATCGCATGGATTGGCTGCATCTCGATGGAGGCGGGACTACAACCCCGAAAGCTGTAGTCCCACCTCCAACCCGACTCCTGAATGAAAATCCTGCCCATAGAGTCATAATGGCAGAGAAGGAGGCCATTCGGCCTATCGAGTCTGTGCTGGCTCTCTGTAGAGCAATCCAGTCAGTCCCATTCCTCCACTCTATCCCCATAGCCCTGTAAGTTTATTTCCCTCAAGTGCCTATCCAGTCTCCCCTTGAAAACATTGAGTGTCTCCGCTTCCACACTTCCATCGGCAGCGAATTCCAGGTCCTTGCCACTCGTTGCGTAAAAAAGTTTTTTCTCATGTCCCCCCGTATCTCTTGCCCAAAACCTTAAATCTGTGTCCCCTAGTCCTTTACCCGTCTAACCTATCCAAACCCGTCATAATCTTGTGCACCTCTATCAAATCACCCCTCAACCTCCTTTGCTCTAATGAAAACAAATCCAGCTTCTCCAACCATCTGTCTACCATCCTTCAGTCTGAAAAACAGCCATTTACCACAACTCGCTGTTTTCTGTCCTTAAGCCAATTCCTTTTCCAAGCTGCCACTGACCCACCTATTCCATGAGCCTCAATTTCGTTAACCAGCCTTCTATGTGGTCTCTTGTCAAACGCCTTCTGAAAATCCATGTAGACAACATCCATTGCATTCCCTTCATCAATCCTCCCTGTTACTTCATCAAAAAATTCAATTAGATTAGTCAAACACGATCTGCCTTTTACAAATCTGTGTTGGCTCTCCTTAATTAGCTTAAACCTCTCCAAGTGCCCATTAATTTTTTCCTTGATTATTGTTTCTAAAATTTTACCCACCACTGATGTTAAACTGACCGTCCTGTAGTTACTAGGATTGTCCTTACACCCTTTCTTGAACAATGGTGTCACATTTGCCACTTTCCAATCCTGAGGCACCTCCCCCACATCTAGGGAAGATTGGAAAATTATGGCAAGCCCTTCCGCTATCTCCTCCCCCAATTCCCTTAGCAACCTGGGATGCAAGCCACCTGGACCAGGCGACTTATCCACTCTAAGCATACCCAGCCTTTCTAGTACATCCTGTCTATCAATTTTCACCCCTTCCATTGCTTCTACCTTTTCCACTTCTACTGATATTTTGTCAGCATCCACCTCCTTAGTAAACACCGATACAAAGTACTCAAAGCCTTGCCCTGTGCCTCTAAGAATATATCACCTTCTTTGTCCCTAATAGGCCCCACCCCGCCTCTTACTACCCACTTACTGTTTACATGCCGGTAGAAGATTTTTGGGTTCCCTTTTATGTTAACCGCCATTCTACTCTCATATTCTCTCTTTGCCAATCTTATTTTCACCTTCACTTCCCCTCTCAACTTATTGTGTTTGGTCTGGTTCTCCCTTGAAGAAGTCACCTGACACTCATCATACACCCTCTTTTTTTGTTTCATCATCTTCTCTATCTCCCTCATCATTCAAGGAGCCATTGCTTTGGTTCCCTTATCCTTCCCTTTTGTTGGAATGTACCTAGCCTGTACTTGGAACATCTCCTTGTTAAAGATCACCCATTGTTCCGTTACAGTTTTTACTGTCAGTCTTTGGTTCCAATTTACCCTGGTTAGATCCTTTCACATCCCATTGAAGTTAGCCCTATTCCAGTTTAGAAGTTCCACTCTAGATTGTTCCTTGCTCCTCTCCATTGCTAATCTAAATCTTAAGGGATAAGGGGTAAGCCATTTAGGACAGAGATGAGGGGGGATTTCTTCACCCAGAGAGTGGTGAACCTGTGGAATTCTCTACCACAGAAGGCAGTTGAGGCCAATTCATTAAATATATTCAAGAAGGAGTTAGATATATTTCTTAAGGCTAAAGGGATCAAGGGATATGGGGAGAAGAGACAGGGTACTGAGTATGGATGGCAGCCATGATCTCATTGAATGGCGGAGCAGGCTCGAGGGGCCGAATGGCCTACTCCTGCTCCTATCTTCTATGTTTCTATGTTTCTATGATACGATGATCACTCGTGTAATGTATGTACCTTTAAGGGGGAGAACTACTTTTTACAGCTCCTGTATCCTGTAGTACCGGCAGTGACCACACCTGTATATAAACCCTGAGTAGTGATCTGTACAGTCAGTTGCAGTTTGAACCTGTTGTACCGTTCTCTGTGGTCCTTTTCTTATTATTACACGGACGTAACAGTGGCGACGAGCAGATTCGAACCTACCTGCAACTCTGCATCACCTCTCAGGGATTCGCTCCTGGAGAACAGTGGAAGAAGGTCAAGTCCAGAAGCACGGGCATCGACCACGGGCAACCGCCCAGTCATCCAGCGGAGATTTGATCATTGCAGGGGAGGCTGTCGAGAGCCAGGCTTGGCTTTCCAGTCACGGTGGTCCAGCGAAACGGGCTGGCAACAGGTACTGCGCAGGCCCTTCCCGGACAGCGATGGGCTAGAGCCCGACCGAGCGGCACAGAAAAAGGCCGAGCAGCGTCGACGGGGGAGAGAGAGAGGGCAGAGCGCACAGGGCGCAGCCGGTGTTCAGGACCCAGCGGCGTCAACGGGGGAAAGAGACGAGAGAGAGCAGAGCGCAGCCGGTGGTCAAGGGCCGAGCAGCGTCAACGAGGGAGAGAGGCGCGCAGGAAAACGCAAGGCGCTGCCATTGCCATGAGGACCGCAGAGAGCAGCATTGGCAGCAGCGCAGGAGCAGCGCACGAAACCCACAGGGAGTCGCCATTTGCCACGAGGACCGCCGAGAGCGGTGTTGGCAGCAGCGCGGGAGACGCCATTTTAAGCCGCAGTGGCGAAGAAAGGAAAGCGCGGGAGATGCCATTTTAAGCCAGTCTAACCACACCCAAAAATGCCGAAGAGTGGCAGTATCACAGCGTTCGACAATGAAGTTGAAGATTGGACGACATATGTCGAATGCATAGAAGTATACTGCAAGGCGAATGAAGTGCCAGATGACAAGAAAGCGCTGGTATTGTTGAATTCAATGGGTGCAAAAATGTATGGCTTACTACGAAACCTAGTAACCCCAGAGAAGCCAGTAGAAAAGGATTTTGAAAACATAGTGTCAATCCTACAGGACCACTTAAACCCCACACCGCTGCTGATAGCAGAAAGATTTAAGTTTCACAAAAGGAACCAGCATAAAGATGAAAGTAATGCTGAGTATTTAACGGAACTGCGCAAGCTATCGAAACACCGCCAGTTTGGAACGGGACTAGCAGATACTTTAAGGGACAAGTTTGTGTGTGGGCTTCAAAGTGAAGGAACCCAGAGCCGGCTTCTATCAGAAAAGGATCTTATGCTGGACAAGGCTTTCAGCATTGCAGTATCACACGAAGCAGCAGCATGGGGCGCTGCAGAGATACAACGGAGACCGCAAGAATATGGCACAAATGAAATGTCATACGGAACAGTGAAGTGCTATTGCTGCGGCAGAACAACACACGACCATAATGATTGCTGGTTCAAGGACAAAGTGTGCAGACAGTGTGGAAAAGTAGGACACATAGCAAGAGTCTGCAGGTCGGGAAAGAAAACCAGCAGCAAGAAATCTCCACAGGAGAAGTACAAGAAGGTACATAAGGTGACGGAGAGTAGTTCAGATGAACAGAAGAGTGATACAGACTCCGGAAGCAAGGAGCTGGGTTGTCTGAAACTACATAATGTGATCAAAACGGAGGATCACCAAACTATCTGGGTCACGCTCAAGATAGCAGGAGTCCAAGTGAAAATGGAATTGGACACAGGATCAGCCCTAACAGTCATAAACCGAAGGGACTACAAGCGGCTATTCTCACATATACCCTTGAGAGATACAAAGATTGTTTTGAAGACGTACACGGGGCAAAAAGTCTACCCAAAGGAAAAATAAGGGTGACCGTTATATATAACGGCAAGGAAACACCAAAAATGGACCTATATGTATTGCCAGATGGAGGACCACCACTACTAGGATGTGAATGGATCTGGAAGATACAGCTAGATTGGCATTCCATACAAGCACTGACTGTAGATGCCAAAAAGGATGACGACGTCACACCTGGACTACTGTCAAAAATGCTAACTGACGCACAAGAAGTGTTCCAGCAGGGACTCGGAACACTAAAAGGCATAACAGCGACGATCAAAATAGAGGAAAATGCAAGCCCAAAGTTTTTTAAGGCCAGACCGGTACGTTATGCGATCCGCCCAGCCGTCGAAGCAGAGCTGGAAGGTTTGGAACGTTCAGGAGTACTGTCCAAAGTGGACTGGAGCGAGTGGGCTACACCCATCGTTCCTGTAATGAAGAGGTCGTTGAGTAATACGCCTGGGGAACCAAAGAAGGTTCACATCTGTGGGGACTTTAAGGTGACAGTGAACCCAGTCCTTCACACTGTACAATATCCGCTTCCGCGGATTGAAGATATTTTCGCCTCGCTATCTGGAGCGAAACGCTTCACTAAGATTGATCTGGCCCAGGCGTACCTGCAAATGGAGGTAGAAGAAGCCTCGAAACAGTACCTCACGATCAACACTCATAAAGGTCTCTACCAATACAACCGGCTGGTGTTCGGGGTAGCGTCAGCTCCGGCTATTTGGCAAAGGGCAATGGAACAAGTCCTGCAAGGGATTCCAGGGACCCAGTGTTATTTGGACGACATCCTGGTCACAGGCGAAAATGACAGTGATCACCTCGCCAACCTGGAGCAGGTGCTCACTAGATTGAAGGAATATGGGCTCCAAGCTAATCGCCACAAATGCGAGTTTTTCCAGAAGCAGATCTCGTATTGTGGCCACGTTATTGATAAAGAGGGGTTACATAAGTCCCCTGAAAAGATTGAGGCAGTAGTCAATGCTCCAGCACCGGAAAATGTGTCACAACTGAGGTCGTTCCTCGGGCTGGTGAACTACTACCATAAGTTCTTGCCGAATTTGTCTACCGTACTACACCCACTGAACACCCTACTGCAAACGGGGGTACCATGGAAGTGGAGTGACGAATGTAAATGAGCTTTCCAGAAGAGCAAAGCATTGATCACATCAAAAGAGGTGTTGGCTCATTTCAACCCAGCACTACGAATTCGGTTGGTGTGTGATGCATCACCCTATGGCATTGGAGCGGTGCTGTCACACAAATTCCCGGACGGCTCGGAGAGGCCAGTAGTCTTTGCGTCTCGGTCACTAACCTCAGCCGAGTGTAACTACGCCCAGATTGACAGGGAGGCCCTCAGCCTAGTGTGGGGAGTGAAAAAGTTCAATCACTATCTGCACGGGCAGAAGTTCACCTTGCTGACTGACCACCAACCACTTGTCTCCATCTTTAATCCAAAGAAGGGCGTTCCGGTGATGACTGTGCAACGGCTACAAAGATGGTTCCTTTTTCTAGGGGTGCACCAATATGAAATCGAGTATAAGGACACGAAACAGCATGGAAACGCTGATGGGCTATCACGCCTGCCACTGCCTACTGCGAAGGAAGCACCAGCAGTGGATCCTGTCGAAATATTTCATTCGACTATAATTGAATGTTTGCCAGTAACTAACGCTGGTATAGAGAAGGAGACCCGAAATGACCCGACACTGTCTCGGGTATATGATTTGACAGTGAAGGGATGGCCAGCACATGGCGACTCACTGTTGCCAGCATTCTCATCCAGAAGAGAACAGCTGTCAGTATGCCAGGGGACCTTGATGTGTGGATCCTGAGTGGTAATTCCACCCAAGTTAAGGGAGAGAGTGCTAAATGAGCTTCACGAAGGTCATCTGGGAGGGGTGAAAATGAAAAGCCTTGCTAGGGCTTATGTGTGGTGGCCGGGGATCGATCAGCAAATCGAGGACCTTACAAAGAGCTGCTCAGGATGCCAGAAGGTCCAAAATGCACCACCACATGCCCCTCTACACCCATGGGAGTGGCCCTCATCTCCATGGCAACGGGTGCATATTGATTTTGCTGGTCCATTCATGGACTCAATGTTTTTAATAGCCGTGGATGCGCACTCGAAATGGCCTGAGGTGATCAAAATGTCCTCCACCACCACGGAGAAAACTATTGCAGTCCTACGGACCATTTTTGCCAGGAACGGCTTGCCAGAGCAGATTTGCTCTGATTACGGACCACAGTTTGTGTCCGAAGAATTTCGAAGAGTTATGAAAAGGAATGGGGTAAGGCATTACACATCCGCCCCGTATCATCCAGCCACAAATGGATTGGCTGAGAGGTTCGTACAAACCTTTAAAAAAGCAGTAAGGGCCATGTGCGATGACGACATTCCACTGCAGCATAAGGTGGACAATTTCCTGTTAGCCTACAGAAATGTGACACATGCAGTCACCAACCAGGCCCCGGCCATGATGTTCTTTAACGGAAGGTTGAGATCTCGTCTGGATTTGCTCAGACCAAATGTACGAAGAGATGTTGAGAGTAAGCAATTCCAGCACATCAATGAGAAGCCGACAAGGAGCTTCAATGTAGGGCAACCAGTCTTGGCCCGCGACTACCGAACAGAGAAATGGCAACCAGGAACGATATGCACACGGCAGGGGCCACTAATGTACACAGTGGATGTTGGGGAGAACATTGTGAGACGCCATGCTGACCAGATCCTAGAGTCACAGGAACGAGTCAACCCCATGTCTCGGCCATACGTGCCTGGTGAGGAACCCGACGTACAGGCCGCATCTACCTCAGAAACAATAGCATTGGAAGCTGATGAATCAACTGACGACAGGGTGTTAGAATCGCCGCCGCACCAAGAGCGAGACACTCGGGAAAGGCGTTATCCAGAATCAGGAAGCCTCCCCAAAGACTGAATTTATAAATGGACTATTTTCAGTTAATGTTGCATGTTAAAAGTGTTAATTGTAATTAGTTTGATATTTACTTGTTAAATGAGTGTTATGGTACTGTTAATCTAAAAGGAGAGGAATTGTAATGTATGTACCTTTAAGGGGGAGAACTACTTTTTACAGCTCCTGTATCCTGTAGTACCGGCAGTGACCACACCTGTATATAAACCCTGAGTAGTGATCTGTACAGTCAGTTGCAGTTTGAACCACGTTGAGTAAACACCTGTTGTACCGTTCTCTGCAGTCCTTTTCTTATTATTACACGGACGTAACAACTCGTATCCAAGTGTTCTCCCACAGACACTTGGTCGACCTGGCCCACCTCATTCCCCAGCACCAGATCCAGCAATGCTTCCTTCCTCGTTGGGCCAAGAACATACTGGTCAAGGAAATTCTCCTGAACACATTTCAGAAATTCCTCCCCCTCTTTTCCCTTTACCCTATCGATATTTGGGTAATTAAAGTCCCCCAATATCACCACTCTATAGCTCTTGCATATCTCTGTGATTTCCCTGCAGATTTGCTCCTCTACCTCCCTCTCACTATTTGGAGGCCTGTAGAATACCCCTAATAGCGTGATCATACCCTTTTTTCTCCTCAACTCTAACCAAATGGATTCTGTCCTTGTCCACTCAAGAACATCCTCCCTTTCCAACACTACAATGTCTTCCTTAATCAGCACTGCCACCCCATCTCCCTTTTTTCCTTCCCTATCTTTTCTGAACAACTTGTCCCCTTGAATATTAAGTGGCCAGTCCTAACCATTTTAAAGCCACGTTTCCGTTATTGCCACATCATATTGTCACACGGCTAATTGTGCTTGTAGCTCACCAACCTTATTCACCACACTTTGTGTATTTACGTACATGCATTCTAAACCCGTTTTTGAATTTTTTGTAGCCTTTCTTAGTCTGCTCCTATCTAATATGGTACTACTTCCGCCTCTAGTACTATTTTCTTCTCTAGTACTATCCAACACACTCACTCTTTTATGCACCTTATTCCTCTTTTCTACTCCTATATGCTGGTGTCCATCCCCCTGCCAAGCTAGTTTAAACCCTACCCAACAGCATCTGTGTCCATACCTACCTGTTGACTGTGTTCTTTCCTATTATGTATCTCATCTGGGATACTGTTTACTTCCCCCCACCCCCACCACCACTTGTCTAGTTTAAATGATTTTCAATTGCTTTCTCAATGTTCCTCGCAAGTCTCTTTTCCCTGTTTGGTTAAAATGTATTCCATCTCTTTTGTACCAGTCCATTTTATTCTGGAAGAATTCCCAGTTATTGTTTTTCTCATACCATTCTGGTAGCTTCCTCAATGGTTTGCTGAACTACCCTTCATTCCCAAATACCAGAAGACATTACTAAGTATCCTCTATCTTTGAGTTTTAAACCAATTATCATATATGTGGTATTCAAGGCCCATATGTCAATTCTCCTTATGTCATTAACCCCTATATGCATTATTACCACTGAAATCTTATCTGTCCGTTTCAGTATCCCTTCTAACCTTTCCTCTATATATACTGCACCAACTCCAGGTAGACAGCTCATCGTCCTGTAGGTGTTGTCCTTATGACACACATGGCTATCCAATTTCCTGAGCAAAGAATGCTCTATGATTACAATCTCTCTGTGACCTACAAACTTATCTTTATCCAAGCTTCCCTCTATGAATTACAGACTATCTTTTCTTCTGGGACCTTATTACCTTTTGCAATGTTGGACAGTGCCTGGTGTCTGTCCACCAATATAATCTCTTGGGTAGTTTTGTAGGTTTTCCTTTTGTGTCAGCTGTGGCTCAGTGGGTAGCACACTCATCTCTGAGTCTAGAAGGTTGTGGGTTCAAGTCCCACTCCAGGGATTTGAGCATGTAAAGCTAGACTGACACTCCAGTGCAGTGCTGAGGGAGTGCTGCACTGTCGGAGGTGCTGTCTTTCGGATGAGATGTTAAACTGAGGCCACGTCTGCTCTCTCAGGTGGACGTAAAAGATCCCACGGCACTATTTCGAAGAAAAGTAGGGAAGTTATCCCTGGTATCCTGGCCAATATTTATCCCCCAACCAACATAACAAAATAACAGATTATCTGGTCATTATCACATTGCTGTTTGCGGGACCTTGCGGTACACAAATTGGCTGCCATGTTTCCCACATTACAATAACGACTCGACTTCAAAAAAGTACTTCACTGACTGTAAAGTGCTTTGAGATGACCCATCTCTCCATCATAAGGTCAGTAGTGGGGATGTTTGCTGATGATTGTACAGTGTTCAGTTCCACTCGCAACTCCTCAGATAATAAAGAAGTCCATGCCCGAATGCAGCAAGACCTGGACAACAATCAGGCTTGGGCTGATAAGTGGTAAGTAACATTTGTGTCACACAAGTGCCAGGCAATGACCATCTCCAACAAGAGAGATTCTAGCCACTGCCCCTTGACATTCAATGGGATTATCATCGCCGAAACCCCACCATCAACATCCTGGGGGTTACCATTGACCAGAATCTTAACTGGACCAGTCACATAAATACTGAGGTCAGAGGCTAGGTATTCTGCAGTGAGTGACTCCCCAAGGCTTTTCCACCATCTACAAGACACAGGTCAAGAGTGTGATGGAATACTCTCCACTATGCCCGGATGAGTGCAGCTCCAACAACAGTCAAAAAGCTCGACACCATCCAGGAAAAAGCAGCCCCATTGAGCATCTTAATCATTTACTCCTGGCGCACACGTGGCTGCAGTGTGTACCATCTTCAAGATGCACTGCAGCAAGGCTTCTTCAGCAGCACCTCCCAAACCTGTGACCTCTACCACCTATAGCTGGCTCAAAATTCTGGAGCTCCATCCCTAACGGCACTGTGGGAGTACCTTCACCACACGGACTGCAGCGGTTTAAGGCGGCAGCTCGCCACCACCTCTCAAAGGTAATTGGGGATGGGCAATAAATGCTGGCCTTGCCAGTGTCGCCCACATCCCATGAGTGAATGAAAAAAAGCTCACAAAGCCAATGTACGACTGAGAGGAGCGGTTGCTCTTCACTCTTGAGACCGTTCGTTTTCTATTAGTACATTTCAATGAAATTCCCTGACTTCATGATCTGAGTATGATCATTTCTGACAGGTTGTTGAATTTCATCACTGGATTAGTTTTCACTGCAGTAAGTCTGTTGCATTGGAGTTTCACGTTAATTTCAAGTGTTCCTTCATCTGATGACTGATGAATGTCTCATTGATTTCAGGGACACACGTCATTATTGTCTGTCTTTACTAAGTATGTTCTTAGTGCTATTTCTTATTGAATGAAACCTTATGTAGTCCACAGGGCTAAATTGCAGAGTTTAGAAAAGTAGAAATTAGTTCTGGCCCCATATGCAGTCTTTAAGGAGCTGAATTCCTTTAAATTTTTGAAGCAGCCCTATAACAGCTGCTGGTTTGTACTGGATACCCTGCCCACACATCTAGGCTGCTTGCAATGTGCAGATGGACTGCATAATTAGCCTGTAGTTCTTTTCTGTTATAGCTAAACTGAATTCAAACAATGGAAAATTGCTAGTAAATGGACTTTCATTTTATTTAATTTCACTATGAAAAGTTCCATTGCATTCTCACTCTGAATATTACAGTCATGCTATAAAATAAAGTTCCTTTATTTAAGAATTCAATTTGTCATTCCATAAACGAAATGGCTGGCACACACATACCATGTGTGCAATACAAATACATGAATGATTAAGAGATACAAAGCAGAATTAACCTTTCACTTATGTGACTAAAAACCATCGATTGTAAAGTGGGTTTGCATACCCTCAACCATTTTCTTTCTAACTTTAAAATTATGAACATCATGAAAAATTATTTTGAAAATTATGAAGCTTCTTTAAAAATGAATAAAACAATATTACTTATATATATATATATATATATATATATCTCAGCCATATATGTCCAAGTTAAATTAATGCAAAAATGATTTAAAATATTTGTGTAACATTTTTGAGCAAAGTAAAACTACCTTCTAAACACAAATTTTAAATAACCATTAAAGATTTTTTTCATCAGAATTTGATGTCCTGTCACTTAGTAGCAGATAATGGCACATATTTTCTTCTGGGTATAAAGCTAAAGAAAACTCCTTTAACTAAACTGTCTCGATAATCAATGACGGGTTCATAAAAAAGCTGTGCTCTGAAAGCCCACGGGTCGTGATCCCAGCAGTAACGCTGACCCCGCAGTGCTGACCCTGTGGGAACAGACAGGGTTTGGGGGGGGAGGTGGGGACACCTCATTTAAATGGGGCAGGTGGGTGCAGCATTACTATGGGTGCATCTTGAGCACCCACCTATCCCATTCTGCCAGAAACTCTGGCGTTCATCGACACTGGGGGTAGCGCAAGCCACCCCCCTCCCAAAGAGATCCCGTTTGATCACCTTCTCACCAGCCCCTCCCCCCCCAGCCCCCCACCTGTGTAAGGGGGCCAATCTATAATTTAAAAAAACTCCCCATCCTTGGGGGATCTGAGCTGCTTCCATTGCTTGGGTGGGTCTACTTCTGCCCTTCTCAAGGCCATTATGCCTCATGTCACTGAGCGTGTTGGCCTGTAGTGTTACACCATGTCCCTCATGGGCCACAGAAATGGGAACTCCCACTGTGGGAAACCCTGTCCCTGCCCCCTCAGTGGCCATTTAAGGGATAGACAGACCACCACCAAGGCCGGAGGGGCAATTCCAAACTAATGTCAGGATTCGCTGCATCTGCATCCCAGCCTTTTTCCAAGCTATTCTGCTGGGCTCCCACCATAACTCTAGCAGAATGGATGAGGGAGTTCAGCTCCTTTATCTTTAATCTTACAGAGGAAAATATATCCCATAGCTGTGATCTTCAAGCAGTTGCATCTCTCAATTAAGTTATTCAATTCATGCACATAGTTTTGCAGCAAATTACTATCAGCCCTGTTTTTAATCCCCCCCACCAAAGAGTCCTATGATGCAGTTAGGACCCTGACGCAATGTTATCCCCGAGTCACGCAAGTTGCACACAGTGCCGAACCCACCAGTGAAACCTGGCGGCAAGCAGTAGCGTGGGCAGAGAGGGCCAGGAAAATACCATCTTTTTAGTTTAGTTTAGTTTCCTGTAAAATTATATTTAGAATCTTTTTATTGTTTTCATGAGTGCTCCTCCTGGCCCCACGAGGATGGCGAGGGCCTTCTCTGCCCCAGGCTTCTCTTCCACTACCCCAGCTCCAATCCCCTCCAGGCCACTCCCCCAACTTACCTTAGCGCCGGGGACCATTCCCTTGGGTCTCCGGTAATGGCATTAAGCCCTGCAAAATCCTGCTCCCACCAACAGGCCAAGTAGTGATTCCCGCCGCCACACTCACGCCCTAAGTTCAAATCAGAGCTAGTGGGCTGGATTTTATCAATGGGGGCGCATTGGAGGTGGGACTGCTGGTTTTCAGGTTTTAGTCCCGCCCCCAACGACGTACAGCCAACCCACGCTATTTTCCCTTGATTGACCTTGTTAAGCCCGCTCTGCGAGCTTAGCAGGCCAATTAAGGGAAAGCCGGTGACAGAGGACGTCAATTTTTGACAAATGAATTGTCATTGTTTGACAGCTCTGTGAAGCTGTCAAACACTGACAATCTCTGTTTTATGGTGAGCCCTTAATGGAGGCTCACCAAAACCTATTTCCTCCGCAGAAATCAGATGGCTGCTGCATTGGAGAATGCAGCAGCCATCTGTCATCTCTGCCATTGAGGTGAGGAGCACTCCGAATCCCCAAGGGTTGAAGCCTGCAGGAAGAAGCAAGGTAAGTAAACTTTTTCTAACACTTTACACTCACCTCTCATACTTACCTCTCCACACTTGCACCCATCACTCACCTCCACAGCAGACTTCTCGACCCCTCTCACCCCCTCAGACCCACTGCTCGCCTCGCTGACCCTGGCGAGGTTCGCAGCCATCGGGAAGCTCGCACTTGTGTGGGTAAAATGGGGATAAGCCTCTTAACTGCCTGGTAACTACCTGTTAACAGGCAGTTAAGTGGCTGTAATCCCCTTCCCGCCTCGAGGAGACGGGTCCCTGCGCGAGTCGGGGACCTGCCTCCCGGGAAGATGGCACAGAGGCGGGTTGGGAGCGGGTTCGGTATCCGCTCCCAGTTTCCGCCATTTTCCCGGCAGTGCCGCCTCCATACCCGCCTTCCCAGGGCTGGCAAAACTCCCCCCAGTGTGTCTGAACAGACTATACTGTCACTTAATCCCTTTGGAAAATCTGGGTCTTGAAATTATACTGTGCAATATTAGTGTACAAATGGTCAATGTGTTTATGGGGAACTTTTTTGAATTCTAATTTAAGAGGTGCTAACTGATTTATTTTAACCCAGTTAATGCTGCCTTTAAAATAACAGACAAATGAATTTTGTACAAACATGTTATGTATTTATTTGCTAATATTGCAAAGCATAATTTCAAGGATTGATTTATATATTGTCCAAACTTATTGCAATATAAATGTTAATATCAAAGTAGTCGAATAAAGAATAAACTACTTTTTCTCTGTATTTCATTCTATAGCAAGAAGCAATTACCAGCTGTTATTTCTTTTTCTCAGGCAGTTTGATTCAAGTGTTTGATTCTGGCCATTCTTGATCTGGTTTGTATGATTAGTTTTCTGATTAACTTGAGATTCAAATTCAGAATCTGCTATCACTTGTACCAAGGAGGAAGGCTGTTCTTCAGTAGAAATTTCAGAGTTTCTTTTTATATTTGCAGTTAGACACACAAACTTTCCTTTCTGCTTGAAATACTCTCTTGCACGTGTCAAGTAACTTGACTCAACATTACTTTCTTTCTTGAACAAAACTATATAGCAGGTTGGAAAGAAATGGCAGCATAAAATGCTATAGATTGATGCTAAAATTGCAATTGATTCAATCGCTGGGAAATACTTGTTGCTAGCTTCTGTGTTAATATATACAACCCCAAAAGAAATCCACACAATTAAGTAAACGAGCATGCTAAATGTGATAAATTTTGCCTCATTATACATTTCTGGAGCCTTCCTACCCTTAAAAGCAAGAACAAAGCAGACACATGCAAGAAAAGCGATGTATCCTAACATTACACCAAATGCTACATGGGAACCCTCATCACATAACAGCAAAATGATTTTGGGGATGCTTCTATTTTGCACAGGTTTTGGAGTATCCAAAGATAACCATGTTGAACAAATGATCACCTGAATTCCTGTGGTAACAATTATAATGGGTACTGGTTTATAGACATACTTCAACTTTTTACGGATAATTGGATTAAAACTAAATGCCAGGATGATCCGAAAAGATTTCACCAAAATACAGGAAACACAAAGTGTAAAGTTTATACCAAAAAGTGGTTGTCGGATTTTACAAATGTAATCAAACGGTTCTCCAATAAACAACACAACACTGACAAAACCGACTAACAGTGAGAACAGCATTATGTAACACATCCAACCTCCAGCAGCTTTCACAGCTGGTGTACCCAGATGTTTTGTGAACAATATGATTATTATACATATTATAAGTGCTCCTAAGGTGGCAAGTGTGATTAACACAACAGAAAGAGCATCTCTCCATTGAAGAAATTCGATAGTTTTCTTCTGGCACATTGAACTTCCTTCCTCAGACCAGTGGTTTTCTGAGCACGGCATACATTCATTGGAATCTGCATAGGCAAGAATAGAGTCATAGAGTCATAGAGTTATACAGCACAGAAAGAGGCCCTTCAGCCCATTGTGTCCACGCCAGCCATCAAGCCCTATCTATTCTAATCCCATTTTCCAGCACTTGGTCCGTAGCCTTGTATGCTAAGGCGTTTCAAGTGCTCATCTAAATGTTTCTTGAATGTTGTGAGGGTTCCTGCCTCTACCACCCTTTCAGGCAGTGAGTTCCAGATTCCAACCACCCTCTGGGTGAAATTTTTTTTCCTCAAGTCCTCTCTAAACCTCCTGCCCCTTACCTTGAAACTATGCCCCCTGGTTATTGACCCCTCTACTAAGGGGAAATGTTCCTTGCTATCTACCTTATCTATGCCCCTCATAATTTTGTATACCTCAATCAGGTCCCCCCTCAGCATTCTCTGCTCTAAGGAAAACAACCCCAGCCTGTCCAGTCTCTCTTCATAGCTGAAGCGCTCCAGCATGAATATGGATTAGCATGAAAGAGGTGCAGTGAAATTCTGAAACTAAATATTTTGATATTATGGGGGTAGTTTTATGAGTTTGTGCGACCAGTGTGAAGCCTCATCCACTGGAAGTGCATCTTTGGAATTTGGGGATGCAATACAATACAATAATACAAATCGCTTTATTGGCATGATAAGGTACATCTTATGTTGCCAAAGCATCAAAATACATTTATGGTTGAACA
Organism: Somniosus microcephalus; assembly: GCF_052327205.1. NCBI lineage: Eukaryota > Metazoa > Chordata > Chondrichthyes > Squaliformes > Somniosidae > Somniosus > Somniosus microcephalus. The sequence goes on from NC_140995.1 coordinate 139,794,225, forward strand.
CATAAACGCGGTTCCATTCATACAGTGTATAAACAGGTATATCCCTGAGTTTATAAATATATTTTCGCCTTGTTTATATATACTCTTGTCTTAGTTTACTGGTTGTCCCTCTGTTCATGGCAAGCTGTAACATAGTGTGCCGCCAGTGTTACACAGCTTCTCTCCTCCCCCAGTAGGAATGGGAGTTTTTGGTTGTCAGTCAGATTTCTGAATTCAGGGCATATTTGTGAGAATTTTTGATAGAAATTCTCTCTGATGCCCTGATATTTTCCACAGGCTGTGAGGAAGTGCATCTCTGTCTCAACTACTCCCTGACTGCAGTGAGAGCATATCCTGTCTTCTCTTGGCAGCCTGGTCTGCCTGTGTCTGCCTTTTTCGATCGCTAGGCTATGTTCGCTAAGTCTGTACCTTGTCAAGGTTCTTCTCAGTTTGTTATCCTTTACCATGGTCAGGTAATCAGCTATGTTGTATTGTCTGTTTAGGGCCAAGTAGCAATTGAGTTTGCTTTGGGTTTTTGTTGTTTCTGCCCAATATGACAGATATTTTTCCTTTTGCTTAGCGACGATTGTGTTGGGTCGAATTCTTTGTGTTACCCTGTCACTGTCCTGGGGCTGGTTATTGTTAGTATTGTTATTAGTTACTTTATTGAGTCCCAGGACTAGTTGACTGAGGGTATTCTTCTTTATGGTCAGCTCTTGGCATTTCAGGGCGTCGTAGTGATAGCATTGGGGGTTGCTCATTTGTAGGTGATTCCAAAATTTGGTGGCTCTTTTTTGGATAGTGATTATTAATGGGTATTGGCCTAGTTCCGCCCTGCATGCGTTGTTTACTGTTTTCCTTTGAGTCCGGAGGATACTTTTACAGAATTCCGCATGTAGGATGCACTAACATTCCTGAAAGGCTCTCCTGGCAGGCAAGGCTTTTGCGCAGGTAGCAACAATTTGTAAAATTATTCTAAACATATGAAAGACATAAATGTTCAAACAAACTACAGGGTACATTCACCAATCCTGCACTCCCAGTAGCAAGCTGCTCTTAAAGGGAGCTTGGAACAGAGATAGGTCTGCAACACTGTCGCACTGACTTTCTGACCCTGCTCCGTGGAGTACAGGATCAGGTGAATTTACCCTTAAATGTTGATAAATCTGAAGTAATGATCCATATTCATTAATCACTTTTCTAAATTTTGGCATGTATCAAGTGCATGGATTACACTGACATTTAACCCCCCCCGACTGATAGCTGCTCTTGGTAGTTGGGAGCTGACTAAAACAGAACAAAACCTCCACAGACAACTGAAACATTTCTCATTTTTATACCACACAAATAGAAGTATAAAGGTCTCGCATTTAGCATGCATTTTCCATTACACCTCAGATACACTTTTTTCTGTTATTCACACACATATTGGCTACAATTTCATATTTGTAAAACGGAAAAAACCCCACATTGGCTGGTAAAGGAACATGTCAATGAGAAGCCGATTAAAAAAACTTGGAAGTATATATAAAAACAAGCAATCAACAATGAGCAGTCATCAAACGCTACCAATAATATAAAGAAGGGGAAACAATCAAATCATTTCAAAAAAAAAATCCTGTGGATGCTGGAAATCTGAAATTGAAATAGAAAATGCTGAAGAAAGGTCATCAATCATTTCGTTTTTTGAAAATCCTTTCAACAACCCTCTTAAGCTGTCACTAAGGTGAGATACGTAGTACTGAAAATAAGTTTGTAACAGGACGAATCCATTAAAAAATACAACATTTTTAAGAAAATGATCATACTTATCTATGCAATAGGATTCTCTGTGCCTTGCTGAAAAGACTGAGGCTTGAGTTCTTGGGGCTTTGCAAACCTTTCACTGTAGATTGAAAGGCTACAGCTCTCAGCAGGCTTCTATGTCTATAACTCTCAGAATTTGTTTTATCATTGACAGCAAGAAGGATTGTTCACAGACCATGCTAGGACTTGCTGCTTGTAAGCCCCAGCCTATTCTTTTCCAGAACCAATTTAAAAAAATGAATTCACTGTATTTTAGAGGTCTCTTACAAACTTCTTTCCATACCCTTTTAGTGCAGCGTCCACCCCATTCCAAATCCACAGCCTAATATTCCCCCTTGTAACAGCATAACCTCTGGCTCACTGGCCACGTGAGATCTGCAAGTACATATACTATAAAAATAACAGACATAAGTAATGATTTTAAGACTGAAGTCTACCTTTGGAGTTCAGATTACAATCAAACTATTCAATTTTTGCTGTTATGGTTTATAACTATTTGGAGACTTTGATTAGATTACAGCATTGTAAATGGTACTAAAAATTATAAGCAACTTTACAAACTGGAAGTCCAATCACATATTCAGACTTATGTTTGTACATACCTTTGTATCGGGAACTAATTGTGCTAGATTTTCTCCCTGCCATCTCACGCTTGATACCTACCATTTATTTCAGAGTAAAATCCTCTTTGGCAGTTACTACAATTATAACAACAATCGTTTTTAAGTGATGTTTTCTTCCATTCTCCAGGTCTACAGGTTCGTGAGCAAATAGACATTACAATCTATGAGAAAAATAACATGAAAATACACAAGTAACTATATTTTGTTAACAGTGCTTCTCTTAAGCTACTGCCTCAAGTCGCCACTACAACCAGCCCAGGAGAACAAAGACTAAATGTAACACTAGCAAAAGTAGTGAAAAACAAAATGGTAATGGGAGAGGGGTTGGGGAGCGGGGCAATGGATAGGAAAACCTTAGTTTCAATTATGGTACCAGGAATTAAATCATTCTCAGGCAAATAGAATGAAAGGTTCTTCCCTTTAACAGTCATTTAGAAGCAAGCTCAACCAGGCTTGCAGTGATGGCCAGTCCATAGCAAGATATGTCCAACAATTCAGTACAAACTGGTAACATTTCTAGCTTGGAAAATATTGTGTTGGGAATGTAAATATTGACATCATTGCTGCAGGAAATCAGCATTAAAGCACATTGTTGAGATGGGATAACAGAAAATATGGGGAAGGCTGTAAGCAACAATCCTGTCTTTTTCTTTGTGTCTCTTTTCCTGAGGAACTCCAGCAATCAGAACTAACATTGGCTGGAGAGAGCTTCTAAAGGCTTGAGCAGCAAATATGGTAAAGGCAAACCTGAGGAAGAACTAGGCGAAGTGCCAACTGTGGGGACTCGCAGAGAGGGAGAAAGAGGGAATATGCATCTCTCAAAACAGCAGGAAAGCTGCGTACAACAACTTGTAACATATTCCTTCACTCGGACTACTTGCAGTGTTTAGGCTTGACTGGCAGATTTGTGTTATATAAGTTATTAGAGGGTAGAAATCACTTAATATGTTAAACTATACCAGGTATATGATTCAGGTTATGTAGATAGTTAATTTGTTTAATTACATGGGGTAATAAACCTTTGTTACTGGTGATTGGCAGCCTATTCCATTTATTGCAGTACCATTCTACCTCTGTGCTTGGATTTTTAAAGTTATTCTTGTCTTATTGTTTCATTTCTGTCTCCTTCCTTGATTTTTCTATGTTTGATCATTTGAAATTTGAAGGTTGCATGACTTCCCCAAGGGCCATGTTTCGCTTTAAGTATACTTAGAACATGCCCTCTTTCTCTCTTATTGCGGATTTACCATAGCAGGGGGGAAAATAGACTCGGGTGAAATTGCTACTGTGCATAGCATGCACTCTCGCTTTGGAAGTTTTATTTCCAAATTGTCATTTTTCATCTTCTATCATTCAATAGGTTCTGTCTTCACAAAGGAGGACACAAATAACCTCCCAGAGGTGTTGGGGAACATAGGGTCTAATGAGAGGGAGCAATTGAATGAAATCAGTATTTGTAGGGAAATGGTGTTAGGGAAATTGATGGGATTGAAGGCCGATAAATTTCCAGGGCCTGATAATCTACATCCTAGGGTGCTTAAGGAAGTGGCCCTAGAAATAATAGATGCATTGCTGGTCATCTTCCAAAATTTTATACTCTCTGGAACAGTTCCCATGGATTGGAGGATAGCTAAAGTAACCCCACTATTTAAAAAAGGTGGTAGAGAGAAAATGGGGAATTATAGACCGGTAAGCCTGACATCAGTAGTGGGGAAAATGCTAGAGTCCATTATAAAAGATGTAATAGCAGAGCACTTGGAAAACAGTGACAGGATCGGACAAAGTCAACATGGATTTACAAAAGGTAAATCATGCTTGACTAATACACTGGAATTTTTTGAGGATGTAACTGGTAGAATAGATAAGGGAGAACTAGTGGATGTGGTGAATTTGGACTTTCAGGAGGTTTTCGATAAGGCCCCGCACAAGGGATTAGCATGCAAAGTTAAAGCAAATGGGATTGGGGGTAAGGTACTGACTTGGATAGAGAACTGGTTGGCAGATACGAAGCAAAGAGTTGGAATAAACGGGTCTTTTTCCAAGTGGCAGTCAGTGACTAGTGGGGTACCGCAGAGATCGGTGCTAGGACCCCAGCTATTTGCAATATATATTAATGATCTAGACGAGGGAACTAGATGTAATATCTTCAAGTTTGCAGATGACACAAAGCTGGGTGGGCGTGTGTGCTGTGAGGAGGATGCAGAGAAACTTTAGTATGATTTGGACAGGTTAGGTGATTGGGCAGATGCATGGCAGATGCAGTATAATGTGGATAAATGCGAGGTTATCCACTTTGGTGGCAAAAACAGGAAGACAGATTATTATCTGAATGGCAATAGATTGGGAAAAGGGGAAGTGCAACGAGACCTGGGTGTCCTTGTGCACCAGTCGCTGAAGGTAAGCATGCAGGTGCAGCAGGCGGTTAAGAAGGCAAATGGTATGTTGGCCTTCATAGCGAGAGGATTCGAGTACAGGAGCAAGGATGTCTTGCTGCAGTTGTACAGGGCCTTGGTGAGACCACACCTTGAGTATTGCGTGCAGCTTTGGTCGCCTTATCTGAGGAAGGATGTTCTTGCCGTGGAGGAAGTGCAGTGAAGATTCACCAGACTGATACCTGGGATGGCAGGAATGACGTATGAAGAGAGATTGGGTCAATTAGGCTTATATTCGCTAGAGTTTAGAAGAATGAGAGGGGATCTCATTGAAACTTATAAAATTCTAACAGGAATAGACAGACTAGATGCAGGAAGGATGTTCCCGATGGCGGGGAGTCCAGAACCAGAGGTCACAGTCTAAGGATAAGGGGTAAGCCATTTAGGACAGAGATGAGGAGGAATTTCTTCACCCAGAGAATGGTGAACCTGTGGAATCCTCTACCACAGAAGGCAATTGAGGCCAATTCATTAAATATATTCAAGAAGGAGTTAGATATATTTCTTAAGGCTAAAGGGATCAAGGGATATGGGGAGAAAGCAGGGTCAGGCTACTGAATTTGGATGATCAGCCATGATCTCATTGAATGGCGGAACAGGCTCGAGGGGCCGAATGGCCTACTCCTGCTCCTATCTTCTATGTTTCTATGTTTCGATCCCCAATGGTTGATTGTAGGTGACTGGGTATGATCTGTGATTGGTGCCAACAGCAACACCAATACATGCTTATATTTGTTTATAACTTTTTTACCCATTTTTTAAACAATTATAAAGTACATCAACACATGTAAAATAAATTTCAGATAATGGTAACTAGCAGTCCACACCTGATTCATGGTGATCCAGCAATGATTATGTTTTACTGTTGAGAAATACAAATAAAGTGCCAAGTCCCATAGTTCAGGATACCACCAAGTTTGCAAAGAATAAGAGAGAAGATGGGATAAATTATGAATTAGTGATTATGCAATGCAAAGGTTGAGTTTTAAAAGCTGGTAGATTATAGGAGGAAGGGAACAATGAGAATGGTAAGTAGTTCCAGAGTTTTTTGGGGAAAAGTTTGTTATCTTAGCACCTTCCGTTAGTGCCAGCAGATGACGCTAACGGGGCACTAGAGCATTATCACCGGGGCGAGGCAACTCCAATGCCGCACGCCAAATTCTGCCCCCCCCCCACCCGCAGCGCCGCCGCTAACAGTTATCGTCGGGAGCCTCCTTTCCAGGTGGATCATGAGGACAGTGGGTGTGCAATGCTCACTGACTTCCCGATCTGCGAAATTGATTGTCGCCACCTACCTTAGTGCCTGGAGTAAACAGTGACAGAGAGAGCTGGTGTGAAGCACCAGGAAGCCGGGTCCAGGGACGTTATTTAAAGAGATCATCAGTAATGAGTCACAGCTGTAGGTCGGTGGAGTTTCAGTGATTTCTTGTCAGTTTCACATAGTCCAACAATCTCATTCCATAATTTCAAGGTTATTTAATATCAGGAGTGTTGTGGCAACTGAAAAGTAGCTACATTTATTCTTAAAAAATCAAACTGCTACACTTGGTTACATTAATGGGAGCTGTACCTTGCCCTCCAGGATCTACGGCAGAGGGAACAGAGGCAGCGAGAAAGATTGGAACATGTGGCCAGAGGGAGGAGGAGGGCCATTAGAGCTCTCAGCAGGAGGCCTTACCCTCCGAGGGTATTCTGAGAGCACTTCTCCTACCTCCAATTAAGCGAGGAGCAGTGTATTAGAAGGCTCAGCTTCACCAAGAAGGTGACCACAGAACTCTACCAACTGCTGCAACCAGACCTCCAGCCTCAGATTAGGGCAACCATGGCTCTCTCAGTGGCAGTCAAGGTCACCGTTGCCCTCAATTTTTTCACCAGCAGATCTTGCAACAGGAGACATAGCTAACATTTCGCAGTTCGTCGTCCATCGCTGCATCTGGGAGGTCACAGAATCTCTCTACAGTAGGAGAAGGGACTACACTATGTAAAGCTTTTTCTCATACCCTGTGCAGGAATGTAAGTAGAGTTGCTAGAAGAATCTCTCCTGGTATTGGTGCAGTGTCAATGGAACTGAGACTCAAATAGTTACTGAGAGGAAAAGAAGTTTGGCACAAAAAAAGCTTCTTGGAGCCAACTTTAGCAGTAAAGGAGATGTGAAAGTTCAAGTTGAGATCAGAAGAGGTAGTGAAGCTAAGAATATCAATAGATGAGGAAGGTAAGAGATAGTAGCTGTTGTTTGGACTTGTGAAAGACCTTGAGAAAATGTGGCCAAAAATGAGGTCCTAGAATAATATGAAAATGAGCTGAACTTGCACGATAATACGAGGTCAGCTCATTAAGATAATTTAGTGTTGCATAGCATGCTGAGAGCAACACAGGCGGTTGGGGCTAAAAGGTAGTTTCCAACAGCAATAGAATAGTTGATGGTTTCCCGTATGGTGATGCTTTGATTTAAATGTCCTGGAGCACAAATTCCTACTGAAGAATTTATCATTTGAGGCATGGACAAAGGTGGGGCATTAAGTAAAGGTGTAACACTAAACAGCACCCTGAAACAAAACTTAGATTTTTTTAGGCAGATTTTCCCTTCAGTACCTGTTGGATATGGGCACTCGGTGACTAGAATGCTGTTTAGGCACTCCAGCTACATTATTCGGAGACCCCCTAATTTAAATAATCTCTGGGGTATTGATGATCCATATGTCAATGTGCAGGTTTCTAGCACACTCGGTCCCGCTTGCCTGCATTGGGTGCATGGAGCTTATTGGGAGCAGAGTAGGCCTCAGGCTTCTATGCCCATTAATACAGACCCTGGCACCTGAAGCACCTGCCACGGTGTTATTGGCCCCACTGAGTCTGAAGAATTGAAAGAAGAAGATTTTCATCTCCCACTGAAAGGTAGATGGAAGATATTGAGGAACAATGAGAACCAATCACAACCTAAACACTCGTCCGTAACTTTTACCTGGAACAGTGACTTTTCAAAGTAAACTTAACACCAATGCAAAACTTTATACTATAAAGAAATCCAATTCTAGCCCATATTGTTTTATATTAGATATTTTAAAAACTTCTGAAAAATGTAGAACTCAAACACCAATTCTTGAATTGTTTTAAATAGATCACCTTTGTGGTGTTCCTGAAGTAATCCTTGATGCTTATCATTTTCTTTATCACATCGTAGTCCCCAACTGTGACATACTCTATAGAACCTTTCACCATTGTCCAGCTGATAATGTCATATCCATTTGAGGAATCTCCTGAACTGTCAAATTGAAATTTCCCATGTTCTGTCTTAAAGCTAATGGTCTTCAATTCATTGAACAACTGCAAATAAAACATTATTCAGTTATTGGAAGTTTATACAGCAATACGTTGAACACACAAAGCAGAAATACCTGATTTTCACTTCGGTTTTCAGATTAATTCGGTTTTCGGGAGTGCGGATAAAGGCTGGTACACTATATCTTATCCGAAATGGAGCGGGGTCGGCGGGGTCGGGGGTGGGGGTCGGCGGGGGTGGGGTTCGGCGGGGGGGTCGGGGGTCGGTGGGGGTCGGGGTCGGCGGGGGTCGGGTTCGGTGGGGGGGTCGGCAGGGGGTCGGGGGTGGGGGTCGGCGGGGGTCGGGGTCGTGTGCACGACTTACGCTGAGCGATTTCGGTTTTCAGAAGTGCGGAAAAATGCTACACTATCCCTTATCCGGCTAGGCCTGTAAGTCGTGCGCCACACTGGTCATGTCGTGCGCACGACTTACACTGACCGAAAAAACCTTCGGTTTTTAGAGGGTTTCGGTTTTCGGAAGTTCGGATAAAGGGTAGTCTACCTGTAGTAACAGACTTCAGGTAGAGTTAGACTTGGGCAGCAGGAGAGAGTTTTACAACAATGGCATTGTGACTGAGGGAGTTGGGGCTGTGGCAAGTTAGGGTTAAATTATAGTTAACGGCCAAGAGTTTTATACAGTTTCGTTTCATTTTTACTTTCTTGCTTTATCATTTCAGGTAACAAAGAGGGAAATTCAGAGGAGGATTATGACTGCCAGCACTTCCAAAGAACAAGTTCCTCTGCGTTAAATAAAAACAGAAAATGCTGGAAATACTCAGCAGGTCAGGCAGCATCTGTGGAGAGAGAAACAGAGTCAACGTCTCAGGTCGATGACCCTTCATCAGAACTGGGTTTCATTTGTGTTTCTTGTGCATGTATACATTTCAGCTAACTTTGAAAAGCAGGGGTTTCCCAGCAATACAAATAGATCACCTGTTGCAAGTGTCAGGAGATAGTTATAAGGTTAGTGAAGCAGGTGAGTGAACTTAAGTTTTTTATGGAGTATGAGGTTTTTTCTGCAGAAGGTTGTCTTCTGCACTTCTTACCCTACAGGATGCTGAAATTAGTATTCACACTGCTAACTGATATCTGCTCCCGAGCCAGATGGGAGCAAGCAGGGAGAGTTTTTAAAAAATTTGTTCTTGGGATCTGGGCGTCGCTGGCATGGCCAGCATGTATTGCCCATCCCTAATTGCTCGTGAGAAGGTGGTGGTGAGCTGCAGTCCATGTGGTGAAGGTACTCCCATAGTGCTGTTGGGGGGGGGGAGTTCCAGGATTTTGACCCAGCGACGATTAAGGATCGGCGATATACTTCCAAGTCAGGATGGTGTGTGACTTGGAGGGGAACTTGGAGGTGGTGGTTTTCTCATGCACCTGCTGCCCTTGTCCTTCTAGGTGGTAGAGGTCATGGGTTTAAGATGTGCTGTCGAAGAAGCCTCAGCGAGTTACTGCAGTGCATCTTGTAGATAGTACACACTGCAGCTACAGTACGCTGGTGGTGAAGGGAGTGAATGTTTAAGGTGGTGGATGGGGTGCCAATCAAGCGGGTTGCTTTGTCCTGGATTGTGTCGAGTTTCTTGAGTGTTGTTGGAGCTGCACTCATCCAGGCAAGTGGAGGGTATTCCATCACACTCCTGACTTGTGCCTTGTAGATGGTGGAAAGGCTTTGGGGAGTCAGGAGGTGAGACACTCGCCGCAGAATAGCTAGCCTCTGACCGGCTCTTGGTACCCCAGTATTTATGTGGCTGGTCCGGTTAAGTTTCTGGTCGATGGTGACCCGTAGGATGTTGATGGTGGGGGATTTGGCGATGGTAATGGCGTTTAATGTCAAGGGGTGGTGGTCCAACGTTCGCTTGTTGGAGATAGTCATTGCCTGGCACTTGTGTGGTGCGAATGTTACCTGCCACTTATCAGCCCCGAGCCTGAATGTCGTCCAGGTCTTGTTGCATGCGGGCATGGACTGCTTCATTATCTGAGGAGTTGCGAATGGCACTGAACACTGTGCAGTCATCAGCAAACATCCCCATTTCTGACCTTATGTTGGAGGGAAGGTGATTGATGAAGCAGCTGAAGATGGTTGGGCCTTGGACACTGCCCTGAGGAACTCCTGCAGTGATGTCCTGGGGCTGTGATGATTGACCTCCAACCAGCACAACCATCTTCCTTTGTGCTAGATATGACTCCAGCCAGTGGGGCTTTTTCCCCCTGATTCCCATTGACTTCAGTTTTACTAGGGCTCCTTGATGCCAGACTCGGTCAAATGCTGTCTTGATGTCAAGGGCAGTCACTCTCACCCCACCTCTGGAATTCAGCTTCTTTGTCCATGTTTGGACCAAGGCTGTAATGAGGTCAGGAGCTGAGTGGTCCTGGCGGAACCCAAACTGGGCATCAGTGAGCAGGTTATTGGTGAGTAAGTGCCACTTGATAGCACTGTCGATGACACCTTCCATCACTTTGCTGATGATTGAGATTAGACTGATGGGGCGGTAATTGGCCGGGTTGGATTTGTCCTGTTTTTTGTGGACAGGACATACCTGGGCAGTTTTCCACATTGACAGATAGATGCCAGTGTTGTAGCTGTACTGGAACAGCTTGGCTAGAGGTGCGGCTAGTTCTGGAGCACAAGTCTTCAGCACGATAGCTCGGATGTTGTCAGGGCCCACAGCCTTTGCTGTATACAGTGCGCTCAGCCGTTTCTTGATATCACATGGAGTGAATCGAATTGGCTGAAGACTGGCTTCTGTGATGGTGGGGACCTCGGGAGGTGGTCGATATGGATCATCCACTCGGCACTTCTGGCTGAAGATAGTTGCAAACGCTTCAGCCTTGTCTTTTGCACTCACGTGCTGAGCTCCACCATCATTGAGGATGGGGATATTCATGGAGCCTCCTTCTCCCAGTAATTGTTTAATGGTCCACCACCATTCACGACGGGATTTGGCAGGACTGCAGAGCTTTGATCTGATCGTGGGATCGCTTAGCCCTGTCTATAGCATGCTGCTTCCGCTTTTTAGCATGCATGTAGTCCTGTGTTGCAGCTTCCCCAGGTTGGCACCTCATTTTTAGGTACGCCTGATGCTTCTGCTCCGGTACACTCCTTATTGAGCCAGGGTTGGTCCCCTGGCTTGATGGTAATGGTAGAGTGAGGGATATGCCAGACCATGAGGTTACAGATTGTGGTGGAATACAATTCTGCTGCTGCTGGCCCACAGCGCCTCATGTTATGAGCTGCTAGATCTGTTCTGTTCTTAATCTATCCCATTTAGCACGAGGGTGTCCTCAGTGTGAAGATGGGACCTTGTCTCCACAAGGACTGTGCGGTGGTCACTGGTACCAATACTGTCATGGGCATGCATCTAGCGACGGTAGATTGGTGAGGACGAGGTCAAGTAGTTTTTTTTTTCCTCGTGTTGGTTCTCTCACCACCTGTCACAGGCCTGGACTGGCAGCTGTGTCCTTCAGGACGTGGCCAGCTTGGTCAGTAGTGGTGATGGACATTGAAGTCCTCCACCCAGAGTACATTCTGTGCCCTTGCTCCTCTCAGTGCTTCTTCCAGGTGGTGGTCAACATGGAGGAGTACTGATTCATCAGCTGAGGGAGGTAGGTGGTAATCATGTTTGAATTGATAGCCATGGGGTCCAGAGTCAATGTTCAGAACTCCCAGACTGTCGACTCAGGGATGGTGATGGAGGAGTTTGGGACATTGGCTGAAAGGTATGATTCTGTCAGGCTGTTGATTGACTAGCTCTCCCAATTTTGGCACAAGTCCCCAGATCTTGGTGAGGAGGACTGGAGGGTTGAACTGGACTGGGTGTGCTGGGGCCCGTCCAGATTTATTCTTATTTCTTGTAGCAGATTGCTATAACTGAGAGGTTTGCTATTTCAGAGGGCAGTTAAGAGTCAACCACATTGCTGTGGGTCTGGATGGCAGATTTCCTTCCCTAAATGACATTAGCGAACCAGATGGGTTTTTACAGTAGTTTCATACTAGCTTATTTTTAAATTCCAGATTTAGTTAATTAACTGAAATTAAATTCCGCAGCTGCTGTGGTGGGGATTTGAACACATGTGTCTGGATTACTGGTCCAGTAACATTACCACTATGCTACCGTACCCCTAGACGCTGAGTAAGAAAGCAGAAGAGGTTAGGGAAGAAAAGCCAGTCAAAGGAGAACATTTTGGGGGAGAAATTCGGTATAGCCCCGTTTGGGGCGTAAGTATCGGGCGGGTGCGAAATTTTGCGCCCGGTGCAAATTATCGCCACAAACTGGTAAATTGGCCTGCTTCGTCCCAGGAGGTGCTTGGAGCGCTAAAACAGGCGCTGCACGACTGTCTTAAGGCGCTAAGCCGGAGAAGCGAGGCGCTACCACTGAGGGCGGGCGCAGCGCAGGTGCGGCCAGTTAGCGATTGCACGCAGACACGCTGGTGCCGGTCAGCTCTTAAAGGGGAGGTTCGATCTTGGATTGCAGCCACACCCTGGGCATCGGAGCCCTGATTCTCGGCCTGGACAGACCTGCTGCCACATTCTTAAGCCTAGGACCATGGAGAGGGCCAGGAAGCGAGTGCAGCAGTTCAGCGAGGGGGCCTTGCAGGTTCTGGTTGGCGCGGTGGAGCGCAGGTGATCTATCCTCTTCCTGGACAGTGGCAGGAGGCCGCTGCCCAATGACTATCGCAAAGCTTGGAGGGAGGTGGCTCACAGAGTGACCTCCAGCAGCATGGTGCCTCGGACCCCTATGCAATGCAGGAAGAAGTTCAACGACCTCACTCAGGTCGTCAGGGTGAGTGCCTTTTTCAGTATCCTCTTCATCCCTGCACGTCCACCTCACTTTATGGCCAAAGGGTCCTGAAAGCCCCAATGCCCAGCCCTCATCCAACACCTATGGCCCTTTCAGGAAACTCACACGCACATTCAGCACTTTACACACTGTAATGGCTATTCCACCATGGGAGGCAGTGCAGCCAAGATCAAGGCTTCACACTGTAAGGGCTATTCCACCATGGGAGGCAGTACAGCCAAGATCAAGGCTTCACACTGTAAGGGCTATTCCACCATGGGAGGCAGTGCAGCCAAGATCAGGGCTTCACACGGTAAGGGCTATTCTGCCATGGGAGACAGTGCAGCCAAGATCAGGGCTTCACACTGTAAGGGCTATTCCACCATGGGAGGCAGTGCAGCCAAGATCAGGACTTCACACTGTACTCAGAGCCCGTCCTTTCTCTTGCAGGGCAAGCTGGCGCATAACAGGAGGCAGCAGCAATGGACCGGGGGAGGCCGGCCTCACCTTCAAGCCCTGACCGATCTGGAGCAGCGAGTCCAGCGGATTATGGCAGGCCGGATGATTGGCCCCGTCGCCACTGGAGATGCCGACCCCGTTCTGGACAGCAATGGTAAGGTCATCACCTTTTTGACCTCTCTCCTTCCACTTGTGCCTCACACCAGCATCCTTTGCCACTATCGAACCAATAAAGTACATTGCAGCACTCATGCCTCCCTCGCTGCCACCCTGTCCTCACGCTAAAGCCACTCTTGTACCTCCCTGCTTTCAGATGCTGATTCGCCAGGTGAGGAGGCGGGCCCTCAAGCTGCCACTGTGAGTGACTCTGAAGGCGACGACGAGGAGGAAGCCGGACCATCAGTGCCACCCTCAGCCGAGGCAGCCCATGGCCATAATGGGGACACGTCTTCCCTGGAGGGGAGCAGGGGGGAATGGTCTGAGGAGGGTGAAGCTCCGGGGCCCAGCGGGCTGCAGCAATGCGGGGGGGGGGGGAGAGGGGGTAGGGAAGATCGGCAACCTTCTCCCCAGAGGGAGAGTCTGGCCTCGAATCCTGCTACAGTGAGCGCAGAAGAGTTGCGGCTCCTCGCTGAAATGAGCGCCCAGGCGGAGCACAGGCACACTGAGCTCATGGCTGCAGTGGCAAGGATGCCAGAATCCATTGAGTCACTGGCAAGGAGTGTCCAGGGCTTCGGTGCAGCACAGGCAAGGGGTCTCCAGGACTTCGGCGCAGCACAGGCAAGGATTGTCCAGGACGTCGGCGCAGCACAGGCGGCTGCCACGCAAATGCTTAGTGCTGCAATGCAGTCAGTGGCTGGTCTCATGCAGACGCAGATTGAGGCCACACGAGCACTGACTGCTGCCACCCTCGCTGGATCGGGCACGAATCGCCGGGGCCCTCGCCGCGCTGCAGCAGGCCAGCAGTCTGTGCTTCAGCAGATTGCTCCGCATGCTGCAGTGCTGCCCCGTGGGAGTGCCAGTGTGTTGTCCGAACAGGGAGTTGCTGTCCTCTCTCAGGATGACAGCATTCCTGCTGCCAACACTGTCACTTCTCCACTGCAGCTGCCACCACCTGTAGGACAGACTGCTGCCGCCCATGCAGAGTTGGAGCAGTCAGCAGCCGGGCCCTCCAAGCCCAGAGCTGGTCCAGGCCGTCCCTCAAGGGCATCTGCAGTCTCAGTTTCTGACACTCAGCAGCCTTCCCCCAGCCTTGCTGCAGCCACTGGGGTCCCATTGCGGAGGAGCTGCAGGGTGGGAAAGGGCAAATCTCACAAGCGAAGCAGATCACCCTCGAAGGGCAAAAAGTAGGAGGTGTGGCAAAATGCTGTTAAATGTTTTATTGAAGGCCGAGGATCGTGGTCATTTTTTGGGTTACTGTTTTGTTCATTGTCTCCAGGTTGTGAGAGCCAGTTATGTGACTGACTGCTTTTTTTGGGGTTTCTCTCTATTACTTTGTCATGCGGGAAGGGCACACAATTTGTTAAATAAAGAAGTGTCTTTATTCAGAATGTGCATGTTTGCTCTTTGAACTATTTGTTGCCTTGACCAGCTTAGGGGTTGCAGCACGGTTCCATTCAGGTTCTTTGAATGGCAGAAGCCATTCCCTCAGAGGGGGCCTAGAACTGACTTGCTATAAGCCGCTGACGGACGGCCCTTGCACTTTGTGCCTCCCTCCCGTCTTGGTGCTGCTGCTCCTCCTCCTCCTCCTCCTCCTCCTCCTCTGCTGGTGCTCCAATGTCTGGTGGCAGTGGCTGAGTCCTGAGGATTGCCAGGTAATGCAGCATGCAGCACACAACAACGAAATGGGAGACTCGCTCAGGTGAGTACTGAAGGGCTCCTCCGGAATGGTCCAGACAGCGGAACCGTTGCTTGAGCACGCCGATTGTGTGCTCAATGATGTTCCTGGTCGCTTGATGGCTCTCATTGTATCGTTCTTCAGCAGGGGTGCTGGGTGAACGGAGCGGGATCACCAGCCAGGTGCACAGAGGATAGCCCTTGTCCCCGAAAAGCCAGCCTCCTGGGTGAGCCGGGGCCTCAAAAAGGTCTGCCACAGAAGTCTGGCGCAGGATGAAGGCGTCGTGGCTGCTGCCTGGAAAGCGGGCATTGACAGTGACTATCAGCTGTCTGTGGTCACAGACCAATCTGGACGTTCAACGAATGGAACCCCTTCCGGTTGCGGTAATCCTCGGCATTCTCTTGCGGCGCCTGCAAAACCACATGCATGCAGCCAATGGCGCCCTGGACCATGGGGAAGCCCGCTATTCTTGCAAATCCCATTGCGCGCTCTTGCTGCTTGTCCGGGGTTATGGGGAAGGAGATGTACTGACGTCTCCTTTTAAAGAGGGCATTCGTGACTTGACGGATGCAGCAATGCACCGCAAACTGGGAGATATTGGCAATGTCCCCAGTAGTGGATTGAAAGGAGCCGGTGGCATAGAAGTTGAGAGCCACTGTGACCTTCACTGCCACCGACAGAGACGTCCTGCTCCTTAGTTGAGGCTGCAGATCTGGCTGAAGCAGGTGGCAGAGCTCAGTGACAACCTCCCTGCTGAATCGCAGCCTCCGAAAACACTGCTCCTCAGACATATTGAGGTATGAGAATTGTTGGCGGAATACCCTGGGAGGGTAAGGTCTCATGTGCCGACACCTGTTGGCCGTCCTCTGTCTGGCCATGATTGGCACTCTCTCTCTGCGTCTCTGTGCCCTCTCAATGTAATGGAGAAGCCCAACGTTCCCACCCATTACAGCCCCCATAGTATGTGGCCACTCAAGGTTATGCCGGTGAAAAAGCAAACCAACTACAAAGTTCTGGTCAGAAGCCAAAAGTACCTCAGCGAGCGCTGACTCAATGCAGAAAGCTCTCTCCCTTTGTCTCTCTGCAAATCTCTCTCTCTCTCACAGAAGGAGTGGTCCAAAAATGTCTACCACAAAGAAGCCAGGAAGAGCCCCCTTTAAATAGCGCCCCCCCCAGCCCCACAGTAACTGGGAACCGTTCCAGTCAAACAGTCGCTGGGAGCGCCAGGTGGAAAGGAGGGGGGCACCACTAAATTTCCGGTTCGGGGCGCCCCAAGGGCGTTGCACCATGGAATGACGTCAGGATCTGCGTGCGCAGCTGAGCGGGCGTTGCGGTTTAGCGCCACCGCTAAATGTCCGCACAATTTCGCGAGAGACGCAGGTCTCGCCGCGCCCGGGCGCTAGCTGGCTCGCGTCCCACTTATTGCCCTCTTAAGGCGCTAACGGGTGGCGCAGCCAACTAAATTTCTCCCCCTTTAACTTTTATCACCTGGCAATAAACAGGCAATAGCGAATCGGTCACCTGTTTTACATCCACGGAGAAGAAAATTGTGGGGGGGGGAGGTGGTGCAAGAATGAGTGGTTGGTTTGCTAATGCCTGTTTTTTGTACAGTGATAAAAGTTAAAATTACCACCAAAGAGTTAAGTTTTGTGGAGACTTTTGAGGAGAGAGGTAGCTGATAGCTTTGTCACTAATGGTGGACTAGACCAGAGGCAGAAGACTGGAGTGTATATTTGGAGCATAGATATGGAGAAGACTGTAGAGGTGGGATTGAGTGAGGTGATGGAAGAATTTGAAGATGAGGACAGTGCATAAAAGACTTTGTTTGGAATAGGAAAGAAGCTGCAAAGTTCTGGATGAGTTCAAGCTTGTGAAGGGTTATGAAAGGGTTGGAGAAATCAAGTCTTGGGAAGATAAAGGCGTGGGGATGAGGGAGGTGAGTAGGCTTTCAATGTTCTGGAAGTGCCTGGGTAGTACAGAAAGAATCTTAACATTTTTTTACCTGCCATGGTGGGAAATTAAAATTTCGATTGCACTTTCCTTGATTACAATTGAGCATCCTCTGAAGAGCATAAACTGTGGCATTGATGGCTAAGTATATTGCATAGCTAGCAGGTTTATCAATAGTTTCAATTATTTTGAAATACGCCTGAGATTCGTTTTGCTGTGAGTTTTTATCATTCTGAGTTGGTTTATTTGTATCACTTTTATTTGCATAGCTGAAGTATTGTTTAAGAAGCTTGTTAGCATCTTTGGGATGTATCTCCAACTTTTTTAAGTAGTCTTTAAAGTTTGAAATGTTTCCTGTTTTGAATGTAAAGCCCAAAATACTTCCAATTCTTTCAATATCACTAATTCTGGCAACCTGCCTAGAACTGGACCAGCTATCACTGGCAATCCAGGTTTTAGTTACATTCCGTTGAATCAGTACAGTGAACAGTTTGGCGATATCTGATGCCCTTACAAATGCAATCATAACTTTTGCAGTTGAGTCCTTAATTTTTTCAGCTATTGCATTGATTTTATCACTTTGATGTTCATTGTTAGAAACTGGGATCAGTTCCTGAAAATCAAAACATATATTGAGCTCTTTTGCCCGTGAGATGAAACTGTTTATTCCATCCCGTCCATACGTATCATCAGTAGCAATGGCTCCAACCCAGTTCCAGTGGAAGTGCTCAACAAGTTTAGCCATGGCAAAAGTTTGATGGATGTCACTTGGAATAGTCCGTAAAAATGATGCAAATCTTGCGTTGTCACTGAGCGCTTCCGCTGATGATGCATAACTGATCTGTCAAAAGTTCAAGGAAAGGGGTCATGTTTCAAGACAGAACCATTTTGTATTGTTAGAGGAAAATGTATTTATATACAAACATACATTCTTTTATGCAAGTATTTTTAAGCAAATATCAAAAGTGTGAGGCAGTTTTTTGTATCTTTTTTACAAATAACCAGAATACAAGATGCGAAATAGAAATAAGTTTGTACAGTCTCAATCCAGTTTAGTGGTACTATGTCCACAGCCAAAAATGTTCTATAATTCAGTACTCATCGGAACTGAATTCTACTCAGTCGGGTCAGACGTAAGGCTGATATAAGCAATGAAATATCACACTGGGGTAAAGTATCAAGTAATAGGTGATTTTAATAGCTTAAAATGAATTTTGTAAAACCACTACACAGCAGTCGCTGACAGACTACACTAGGGTGCATTAAAAATCTGGTTTGCCAACATATTAGGTATGAAAACTTTGTATTGTATCGTATAGAAACAACTGTTTCTAGGGACCCATGAATAAAATCCTCCACAAAAAGCATGTCAGAGCAGAACGCAGTGGGCATATGTTGATGCTGCGATGCATTCTCCAGTTCATCAGACAAGTCAAATCTTACTGACGCCACTTCGTTAATATAACAGGCCAAATGTTATCAGTGGCCGTCAGTAGTATGTGAGCCTTCAAGTCTCACCACAAGTGTCCCAATTTTGCTTTGTGGATTCCTCTTCCCACCCCCCATTTTTATGCATTTCTCTTGAAGGCAGTGACTCACACACATACACTTTGCTGCAGGGTGTAAGGTTCTCAAAATTCCAACATTCCCCGAAGTTATTAATTAAAAGGGACCCTGGATGGACTTGATTTTAAAACCAGGGTACCCAAAATGGCTGCGGTAAACCTCGTGACCAGGCCAGATGGGATTTTAAAACAAAGGTTCTGCAAAACAAGCAGGTCAAGGAGTTCAAGTTTTAAACTAATCAAAGACTTTGTAAGGGCTGATAAAATGAACAAAAGACTGTACATTCCAGTCATTAAGTTGGAATGGGCTCCATCAAGCCATTAGGCTTTCTGCATTTTAAATCGGGAACCACTCACCAGAGACATTAAGCCTGAATGGGAGCAATTCACAACTTGTCTTTAACAACGGCCAGGGTTTCGAGGCTACTTTAGACATAACGACTATCACTCTACAGGTCATTTTTATAAACGTTTTTAAACATATAAACGAGCTCACCCAAATCAGACAAAGGACTGAACTGATTTGCCACGCAGATAAGGGCTCCCGATGGGGGCATAACTATGGGCCCATCAGGAAGCCACTCTCTCTCTTGCCTCTTCCCTCCTGCTTCCTGCCTCTCAACTCGCTGCCAGATTACAACCAGGACGGGTTGTATGAAGAAGACTGCGTGGGGCTTCGAATAAACGGGCCCTCAGTCCAGCTCATTCAACCCAACAGGATCAACCAAGGAAGAACATCAACTGCAGAAGAGCCCGTCCTGCGAGGTAAAATACCCAGGCAGAGACTTTAATATTGGGGTATTTTACCTGGACGGCACCCTTGCAGCGAGCTGGAACCACGTGACGTCGGCAGGCCACAGAGTGCACAAGGAGTGAACCCTAAACCTTCAACTGTTTTTTTTATACGTAACAAGTTCTTGGATTGGTGAGCATGAAGTTCTGGCCCCCTCATAGTCTAATCTAGTTAGGTATAGTGGGTGGGAATTAAGGGGATTGCTAATATAGTTGTTTTCCCTCGATTGTGCCGTGTGTTCCCCATTCCCTTTAAGTATAAGCATTTTATGTCTGTAGTGTGCTGTACCAGTAATTTTCTCGTGCAAGATCGTTATAATTTTTCAGTTCAATAAAATCTTGGTTCTTTTACACCAAACCACTTGTCTACTCGATTTTCTGTATCGCTGCCTGTATCTAAGTCCGGTGTCCAGAACCGCTCAAAGAAGGTAGTCAGTGGCAAAGCTGACTGACCAAACACGCCTGTGCAAACCCCCAAGGGATCACCGAATGAGGATGAGGATGGGACCCTTGTCAGATTTTTCACCTTCCTAGCCCAGGGACACTGAGACCGATTGCAGCACTGCTACTATTACCCTGAGGTTTGTTTACTTCAGTACACATTAAGGATCAAACCTGAGCCTTTCCTAGTCTCCATGCGAAGTACTACCCCAAGTAGTGCTTTCACCGCTAAAGGCATCTGAGGAGTTACCATCAGTGTTACTTTTGAATTAACATTGAGCATTGCTTTTGTCACTTTTGACAACATTTAAATCTAATTCTTTGATTTTTTAAAAATAATTGTTGATGGTGAGACTATTTTTTAGAAGTTGGTAATGTATGTGGCAATTTCTGCCCCATCAGCCTACTTTCAATCATCAGCAACGTGATGGAAGGAGTTGTCAACGGTGCTGTGAAGTGGCACTTACTCACCAATAACCTGCTCACCGATGCAATGTGTTCCACCAGAACCACTTGGTTCCAGACTTCAGAGTACAGCCTTGGCCCAAACATGGACAAAAGAGCTGAAAACCAGAGGTGTTGTGTGGCACCAAGGAGCCCTAGTAAAACTGAAGTTAATATGAATCAATTCGGAAAACTCTCCAGTGGCTGGAGTTAAAACTGACATAACAGAAGATGGTTATGGATGTTGGAGACCAATCAACTCAACATTCGGCAAGAGCTACTCAGGACAGTGTCCTAGGCCTAACTATCTTAAGCTGCTTCTGAGCTTTCCTCCATCATAAGGTCAGAAACGGAGCTATTCACTGATGATTGCACAGTGATCAGTTCCATTCACAATTCCTCAGATAATGAAGCAGTACATGATCACATGCAGCAAGACCTGGACAACATCTAGACTTGAGCTGATAAGTGGCAATTAGCTTTTGTGGCACACAAGTGCCAGGCAATATTACTTCCCACTTGTTGGGAGCCCAATCATCTCCCCTTGACATTCAATGACATTACCATCATTGAATCATCCACCATTAACATCCTAGCAGTCACCATTGACCAGAAACTGAACTGGACCAGCCACATAAATGCCATGGCAACTAGAGTGGTTCAAAGGCTGAGTATTCTGTGGTGAGTGGCTCACCTCTTGGTTCCCCAAAGCCTCTCCACCGCCTACAAGGCACAAGTCAGGAGTTTGATATAATACTGTGCACTTGCCTGGATGGATGCAGCTCCAACAACACTCAAGCAGCTCAACACCATCCAGGACAAAGCAGTCCGCTTGATCGGCACCCCACCCACTGAATTAAACATCCACTCCCTTCATCATCAGCCTATCATGGCTGTAGTGCAGGAGCATTGCAGCAACTCACCAAGGCTTCTTCAGCAACACCTCCCAAACCTGAGACCTCCACCACCTAAAAGGACAAGGGCTGCAGATGCATGGGAACACCAAGTTACCCTCCAAGTCACACACCATCCTGACCTGGAAATACATTGCCGGTCCTTCATCGTCGCTGGATCAAAATCGTGGAGCTCCCTACCTAACAGCACTGTGGGATTACCTTCACCACACGGACTGCAGTGGTTCAAGTAGGCCCACTACCACCTTCTGAAGGGCAACTAGGGATGGGAAATAAATGCTTCCCAGCCACATAAATGCCTTGCCACCGCGCCCACATCCCGAAAATGAATTATAAAAACTTATAGTTGAAATTAAGAAACAATGTTACTTTTCAGGTAATAGAGAATAAGTAATACACATACCTGTGGGATGAGGTACAGGTTCAACAATCTTGCAACAACAATCGATATTTCTGAGTATGTGCCCCCGACAACTGCTTTTACAATGGGTACATAGTCTGTGTAATTGCAGTGAACTTCAACACTGCTGTCCGAGGAATTAAATTTGGAAAGAAACCTTGTGGTTGCTTGTATTGCAGCGATGACATCAGAGCAGGTGTCATAAATTTCATATCCTAGTTTGATACCCGGTAGCAAAGTAGAATTGTTTATCTGCTCAATGCTATATATCATAGCCTGGGCTCGGAGAAACGCAGAAAGGACAAATCTAGACAGAATATAAAAATACAAACACGTTTACAATTTTTACTCAATTTTGAATATATCCTTTTTCTTGTAAATATTTGCTCTGTATTAATGTACTGATCTAAGACATAATGGAGTGTATTTTCCAATTGGTATTATTTTGATACAAATAGTTTTAAATGTTAAATCTTATGGTAAAGTAGCACAGACAGAAATTAATTGTTTATACCAAAACAGTGTTGATTGGAAAATATACCCCAATGTGTCTATCATTTATTTGCAAACACCAGAATGTTTTGGCTTTACTGCAGAGTTGGTACAGTATGGCACTTCTTGATATAAATAAATGTTACTATAAGTTACACACTTTTTATGAATTAATACTCCAGTCTTCCTTAAGAGTGCTGGATATTAAGGGAGTTTTAACTTGCTGGTGTTGGGAAGTTAAACTCCCCAATCATTGGAGACCAGTAATAATCACAGTAAAGGAGAGATCAGGTCCTTGACAACTACAAATAAAAAGTATAATATCCAGTTAGAAAATGTTACACCTAATTAAAAAATACAGAAATAAGGATGTTCTGAACAAGAATTAGATCTGCAAGTCAAGGAGGGCAAAGATGGAGGTCTATAATATTTAAAATTGAGGTGAATTTACCCAACACAAAGATGAGAGGAAGGCCTGGTTGGAGTTGCTCAACAACTAAATGTAGATATAAGGAACTAATGTACCTACTATGAGGTATGTCAGTATTTTAGTAATATGACATGACATTGGATGATGAGATTAGTAATGAGATAAATGCATTTAAAATAAAAAGAGGGGATATATTAAATAAATTAATCAAACTCAAAGAGGATAAAACCCCTGGTCTGGACGGATTACATCCGCGCATTTTAAAAGAATCTAGGGAAGAGATAGCAGAGGCATTACGACACATATTTAATAATTTGTTAGAACAAGGTGTAGTGCCAGAGGACTGGCTGATAGTTAACATAATAATACCTATATTTAAGAAGGGGGATAGAACATGTCCAGGGAATTATAGACCAGTCAGCTTAACATCGGTGGTAGGAAAAATAATTGAATCCCTACTAAAGGAGAAAATAGAAGAACATCTAGAAACCAAAAACATAGTAATGAATAGTCAGTATGGATTTCAAAAGGGAAAGTCTTGCTTGACCAACCTCATTGAATTTTTTGAAGAGATAACAGAGAGAGTAGACAATGGTAATGCAGTTGATGTAATTTATCTGGATTTTTAAAAGACCTTCGATAAGGTACCACATAATAGACTGATGAACAAGGTCAGAGAATGCGGAGTCAGAGGACAAGTAGCAGAATGGATAGTGAGCTGTCTTCAAGACAGAAAGCAGAGAGTGGGGGTAAAGGGTAGTGGCAGAAGATGGGTAGTGGTGTTCCACAAGGAATCGTGCTGGAACCACTGTTGTTCACAATTTATATTAACGATTTAGACTTTGGAATCAAAAACACAATTTCTAAATTTGTGGATGACACCAAATTGGGGGGGATAGTCAATACTGAGGAGAACTGCAACAAATTACAGGAGGACATTAATAATTTTGCAGAATGGGCATATAATTGGCAAATGAAGTTCAACACAGATAAATGTGAGGTATTACATTTTGGTAGGAAGAATAAGGAGGTCGCTTATTACTTGGAGGGTGTGAGTCTTGGTGGGGTAGAGGAACAAAGGGATCTCGGAGTAAAAATGCACAAATCACTAAAAGCTGGTGTGATATCCGAGTGGTAAGGTCAGAAACTGAGATAAGCCAGACTTCAGGAACCAAAACTTTAAGGCCTAGAAATTCAGTGCCCTTAGCACCGATTTTGTGGCGCTAGAGGGCCTAGCGCTGCAATTGGCGCCGGTTCCTAAATTGCCTGGCGCCCTTCCGCGGCGGTAGACCGGTAGCGCTGCGCCGGCACCGATGACGTCATCGGTGTGCGCAGCGTCCCGGTTGCCGTGGTAACCCGGCCCCAAGCCGAAATTCAGTTGCGGCCGCCTCGCCAGTGGCAGCCGCAACTAAGACTCCGGCAAACGAGTGTTGCCGGAGTCTGCGCCGGTGCTTTAAGGAGGCGCGGCGGCCGGCCGCTTTCCCGCCGGCCGCCTGCCCGCAGCTCCCTCCCCGGACTTCTCCTCCCCCCCCCCGGAACAGATGCAAGCCCGGCACTTGTCCGAGGTGCCGGGCTCATTTTTGATGAGATTTGCGTGGGCCGCGGCCGGGTGCAGGCAGCTCCTCCTTAACGGAAGGAGGAGGCCTGCACTTCCCGAGCCTGCCGCACCGCAGCGGGCACCGCAGCGCCGGAATAGCGCCGCAATGCGGCGCGTTGCGCCAGTTTTCAGGCACTAAAACCCTTCAGTAGCGCCGGCAGCCGTTTGGGCGCGGCGCTACTGAATTTTTGGCGCGCGCAAAGGGCTTTAGCGCCGGCGCTAACTTCCGGCGCTAAAGCCCTGGCGCAGCGCAAACTCAATTTCTAGGCCTAACTGTTTAATTATACATATGTAGCAGAGAACATAGCTTTACAGGCTGCCAGCAAGATACAGATTTCTTACTCTGCGATCACCAAGATGGAGGATCAACCTCTGAGTCATACCCAGAATGCAATGCCACTACCTTAATAAGTGGTGTGCCAGGACATTACCTTAATACTGGTAAATATGATCCCTTAATATTTGTCTCCATCTGGTGGATAACTTAAGCATTACATCCCAGATTACTATATCCCCCCCTCTTATGTTTACAATAATTTCTTAACAACATTCTTAAAAAGTCCATAAGGAAACTCCTTTAACGATAGTCCATACTGAACGAATCTAGCAGGTCGTGATCAATCTCTCTGGCGGCTTGTGAGCCCTTGGTGAACGTCTTACAGTCAAGTCCCTGCTTGGTTGTGGTAGAGCCACCTGCTGCTCCTGAGCAGTACTCAGAGTATCTGACTCTGCTACGATGGTTTCCTCTTGACGAAGGGGTCCAGGTATAACTGGCTCTGTTCGTGGTGTTGGTACCACCAATGCATTTGGATAACTGTGGACCAACTTGTCCTCCAACATTTCCTCTGGAACCTCCAGTTTGATTTCCCTTTGTCTGGTCAGTATCTGATCCATCTTCCAAGCTGTGTGAAAGAACTGCCCCCACCCCGTAAGGTGAAGCATCACAAGAGAGAATGATGTCTTTCTCTGCATTGTAGTGAACCAGCATATCCGAGGACAGCATCAGTTTCTTGGACTATTCAAATGAAACCCTCTGTTCCTCTTCCCACTGCCACTGTGTCTCCTTGCGCAGAAGTTTGTGAAGAGGTGCTAACATTGTTGCCAAGTTTGGTAAAAACCTGTTATAATAGTTTAGCAATCCCAGGTAAGCTTTTAACTCAGTCACATTTGTAGGTGCTGGGGCCTCCTGCAGTGCTTGTACCTTCTCCTTGATTGGATGGAGCCCTGTGGCATCCACTCTATGTCCCAGGAACACGGCCTCATTCCCCAGGAAAGTGCACTTACTCCTCTTGAGCCGTAACCCAGCCTTATCCAATCTTTGTAGTACCTCTCTCAGAGTGCTCAGATGCTCCTGGTCAGTTCTTCCTGTCACCAGAATATCATCCAGATAGATTGAAACATGCGGAATCCCTTGCAGTACACCCTCGATAGTCCTCTGGAAGATAGCTGGACTAGATGAGACACCGAATGGCAAGCGGTTATAGGTAAACAAACCCTTGTGTGTATTTATGGTTACATACTTCTTGGATTCCTCATCTATTGTAATCTGCAAGTATGCATGACTCATATCCAGCTTCCTGAATTTCTTCCCTCCAGCCAGGTTTGCAAAAAGATCCTCAGTTTTAGGAATAGGATACTGTTCAAGTTTAGACACCCTATTTACTGTCAATTTATAATCTCCACAGATTCTTACCGAATTGTCTGGTTTTAAAACAGGTACAATGGGAGCTGCCCATTCTGAACATTTCACGGGCTCCAGAATGTTCTCTCTCAAAAGACAGTCAAGCTCAGCCTCTACCTTCGGTTTCATGGCATACGGCACAGGTCGTTGTTTAAAAAACCTTGGCAGTGCCTCCTTGTCGACATAAATCTTAGCTGGGGGGCCATCAAATGTTCCAAGTTCTTCCTTGAACACGTTCTCATGTTCAAACAACACGTCTTGCAAAGACAATTGTTTGCCTCCCTCTAGTTGATTTATTGCTCCCCAATCTAATTTAAGTTCTCGTATCCAGCCCCGACCTAACAAGTTTGGTCCAGAACCCGATACTACAACTACAGGTAGCTGTTCCACGGTGTCCCTGTGTTTCACCGTTACAGTAGCTGTACCCAATGTCACCACTCGTTCACCGGTATAGGTTTTAAGCTGCATAGAGCAAGACTTTAACTCTGAAACTTTTGCACGGTTCCACAATTTTGAGTACTCCTCCCTGTTCATTATGGTAACACCACATCTGGTATCCACCTCAAAGTTCACCTTAGAGTCATTTACTATCAGTTGCAAAGTGATAGGATCCACTTTTGGAATGTCCTCTACCATACTATGCAATATGAACATGTCGTCTTTTTTCTCAGCTTCTCCGCTGATGTGATGTGCTCCCTGTTTTTTCACTCCTCTTGCTAGGTTTTGCTTTCCTCCCCCTTTAGGTTTGTATACCTCCAGGGTAGCTTTTGCTCAGCATGCACGTTTTAAAGGTCCTTTTTTCCCACACTTGTGGCACTTTTCCTCCAGAAACCTGCATTCCCTCGCCAGGTGATCTCCATGGCATCTATAACATGCCTTTAAATGCTCACGTTGTGGTTTCTGACTCATATTTAACTTGTGCACAACCGGACCTCCAACTTGCTTTGTCGTAGCCCAGTCTGAACCTTGTATTTCTTTTACATCACAGTTAGTTGTCTCTATGGCTTGAGCAAGTTCCAACGCTTTTTCATATGTAAGCCCAGTCTCGGACAATAATCTCCTCTGCATTCGAGCATCCATTATCCCGCAAACAAGCCTATCTCTCAGCATGTCTTTCAAATTGTTGCTGTAATTGCAATCGTGTGCCAGTTTTCTCAACACTGCTACATAATCCAATACAGTCTCTCCCGGTTTCCTGTTCCGTGAATTAAATTTGAAACGCTGTACAATCTCACTCGGTCTGGGATTGAAATATTCCTTTAGTAAGTCCACTAAGTTAGCAAATGGTACGTCTCCAGGCTTTTCAGGACTGCATAAGTTTCTCATTAAACTATACGTCTGACTTCCCACGGAAGTGAGCAAAATAGCTCTCCTTTTTCCAACATCAACTATATCATTTGCTACAAAGAAATGCTCCAGCAACTCACAGTATTCGTTCCAGGTCTGCGTCTGAACATCAAAAGCAGAGAGCTGTCTCACCATAGCAGCCATGATTCCTTGATTCAGTGCTTTTCTTTTCTTTTCCCTTCTTCAAGATGAGATCTGTTCAGCCTCGTCGCCAAATGTGATATCCGAGTGGTAAGGTCAGAAACTGAGATAAGCCAGACTTCAGGAACCAAAACTTTAACTGTTTAATTATACATATGTAGCAGAGAACATAGCTTTTACAGGCTGCCAGCAAGATACAGATTTCTTACTGTGCGATCACCAAGATGGAGGATCAACCTCTGGGTCATACCCAGAATGCAATGCCACTACCTTAATAAGTGTTGTGCCAGGACATTACCTTAATACTGGTAAATATGATCCCTTAATATTTGTCTCCATCTGGAGCATAAACGCCGGCTGGACTGGTTGGGTCGAATGGCCTGTTTCTGTGCTGTATATCCTATGTAATCCTATGAATATGATGAAAAATGTAAAATTGCATTTAATTGCCGAGGAAGTGTAACTGGAGAAATACGCCTGCAGTTAAAAAAGCAATGGCTACAGAAGTCAAGGTAGGCAATCTAGTCTGTAGTTGGTGTTAGTGAAGTAGTGGTAAGATGTAACAAAGAAAGAAAGACTTGCATTTCTATAGTGCCTTTCATGACCACTGGACATCTCAAAGCACTTTACAGCCAATGAAGTACTATTTGAAGTGGAGTCACTGTTGTACTGTGGGAAATGTGGCAGCCAATTTGCACAAAGCAAGATCCCACAAACAACAATGTGATAATGACCAGATAATCTGTTTTTGCTTTGTTGGTTGAGGGATATTGGCCAGGACACCAGAGATAACTCCCCTGCTCTTCTTCAAAATGGTGCCATTGGATCTTTTATGTCCACCTGAGAGAGCAGACGGGGCCTCGGTTTGACATCTCATCCGAAAGACAGCACCTCCGACAGTGTAGCATTCCCTCAGCACTGCACTGGTGTGTCAGCCGAGCTTTATGTGCTCAGGTCCCCGGAGTGGGACTATAAACCCACAACCTTCTGACTCAGAGGCGAGTGTGCTACCAACTGAGCCATAGCTGACACTACAAATAGCACTAACTAGCAAAGTGGTTAAATATCAACAATAATGCATCATGATGCACCATAATACATCAGTAAGATTTAAACACTCATGCTATTTAGAAAAGTCTTTCCAGTACTAAAACAACTATAATTATCTTGATTTAAGCATGAAAATAGGTATAAAACCTACTATCAATATGACTTGAAGCACTACTGGTCGCTTTAAATATTGGAAAATGGATTTGCCTCGTAACAACTAGTGTTTATAGTCCACCAACAGTAAACATTTCCTGCTGAATTAAAGGCATATCAGAAAATGCAACATTGAAACCGCTTTATAAAAAATCAGCTTTAATTCCAAGGATTTCTGTCCACCATGACCAATGCCACGCTCTCCAGCTGCCTATCTGACATTAAGACCTGGATGAGTTGTAACCAACTTCCCTGCTAAGCTGCATGGCCGCGCAGCGGTCTGGAGGTCCCCCGCGGACCCCGCCAACCGCCGACCCCCCCCCGCGGGCCCCGACAACCGCCGACCCCGCCAACCGCCGACACCCCCCCCCGCGGGCCCCGACAACCGCCGACCCCCCCGCGGACCCCGCCAGCCGCCGACCCCCCCGCGGACCCCGCCAGCCCCGACAACCGCCAGCCCCGACCCCCCCGCGGACCCCGCCAGCCCTGACAACCGCCGACCCCCCCCCCCGTGTACCCCGCCGGCCCCGACCCCGACTGACTTACGCTGAGCGTCAGCGTAAGTCGTGCGCACGACCCCCCGCCGACCCCCCCGCGGACCCCCGCCGACCCACCTTCCGAAATCCGAAATTCTCCTTTATCCGAAACTCGGCTGGTCCCGAGGTTTTCGGATAAAGGATAGTCTACCTGTAGATCAATTATAAGATCCTTCTGTTCAGATTCTTTCATGATGGTGTCCCATCCTACCTGTTTGATCTTTTCCAGCTATACGTCCCAGCACATACTCTTCTTTACTCTTCTGCAACTGATCTACTTCTTGTTTCCTACTTCTTTTGCTGTACCATTGGCAGCCATTGCTTCTCATCTTTCCACTGGAATTACCTCTCCAAGCCTTTTCATTTCACTACTGTAATGTATATACCTTTAAGGGGAACTATCTTTTTCAGCTCATGTATACTGCAGTACCGGCAGTGACCACACCTGTACATAGCACTGAGTAGTAATCTGTACAGATCAGTTCCACTGTGAGCCACGGTGAGTAAACACCTGTTGCACCATTTCTCCTGCAGTCTGTGTCTTATTATACACGGACGCAACATTGGCGACGAGGCAAGTTCGAACCTACCTGCAACTCTGCATCACCTCCCGGGGATTCGTTCCTGGAGATCAGTGGATTGGAGGTCAAGGCCAGAGACTCAGGCATCGACCACGGGCAACCGCCCAGTCATCCAGCAGAGACTCGAGAATTTCGGGGGAAGCTGTCGAGAGCCAGGCTTGGCTTTCCAGTCGAGGCGGTCCAGCGAAACGGGCTGGCAACAGGTACTGCGCACACCCTTCCCGGACAGCGGCAGGCTAGAGCCCGACCAAACGGCACAGCAATGGGCCGAGCAGCGTCGACGGGGGAGAGAGAGAGAGGGCAGAGCGCATAGGGCGCAGCTGGTGTTCAGGGGCTGAGCAGCGTCGGAGAGAGGGAGAGAGAGATGCACAGAAACCCGCGAGGCGCCGCCTTTGCCACGAGGACCGCCGAGAGCGGCGTTGGCAGCAGCGCAGGAGAAGCGCGCGAAACCTACAGGGCACCGCCATTGCCACGAGAACCGCCGGGAGCGGCGTTGGCAGCAGCGGGGGAGGAAGGAAAGCGCGGGAGACGCCATTTTAAGTCATTGGGAGACACCATTTTAAACCACACCCAAAATGCCGAAGAGTGGCCGTATCACCGCATTTGACAATTAAGTCGAAGATTGGACTACATATGTCGAACGAATAGAGGTGTACTGCAAGGCAAATGAGGTGTCAGATGACAAGAAAGCGTCGGTATTGTTAAATTTAATGGGTGCAAAAATGTATGGTTTATTACGAAACCTAATAACCCCAACGAAGCCAATGGAAAAGAGTTTTGAAGACATAGTAACGATACTAAAGGAACATTTAAACCCCACACCGCTGCTGATAGCAGAAAGATTCAACTTTCACAAACGGAACCAGCATAAGGATGAAAGCAATGCTGATTATTTAACAGAACTGTGCAAACTATCGAAACACTGCCAGTTTGGAGCGGGACTGGCAGATACCTTAAGGGACAAGTTTGTGTGTGGGCTTCAAAGTGAAGGAACCCAGAAACGGCTTTTATCTGAAAAGGACCTTACGCTGGAAAAGGCTTTCAGCATTGCGGTATCATATGAAGCAGCAGCACGAGGCGCTGCAGAGATACAACAGAAACCGCAAGAATATGGCACAAATGAAATGTCAAATGGAACAGAGAAGTGCTATCGCTGCGGCAGAACAACACATGACCAGAATGATTGCTGGTTCAAAGACAAAGTGTGCAGACAGTGTGGAAAAGTAGGACACATAGCACGAGTCTGCAGGTCGGGAAAGAAAACCAGCAATAAGAAACCTACCAAAGGAAAGTACAAGAAGGTACATAAGATGACGGAGAATAGTTCAGACGAACAAAAGAGTGATAATGACTCCGAAAGCAGGGAACTGAGTTGTCTGAAACTACATAATGTGATCACAACAGAGGATCACCGAACCATTTGGGTCACTCTCAAGATAGCAGGAGTCCAGGTAAAGATGGAATTGGACACAGGATCAGCCCTAACAGTCATAAACCGACGGGACTACGAGCGGCTATTCTCACACATACCCTTGAGAGACACAAAAATTATTTTGAAGACGTACACGGGGCAAAAAGTCTACCCCAAAGGAAAAATAAGGGTGACCGTTATATATAACGGTAAGGAAACACCAAAACTAGACCTGTATGTATTGTAAGATGGAGGACCACCATTACTGGGACGTGAATAGATCCGGAAAATACAACTGGATTGGCATTCCATACAGGCACTGACTGTGGCTGACAAAAAGGATGACGACGTCACACCTGGGCGACTGTCAAAGATCCTAACTGACGCGAAAGAAGTGTTCCAGCAAGGACTCGGAACACTAAAAGGCATGAAAGCGATGATTAAAATTGAAGAAAACGCAAGCCCAAAATTTTTTAAGGCCAGACCGGTACCTTATGCGATCCGCCTAGCTGTCGAAGCAGAGCTGGAGAGTCTGGAACGTTCAGGTGTACTGTCCAAGGTAGACTGGAGCGAGTGGGCTATACCCATCGTCCCTGTGATGAAAAAGTCATTGAGCAGCACGCCTGAGGAACCAAGGAAGGTTCGCATCTGTGGGGACTTTAAGGCAATAGTGAACACGGTCCTTCACACCGTACAATATCCGCGGATTGAAGATATTTTCGCCTCGCTATCTGGAGGGAAACGCTTCACTAAGATTGATCTGGCCCAGGCGTATCTGCAAATGGAGGTAGAAGAAGCATCAAAAAAATACCTCACAATCAACACCCATAAAGGTCTCTACCAGTACAACCAACTGATATTCGGGGTAGCATCAGCTCCGGCTATTTGGCAGAGGGCAATGGAACAAGTCCTGCAAGGGATCCCAGGGACCCAGTGTTATTTGGACGACATCCTGTTCACGGGCGAAAATGAGAGTGATCACCTTGCCAACCTGGAGCAGGTGCTCACAAGATTGCAGGAATATGGGCTCCGAGCTAACCGCCCCAAATGCGAGTTTTTTAGAAAACAGATCTCGTATTGTGGCCACGTTATCGATAAAGAGGGGTTACATAAGTCCCCAGAGAAGATTGAGGCAGCAGTCAAGGCTCCAGCACCAGAAATTGTGTCACAACTGAGGTCGTTCCTCGGGCTGGTAAACTACTACCATAAGTTCTTGCCAAATTTGTCTACAATACTACACCCACTGAACACCTTACTGCAAACTGGGGTGCCACGGAAGTGGAGTGACGAATGTAGACGAGCTTTCCAGAAGAGCAAAACACTAATCACATTGAAAGAGGTATTGGCCCATTACAACCCAGCATTACCAATTCGGTTGGCATGTGATGCGTCACCCTACGGCATTGGAGCGGTGCTGTCGCACAAATTCTCGGACAGCTCAGAGAGGCCAATAGCCTTTGCGTCACGATCACTAACCTCAGCCGAGCGTAACTACGCCCAGATTGACAGGGAGGCCCTCAGCCTAGTGTGGGGAGTGAAAAAGTTCAATCACTATCTGCATGGGCAGAAATTCACCTGGCTGAGTGATCACCAGCCTCTTGTCTCCATTTTTAATCCGAAGAAGGGCGTTCCGGTGATGACTGCGCAACGACTACAAAGATGGTCACTTTTTCTAGGGGCGCACCACTATGAGATTGAATATAAGGGCACAAAACAGCATGGAAATGCTGATGGGCTATCACGCCTGCCACTGCCTACTGCGGAGGAAGCACCAGCAGTGGATCCTGTCGAAATATTCCATTCGGCTATAGTTGAATACCTACCGGTAACTAACGCTTGTATCGAAAAGGAAACCTGAAATGACCCGACACTGTCTCGGGTATATGATTTGACGGTGAAGGGATGGCCAGCACATGGCGACTCACTGTTCCCAGCATTCTCGACAAGGAGAGAACAGCTGTCAGTGTGCTGGGGAACCTTGATGTGTGGATCCCGAGTGGTAATTCCACCCAAGTTAAGGGATAGAGTGCTCAATGAGCTTCATGAGGGTCATCTGGGAGGGGTAAAAATGCAAAGCCTAGCCAGAGCTTATGTGTGGTGGCTGGGAATCGATAAACAAATTGAGGACCTGACCAAGAGCTGCTCAGGATGCCAGAAAGTCCAAAATGCACCACCACAGGCCCCTCTACACCCATGGGAATGGCCCTCATCTCCATGGCAATGGGTGCATATTGATTTTGCTGGTCCATTCATGGACTCAATGTTTTTAATAGCCGTGGATGCGCACTCGAAATGGCCTGAGGTCATCAAAATGTTCTCCACAACCACGGAGAAAATTATTGGAGTCCTACGGACCATTTTTGCCAGGAATGGCTTGCCAGAACAGATTTGCTCAGACAACGGACCACAGTTTGTGTCCGAAGAGTTCCGGATGTTCTTGAAAAAGAATGGGGTAACGCATTACACATCCGCCCCGTATCATCCAGCCAGAAATGGATTGGCTGAGAGGTTCGTACAAACCTTTAAGAAGGCAATAAAGGCTATGTACAATGACAACATTCCGCTGCAGCACAAGGTGGACAATTTCCTGTTCGCCTATCGGAATGCGACACATGCAGTCACCAACCAAGCCCCAGCCATGATGTTCTTTAACCGAAGGTTAAAATCTCGCCTGGATTTGCTCAGACCAAACGTACGAAGAGATGTTGAGAGTAAGCAATTCCAGCACATCCATGAGAAGCCAACAAGGAGCTTCAATGTAGGGCAACCAGTCTTGGCCTGCGACTACCGAACAGAAAAATGGCAGTCAGGAACGATATGCACACGGCAGGGCCCACTAATGTACACAGTGGATGTTGGGGAGAGCATCGTGAGACGCCATGCTGACCAGATCCTAGAGTCACAGGAACAAGTCAACCCCATGCCTCGCCCATACGTACCTGGTGATGAACCGGACATACAGGTCGCATTTACCCCAGAAACAGTAGCATCAGAAGCTGATGAACCAACCGACGACAGGGGGCCAGAATCGCCTCCGCACCAAGAGCAAGACACTCGGGAAAGGCACTATCCATAAAGGATCAGGAAGCCTCCCCAAAGACTGAATATATAAATAGACTATTTTCAGCTAATGTTGCATGTTAAAAGTGTTAATTGTAATTAGTTTGATATTTAATTGTTAAATGAGTGTTATGGTACTGTTAATCTAAAAGGGGAGGAATTGTAATGTATGTACCTTTAAGGGGAACTATCTTTTACAGCTCATGTATACTGCAGTACCGGCAGTGACCACACCTGTATATAGCACTGCGTAGTAATCTGCACAGATCAGTTCCACTGTGAGCCACGTTGAGTAAACACCTGTTGTACCATTTCTCCTGCAGTCTGTGTCTTATTATACACGGACGCAACAACTACCTCCATTCATGTTTTCAAAAACCTGTTTGAAACCCATCACTTTGTGCTTTTTTGCTCTCTTCCCCAAAACTGTTTCCCTCTCCCACTTTCTCCCCTGCTCAGTGTCCACCTTTTCTGTAAAGCACCTTGAAATGCTGCGTTCTCCCATCACCCCTGTGCTCGCTGACCTACATTGGTTCCCGGTCCGGCAATGCCTAAATTTAAAAATACCCATCCTTGTTATCGAATCCATTCGCGGCATCGCCCCCTCCCTATCTCTGTAATTACCTCCAGCTCTACAACCCTCTGAAATCTCTGCTCTTCTTCAATTCCGGCCTCTTGAGCATCTGTGATTTTAATCACTCTACCATCGGTGGCCATGCCTTCAGCTGCCTAGGCCCTAAGCTCTGGAATTCCCTCACTACATCTCTGCACCTCTCTTTCCTCCTTTAAGACGCTCCTTAAAACCTACCTCTTTGACCAAGCTTTTGGTCATCTGCCCTAATATCTCCTTATGTGGCTTGGTGTCAAATTTTGATTGATAACGCTCCTTGTGAAGCGTTGTGGGATGTTGTAGTATGTTAAAAGTGTTATATAAATACAAGTTGTTGTTCTTTCTACTTATGCTATATAAGTGTAAGTTGTTGGTAAGATACTGGAACAAATGCATTAACCAGTTTGCTAACAGCAACGGATAAGAATGTACATTGCTCAAGTTGAGTAAAGAGCTTGGGTTTGTGACCCTCCCCCATGGCACCAATATTTATGGGGAGGTGAGGAGGGTGCGGGGAGCACATTAATGCGGGGAAGATCTGGCAAGACTGGTGTCACGGAGGTC
This sequence comes from Somniosus microcephalus, assembly GCF_052327205.1. Classification (NCBI taxonomy): domain Eukaryota; kingdom Metazoa; phylum Chordata; class Chondrichthyes; order Squaliformes; family Somniosidae; genus Somniosus; species Somniosus microcephalus. The sequence goes on from NC_140995.1 coordinate 139,829,610, forward strand.
CTGCTGATGTTTCCCCTCGTGGAGGAATCTAGAACTAGGGGTCGCAGTCTCAGAATAAGGGGTCGCCCATTTAAAACGGAGCTGAGGAGGAATTTCTTCTCTCAGAGGGTCGTGAATCTTTGGAATTCTCTACCCCAGAGAGTTGTGGAGGCGGAGTCATTGAATATGTTCAAGGCGGAGATAGACAGATATTTGAGCTACGAGGAGTCAAGGGTTATGGGGAGCGGGCAGGAAAGTGGAGTTGAGGCCAAGATCAGATCAGCCATGGTCTTATTGAATGGCGGAGCAGGCTCAAGGGGCCAAATGGCCTACTCCTGCTCCTATTTCTTATGTTCTTATGTTCTTAACAGTAGGAACACATTATAATTATTTTCTTCCATTTCTCGCCTGGCATCCGGACAAATTGACAGGCTAGCGGCAGGAGGCCGCAGCTGCAGACCCTTGGGGACGGTCCCTGGTAATCGGGAGGGGTGAGGGAGCAAATGATCAGGGCTTGAGGAGGGGGAGAGAGGCCATCATTGGAGGGAGGGGGTGAGAGATTGGGGCTTGGGGGATGGGGAGGGAAGTCGACCATTGCAGGATGGAGGAAGGCCTGAGATCGGAGCTTGATGGGGTAGGTCTACAATCGTGGCTGGGGTGAGAGAGGCTGCGATCGGCAGAGGGGAGGCCGACGGCTTCCTTGAGGGGCCGGGAGGGAGCACTCCCACTCCACCTGGATCACAAGGAGTGCTATTAAAGGCACTTGAGCCAGGAGCTCCCGCCTTCCTTTCGCTGCTGGATTTCCCATGCCCTGGGAAAACTACACGGCAACTGTTAAATACAAATCAGGCTCCCAATCTCAATCTCTCCAAGGTGGAACACTTGCATGACATGAAACCCAGCATCGTAAACAGCAACAGACACATACACGGCAGGTTAGGGATGCGTTCCCCATTTTAACATTTTTAACCACGGTCCCGACCCTCTCCCACCTGTCATGGGGGGTTAATATCGAGGCTCATATGCCTGAGAAGTACCTTGGAGGCACTGGGTAACCTATGTTGAATCCGTGATTCTTAAAGTATGATGTTTTCCAATAACTACATGGAGGCTGTAACTTAACAATCAACAGGTGTTTACTGGAGGAGGATAGTCTAAAGACTGACAGTACAGAGGCATGCTCAAGGCTTATATACAGGTGTGGTCACTGCCGGTACTACAGTATACAGGAGCTGTAAAAGTAGTTCTCTCTTAAAGGTACATACACTACAATTCCTCCCCTTTTAGATTAGCAGTACCCATAATGTTCAAATAACAATTAACACTTTAACATGCACATTAAACTGAAATAGTCCATTTATAGATTCAGGCCTAGAAATTCAGTAAGGCCCCGCCAGGTCTTTAGCGCCCGAAATTTAGCGCTCGCCCGGATTCCCGTAGCGCCCGCCTGAAATTCAGTTGCGACTGGCCAAGACGGAGGCGGGCGCTATTGCAGGGTTTGGCCGCCTCGCTTGGGGCGATGAAAGTCTATTTCAGGCGTCCAGCTGCCGCTGCGCCACCCGATGCGGTGCGGCAGGCTGGGGTACTGCAGGCCTCCTCCTTCTCTTAAGGAGGAGCTGCCTGCAGCCGTGAGATCGCCGCTGGATTCCCCCGGCAAATGAGCCCGGCACCACGGAGAAGTGCCGGGCTCGCGGGAGTCAGACAGCAATGCCGCGGGGGGGTGGTGCAGGAGTCCGGGGAGGGAGGTGCGGCCATGCGGCCGCCGGGAAAGCGGCCGGCCACCCCTCCACCTTTATGCGCCGGCCTCTCGGAGCTGCAAGGCCCCGTTTTTCAAACGTTGTTTGCGGCCGCTGCGGGCGAGGCGGCCGCAACTGAATTTGGCCTTCGGCACGGAATCGCGTTGGAACCGGGGCGCTGCGCACACCGATGATGTCATCAGTGCCGGCGCAGCGCTACTGGCTAACGCCGCTGTTAGGGACCAACTTAATTTCGGGCACTAAAAAACTTCCGGCGCAACCCACTCTTTCGCCCCTAAGTGGGCGCAAACGCGACTGAATTTCTAGGCCTCAGTCTTTGGGGCGGCTTCCTGATCCTTTCTGGATAGCGCCTTTCCTAAGGTTCTTGTTCTTGCTGCGGAGGCGATTCTGGCCCCTTTTCGTCGGTTATTTCATCAGTTTCCACTGCTACTGTTTCTGAGGTAGATGCTACCGGTATGTCGGGTTCATCCCCAGGGACGCGAGACATGGGGTTGACTCGTTCCTGTGACGCTAAGATTTGGTCGACGTGGCATCTCACAATGTTCTCCCCGACATCCACTGTGTACATTAATGGCCCCTGCCGTGTGCATATCGTTCCAGGTTGCCATTTCTCTGTTAGGTGGTCACGGGCCAAGACTGGTTGTCCTACATTGAAGCTCCTTGTCGGCTTCTCATTGATGTGCTGGAATTGTTTATCCTCAACATTCCTTCGCACATTTGGTCTGAGCAAATCCAGACGAGATCTCAACCTTCGGTTAAAGAACATCATGGCCGGGGTCTGGTTGGTAACTGCATGTGTCGCATTTCTGTAGGCTAACAGGAAATTGTCCACCTTATGCTGTAGTGGAATTTCATCATCGAACATGGCCTTTATCGCCTTTTTAAAGGTTTGTACGAACCTCTCAGCCAATCCATTTGTGGCTGGATGATACGGGGCGGATGTGTAATGCCTTACCCCATTCCTTCTCATAAATTTCCGAAACTCTTCGGACACAAACTGTGGTCCATTATCAGAGCAAATCTGCTCTGGCAAGCCGTTCCTGGCAAATATGGTCCGTAGGACTGCATTCGTTTTCTCTGCAGTGGTTGAGGACATTTTTATCACCATGGCCATTTCGAGTGAGCATCCACTGCTATTAAGAACATTGAGTCCATTGGACCAGCAAAATCAATATGCACCCGTTGCCATGGAGAGGAGGGCCACTCCCATGGGTGTAGAGGGGCATGTGGTGGTGCATTTTGGACCTTCTGGCATCCTGAGCAGCTCTTGGTTAGGTCCTTGATTTGTTGATCGATCCCCGGCCACCACACATAAGCCCTAGCAAGGCTTTCATTTTCACCCCTCCCAGATGACCTTCGTGAAGCTCATTGAGCACTCTCTCCCTTAACTTGGGTGGAATTACCACTCGGGATCCACACAACACTGTCCCCTGGCATACTGACAGTTGTTCTCTTCTGGATGAGAATGCTGGCAACAGTGAGTCGCCATGTGTTGGCCATCCCCTCACCGTCAAATCATATACCCGAGACAGTGTCGGATCATTGTGGGTCTCCTTCTCTATATCCGCATTAGTTACTGGCAATCGTTCAATTATTGACGAATAAAATATCTCGATAGGGTCCACTGCTGGTGCTTCCTCCACAGTAGGCAGTGGCAGGCGTGATAGCCCATCAGCGTTTTCATGCTGTTTCATGCCTTTATATTCTATTTCATATTGGTTCGCCCCTAGAAAAAGGGACCATCTTTGTAACCGTTGTGCAGTCATCACCGGAACGCCCTTCTTTGGATTGAAGATGGAGACAAGTGGTTGGTGGTCAGTCAGCAAGGTGAACTTCTGCCCATGCAGATAGTGGTTGAATTTTTTTACTCCCCATACTAGGCTGAGGGCCTCCCTGTCAATCTGGGCGTAGTTGCGCTTGGCTGAGGTTAGTGACCGAGACGCAAAGGCTACTGGCCTCTCCAACCCGTCTGGGAATTTGTGCGACAGCACCGCTCCAATACCATAGGGTGATGCATCACATGCCCACCGAATTGGTAGTGCTGGGTTGAAATGGGCCAACACCTCTTTTGATGTGATCAATTCTTTGCACTTCTGGAAAGCTCGTTTACATTCGTCATTCCACTTCCATGGTACCCCCATTTGCAGTAGGGTGTTCAGTGGGTGTAATACTGTAGACAAATTTGGTAAGAACTTATGGTAGTAGTTTACCAGCCCGAGAAACGACCTCAGTTGTGACACATTTTCCGGTGCTGGAGCCTTGACTACTGCCTCAATCTTTTCAGGGGACTTATGTAACCCCTTTTCATCAATAATGTGGCCACAATACGAGATCTGCTTCTGGAAAAACTCGCACTTGTGGCGATTAGCTCGTAGCCCATATTCCTTTAATCTAGTGAGCACCTTCTCCAGGTTGGCGAGGTGATCACTCATTTTCGCCCGTGACCAGGATGTCATCCAAATAACACTGGGTCCCTGGAATCCCTTGCAGGACTTGATCCATTGCCCTTTGCCAAATAGCCGGAGCCGATGCTACCCCGAACACCAGCCGGTTGTATTGGTAGAGACTTTCATGAGTGTTGATCGTGAGGTATTGTTTCGAGGCTTCTTCTACCTCCATTTGCAAGTACGCCTGGGCCAGATCAATTTTGGTGAAGCGTCTACCTCCAGATAGCGAGGCGAAAATATCCTCAATCCGTGGAAGCGGATACTGTACTGTGTGAAGGACTGGGTTCACTGTCACCTTAAAATCCCCACAGATGCGGACCTTCTTTGGTTCCGCAGGCGTATTACTCAATGACCTCTTCATTACAGGAACGATGGGTGTACCCTGTAGTGTCCGCGTATCAATAACACACGGACTGCAGGAGAACGGTAATAACAGGTGTTTACTGAACAGAGGGTATGCTGGAGCTAACTGTACAAATTACTACACGGTGTTATATACAGGTGTGGTCACTACTGGTACTGCAGTGTACAGGGGCTGTAAAAGATAGTTCCTCTCTTAAAGGTACATACATTACAATTCCTCCCCTTTTGGATAAACAGTACATAACATTCATTTAACAATTAAATAATAACTAATTACAATTACGATTTTCTTTGTACTATATACATCAGCTGAAAGTAATCATTTATAAATTCAGTCTTTGAGGAGGCTTCCTGATCCTGTCTGGATAGTGCCTTTCTCGAGTATCCTGTTCTTGCGGCAGAGTCGATTCTGGCTCATTGTCATTGGTTGGTTCGTCAGCTTCCAATACCACTGATTCTGAGGTAGACGCAATCTGTACTTCGGGTTCATCACCAGGTACGTATGGGCGAGGCATGGGGTTGACTTGTTCCTGTGACTCTAGAATCTGGTCAACATGGCATCTCACGATGCTCTCTCCAACGTCCACTGTGTACATTAGTGGTCCCTGCCGTGTGCATATCGTTCCTGGCTGCCATTTTTCTGTTCAGTAGTTGCGGGCCAAGACTGGTTGCCCTATCTTGAAGCTCCTGGTTGGCTTCTCATTGATGTGCTGGAATTGCTTGTTCTCAACATCTCGTCTTATATTTGGTTTGAGCAAATCCAGGCGACATCTTAACCTTCGGTTAAAGAACATCATGGCTGGAGCTTGGTTGGTGACTGCATGTGTCGCATTCCGGTAAGCAAACAAGAAATTATCCACCTTGTGTTGCAGTGGTATGTTGTCGTTATACATCACCTTTATTGCTTTTTTAAAGGTTTGAACAAACCTCTCAGCCAATCCATTTGTGGCTGGATGATATGGGGCGGATGTGTAATGCTTTACCCCATTATTCCTCAAAAACCTCCGGAAATCCTCGGACACAAACTGTGGTCCATTGTCGGAGCAAATCTGTTCTGGCAAGCCATTCCTGGCGAAGATGGTCCGTAGGACTGCAATAGTTTTCTCCGTGGTGGTGGAGGACATTTTGATGACCTCTGGCCATTTCGAATGTGCATCCACGGCAATTAAAAACATTGAGTCCATAAATGGACCAGCAAAATCAATGTGTACCCGTTGCCATGGAGATGAGGGCCACTCCCATGGGTGTAGCGGGGCCTGTGGTGGAGCGTTTTGGACTTTCTGGCATCCTGTGCATCTCTTGGTCATTTCCTCGATTTCTTTATCGATTCCCGGCCACCACACAAACGCCCTCGCTAGGCTCTTCATTTTTACCCCTCCCAGATGACCCTCATGAAGCTCATTGAGCACTCTATCTCTCAACTTGGGTGGAATTACCACTCGGGATCCACACATCAAGGTCCCCCGGCACACTGACAGCTGTTCTCTCCTTGGCGAGAATGCTGGCAACAGTGAGTCGCTATGTGCTGGCCATCCCTTCACCGTCAAATCATAGACCCGAGAGAGTGTCGGGTCATTTCGGGTTTCCTTCTCTATACTTTAGTTTGTAACAGGTAGACATTCGACTATGGTCGAGTGGAATATCTCAACAGGGTCCACTGCAGGTGCTTCCTCCACCATAGGCAGCGGCAGGCGCGACAGCCCATCAGCGTTTCCATGCTGTTTCGTGCCCTTATACTCTATGTCGTATTGATGTGCCCCTAGAAAAAGGGACCATCTTTGCAGCCGCTGCGCTGTCATCACCGGAACACCCTTCTTTGGGTTAAAAATGGAGACAAGAGGCTGGTGATCAGTCAGTAAGGTGAATTTCTGCCCGTGCAGATAATGATTGAACTTCTTCACCCCCCCACACCAGGCTGAGGGCCTCCCTGTCAATCTGGGCGTAGTTACGCTCGGCTGAGGTTAATGAGCGTGACACAAAGGCTATTGGCCTCTCTGAACCGTCAAGGAATTTGTGCGACAGCACTGCTCCAATGCCGTAGGGAGACGCTTCACATGCCAACCGAATCGGTAGTGTTGGATTGTAGTGGGCCAATACTTCTTTTGAAGTGATTAGGCATTTACATTTCTGAAAGGCACGCTTACATTCATCACTCCATTTCCATGCTACTCCAGTTTGCAGCAGGGCGTTCAGTGGGTGCAGAATTGTAGACAAATTTGGCAAGAACTTTTGGTAGTAGTTCACCAACCCGAGGAACGACCTCAGTTGCGACACATTTTCCGGTGCTGGAGCCTTGACTACTGCCTCAATCTTGTCTGGGGACTTATGTAACCCATCTTCATCAATCACGTGGCCACAATACGAGATTTGTTTCCTGAACAACTCGCATTTGGGGCGGTTGGCTCGTAGCCCATATTCTTGTAATCTAGTGAGCACCTGCTCCAGGTTGGCAAGGTGTTCACTGTCATTTTCGCCCGTAACCAGGATGTCGTCCAAATAACACTGGGTCCCCAGGATTCCTTGCAGGACTTGTTCCATCGCCCTCTGCCAAATAGCCGGAGCTGATGCTACCCCAAATACTAGTCGGTTGTACTGGTAAAGACCTTTGTGAGTGTTTATCGTGAGGTATTTCCTAGATGCTTCTTCCACCTCCATTTGTAGATACGCTTGGGCCAGATCAATCTTCATAAAGCGTCTCCCTCCAGATAGTGAGGCGAAAATATCTTCTATCCGCAGAAGTGGATATTGTACTGTGTGAAGGACTGGGTTCACAGTTACCTTAAAGTCCCCACAGATGTGAACCTTCTTCGGCTCCCCAGGCTTGCTGCTCAATGATTTCTTCATTACAGGAACGATGGGTGTGGCCCACTCACTCCAGTCCACCTTGGACAGCACACCCGAACGCTCCAGACTCTCCAGCTCTGCTTCGACGGCTGGGCGGATCGCATAAGGTATCGGTCTGGCCTTAAAACATTTTGGGTTTGCATTATCTTCAATTTTTATCATTGCCGTTATGCCTTTTAGAGTCCCAAGTCCTTGCTGGAACACCTCTTTCGCATCAGTTAGAATTTTTGACAGTCGTCCAGGTGTGACATCGTCATCCTTTTTGTCAGCCACAGTTAGCGCCTGAATGGAATGCCAATCCAATTGTATTTTTCGGATCCATTCATGTCCCAATAATGGTGGTCCTCCATCTTGTAGTATATATAGATACAGTTTCTGTGTTTCCTTGCCGTTGTATTTAACGGGCACCCTTATTTTTCCTCTGGGGTAGACTTTTTGCTCCGTATATGTCTTCAAGACAATGGACGTGTCCTTCAAGGGTATGTGTGAGAATAGCCGCTCGTAGTCTTGTCGATTCATGACTGTTAGGGCTGATCCTGTGTCCAATTCCATCTTTACTTGGGACCCTGCTATCATGAGGGTGACCCAAATGGTTCGGTGATCCTCCTTTGCGATCACGTTGTGTAACTTTAGACAACTTAGTCTCCTGCTCCTGGAGTCATTATCACTCTTCTGATCTTCTGAACTACTGTCCGTCATCTTTTGTACTTTCTTGTACTTCTCCTTAGTAGTTCTTTTAGTGTTGGTTTTCTTTCCCGACCTGCAGACTCGTGCTATGTGTCCCACTTTTCCACATTGCCAGCATATTTTGTCCTTAAACCAGCAATCCTTCTGGTCATGGGTTGTTCTGCCGCAGTGATAGCACTTTTCTGCTCCATATGCCATTTCATTGTTGCTATATTCTTGCGGTTTCTGTTGTATTTCCGCAGCTCCCCGTGCTGCTGCTTCGTAGGATACTGCCACGCTGAAAGCCTTTTCTAGCTTAAGGTCCTTTTCCGAAAGTAGTCGTTTCTGGGTTCCTTCACTCTGGAGCCCGCAGACAAACTTATCCCTTAAGGTATCTGCCAGTCCTGCTCCGAACTGGCAGTGTTTCGATAACTTGCATAGTTCCATAAGATAGTCAGCATTACTCTCGTCTTTGTGCTGGTTTCTTTTATGGAACTTCAATCTTTCTGCTATCAGCAGCGGTGTAGGGTTTAGATGTTCCTGTAAGATATTGACAATCTCGTCAAAGCTTTTCTCCATTGGCTTAGCTGGGGTAATTAAATTCGGCAATAGGCCGTACGTTCTCGCGCCCATCAAATTCAATAATGCCGACGCCTTCTTTTCATCGGCCACCTCATTTGCCTTGCAGTACACTTCAATTCTTTCCACATACATGGTCCAGTCTTCTATTTAGTTGTTGAAAGCAGTGATGCTGCCACTCTTCGGCATCTTGGGTGGTTTAAAATGGCGCCTCCCGCGCTTTTCCTTCTTCCCCAATGGATTAAATAGTAATGGCGGCGCCCCGCGGCTTTCTGCGCGTCTCCCTTTTGTTAATTAATTTTCTAAGTTTTATTCTTCTTCGACGCTGTCCACTGTGCATCTCTTTTCCTTCCCCTTTTTAAATTTTCTTTAATGCTGCCCGGCTCTTGAGCACCGGCCGCGCCCTGTGCGCTCCGCCCTCTCTCTCTCTTTTCCTTCCCGACGACGCTGCTCAGCCCCCTTGCAGAGCCGCTCGATCGAGCTCTAGCCCGCCGCAGTCTGGGAAGGGTCAGCGCACTACCTGCTACCAGCCCGATTTGCTGGAACACCTTGACTGGAGAGCCAAGCCCAGCTCTCCACAGCTTCCCCTGCGATTCTCTGAACTCTGATGGATCACTGGGCGGTTGCCCACGGTTGACACCCGTTGCTCTGGCTTCGACCTCCAAGAAGCTTCTTTTCAGGGTGTGTGGCAGTGTTTCGATAGCTTGCGCAGCTCAGTTAAGTACTCAGCATTACTTTCGTCTTTATGCTGGTTCCTTTTGTGGAACTTAAATCTTTCTGCTATCAGCAGCGGTGTGGGGTTTAAGTGGTCCTGTAGGATTTCTACTATGCTTTCGAAATTCTTATCCACGGGCTTCTCTGGGGTTATTAGGTTTCGCAGTAAGCCATAAGTTTTTGCACCCATGGAATTTAACAAAACCAGTGCTTTCCTAGCATCTGGCACTTCATTCGCCCTGCAGTACACCTCAATGCATTCCACATATGTCGCCCAATCTTCGACTTCATTGTCGAACGCAGTGATACTGCCACTCTTCGGCATCCCTGGGTGTGATTTAACTGTCTAAAATGGCATCTCCCACGCTCTCCCTTCTTCTCCGCTGGCACAAAATGGCATCTCCTGCGCTTTCCTTTCTTCCCGCGCTTGCCCTTCTTCTCCGCTGCGGCTTCAAAAATGGCGCCTCCCGCGTTCTCCCTTCTTCTCCGCGGCTCAATGGCGTCTCCCGCGCTCTCCCTTCTTCTCCCCGTGGACGCGGTTCAGCCCTTGAGCCCTGGCACGTTCTCCTGTGCGCCTTTCCCGTTGCCGTCGCTCAGTCCTGAACCCGGCTGCTGCTTTACCCTCTCTCTCTCTGTTTTGTTTTTCCTCGACGCCGCTCGGTTTTCAACCCCCGGCTGCGCCCTGTGCGCTTCACCCTCTCTCTTACCCCGTCGACACTGCTCGGCTTTTTCTCTGCCGTCGGTCGGTTCCAGCCGCCGCTGTCCGGGAAGGGTCTGCGCTGTACCTGTTGCCAGCTTGTTGCTGGATCGTCGTGGCTGGGGAACCAAGCCCGGCTCTCAACAGCCTCCCCTGCGATGTTCACTCTCTGCCGGACGACTGGGCGGTTCCTCGTGGTCGACGCCCGTGCTTCTGGCCTCGACTTTCTTCCACCGCCCTCCCGGAGCGAATCCTTGAAGGATAATGCAGAGTTGCAGGTAGATTTGAATCGACCTTGTTGCCACTGTTGAATCCGTGATTCTTAAAGTATGATGTTTTCCAATAACTACACGGAGGCTGTAACTTAACAATCAACAGGTGTTTACTGGAGGAGGGTAGTGTAAAGACTGACAGTACAGAGGCATGCTCAAGGCTTATATACAGGTGTGGTCACTGCCGGTACTACAGTATACAGGAGCTGTAAAAGTAGTTCTCTCTTAAAGGTACATACACTACAACCTATATGTTAATAATAATTCCAATGTACTTAATCGTGTGAGGTAATAAGGCGGAAGATTTAGAAAAGATAATCAAGATAGCTTATTTTTCAACACTATATTATTCCAGAACAGTTTTGTTAATATTCGGGTTTTCAGGCCAAAAGGTCCTACATTCATTTCCTGCTCTGTGCCGAGTGATCTGATCTCAGCTGGGCAACAGTTAGTGTCTCAGCTGCCCTCAGTGCTCCTGAGTCCAAGTGTGGAAAAGTCAGCTAGGGTCACTACTCCTCATTGTTATCCAGTGCCTCATGGTGGACGGTGAGGGAGTGCTGGGTAAGGACAGGATTGGGCTGAGCTGTCATGCCTTCCAAAAGTCTGCTGTCATTTCACTGCCTGGCCTCATACATGAACGGTGGTCATTTGAGTGAGGCACCAGAGGAGGGGAGGGTAGGTGACCGTGTAACTGTAGCCCAGCAAAAATCAGCTCCTTCAGGAAAGAAGAGATAAAAAGGGAGAAGAGAATGGGGGCTGTTTTCCAACTTTGCTTCAACAATTTAGGAATGTCACCTTCAAAGTTAGGAAAAGCAGCTTCTCAGACATATTCTCCTTACCTAAGGAAGGATACATTTGCCATAGAGGGGTTCACCAGACTGGTTCCTGGGATGGCAGGATTGTCCTATGAGGAGAGATTGAGTAGACTAGGCCTATATTCTCTAGAGTTTAGAAGAATGAGAGGTGATCTCATTGAAACATACAAAATTCTTACAGGACTTGACAGGGTAGATGCAGGGAGGATGTTTCCCCTGGCTGGGGAATCTAGAACCAGGGGTCACAGTCTCAGAATAAAGGGTCGGCCATTTAGGACTGAGATGGAATTTCTTGACTCAGGAGTTGGTGAATCTTTGGAATTCTCTACCCCAGAGGGCTGTGGAGGTTCAGTGTTGAGTATATTCAAGACAGAGATCGATAGATTTTTGAATATTAAGGGAATTAAAGGATATGGGGATAGTTCAGGAAAGTGGAGATGAGGTAGAAGATCAGCCATGATCCTATTGAATGGCGGAGCAGACTCGAAGGGCCAAATGGCCTACTACTGCTCCTAGCTCTTATGTTCTTATTGTTGAGATACAAGAGAAGAGGGTGGAGTCAGATGAATCAAAAAATGCTGGATTGAAAAAAAAACAAATGGAAGACAAAAAACATTAAAACATGAAGGAAATTTACTCATTTGGTTTTATCTAACTCTACCTTTAGTTCTATCAAACAAGCTATAATCTCCAGAAGTAAAAAGTGAGGTGTTTCTAGGTGGACAAGTGTTAGCTTCATCTTTGATTTGGTGAAGAAAATGCCTATATTCTAATTGTCTGTTTATTCGATAATTTTAATGTAGCCCAACCTGAATAAATAAATAATAGACTAAATAAGGAGAAACTGTTTCCAGTGGCAGAAGGGTCAGTAACCAAAGGATACAGATTTAAGATAATTGGCAAAAGAACCAGAGGCAACATGAGGAAAACATTTTTTATGCAGTGAGTTGTTACAATCTGGAATGCACTGCTTCAAAGGGTGGTGGAAGCAGATTCAATAGTAACTTTCAAAAAAGGAATTGGATAAATACTTGAAATGGAAACATTTGCAGGGCTATGGTGAAAGTGAAGGAGAGTGAGACTAATTGGATAGCTCTTTCAAAGAGCCAGCACAAACACAATGGGCTAAATAGCTTCCTTCTTTGCTGTATCATTGTATGATTCTATGAAGCCACTTCTGCTTTAAGCAGAAGTTATTGTCCTTAAACCGTACATGACACTCACACACACAGGCCACCTGTGTCTATTTGAAATTGAGAGAGGGTGACATCAAAGTAAGATAATAAAACACAACGCAGAATATCCAACATAACCAGCCAAATTCTAGCAGAAAGTAGATTTCCTCCCTTCCGGCCATGTGATGCTTCCTTGCTGAAAAACTTTGCTGCATCTTTTATTTTTGAAGTTTGTTTGGATGGTTTAATTTTTGTTTCCTTCACTTGGACAGCTGTATTGCACACATTTACAATTGCACTGTGCCTTAAAGTGCATCTCAAATTCATATGCTATTCATAAAATGGTCCACAACCCATTTGTGTCTATGACTGTAAAAATAGCTTTTGTTTCTGAGTAAAATAATGCACAACCTTGGGCATTGTATAACTCAGAGTAGCATCAGCATGCGCAACAAGGAAAACTGGGACCCTCACCTCAACGGCCACCCACCCCCACCCCCCAACACCACCCCCCATCACTGCCTTTGTTACAAATTACTGCTTGAGACTGTAATTCCTCACTTTTCAGTTTACATTTTGTGCTATCTTAAAACTACTGTGCTAATGAGGATGAAATGTATGTGTTAGATCTGTGATTCTGAGAGTATGATGTTTTCAATAACCACACAGATGCTGTAACTTAACAATCAACAGGTATTTACTGGAGTAGGGTAGTCTCAAGACTGGGGGTACAGAGGCATGCTCAAGGCTCATATACAGGTGTGGTCACTGCCGGTACTACAGTATACAGGAGCTGTAAAAGTTCTCTTAAAGGTACATACACTACAATTCCTCCCCTTTTAGATTAGCAGTACCCCTAATATTCAAATAACAATTAACACTTTAACATGTACATTAAACAACAATAGTCCATTTATAGATTCAGTCTTTGGGGCGGCTTCCTGATCCTTTCGGGATAGCGCCTTTCCTGAGGTTCTTGTTCTTGGTGCGGAGGCGATTCTGGCCCCTTTTCGTCGGTTAGTTCATCGGTTTCCACTGCTACTGGTTCTGAGGTAGATGCTACTGGTATGTCGGGTTCATCCCCAGGTACTCGAGACATGGGGTTGACTTGTTCCTGTGACGCTAAGATCTGATCGACGTGGCGTCTCACAATGTTCTCCCCGACATCCACTGTGTACATTAATGGCCCCTGCCTTGTGCATATCGTTCCGGGTTGCCATTTCTCTGTTCGGTAGTCATGGGCCAAGACTGGTTGTCATACATTGAAGCTCCTTGTCGGCTTCTCATTGATGTGCTGGAATTGTTTATCCTCAACATTTCTTCGCACATTTGGTCTGAGCAAATCCAGACGAGATCTCAACCTTCGGTTAAAGAACATCATGGCCGGGGTCTGGTTGGTGACAGCATGTGTCGCATTTCTGTAGGCTAATAGGAAATTGTCCACCTTATGCTGTAGTGGAATTTCATCGTTGCACATGGTCTTTATCGCCTTTTTAAAGGTTTGTACGAACCTCTCAGCCAATCCATTAGTGGCTGGATGATACGGGGCGGATGTGTAATGCCTGACCCCATTCCTTCTCATAAATTTCCGAAACTCTTCGGACACAAACTGTGGTCCATTATCAGAGCAAATCTGCTCTGGCAAGCCGTTCCTGGCAAATATGGTCCGTAGGACTGCAATCATTTTCTCTGTAGTGGTTGAGGACATTTTTATCACCTCAGGCCATTTTGAGTGAGCATCCACTGCTATTAAAAACATTGAGTCCATGAATGGACCAGCAAAATCAATGTGCACCCGTTGCCATGGAGAGGAGCGCCACTCCCATGGGTGTAGAGGGGCATGTGGTGGTGCATTTTGGACCTTCTGGCATCCTGAGCAGCTCTTGGTTAGGTCCTCGATTTGTTGATTGATCCCCGGCCACCACACATAAGCCCTAGCAAGGCTTTTCATTTTCACCCCTCCCAGATGACCTTCATGAAGCTCATTTAGCACTCTCTCCCTTAACTTGGGTGGAATCACCACTCGGGATCAACACATCACTGTCCCTTGGCATACTGACAGCTGTTCTCTTCTAGATGAGAATGCTGGCAACAGTGAGTCGCCATGTGTTGGCCATCCCCTCACCGGCAAATCATATACCCGAGACAGTGTCAGATCATTGCAGGTCTCCTTCTCTATATCCGCGTTCGTTACTGGCAATCGTTCAATTATTGACGAATAATATATCTTGATAGGGTCCACTGCTGGTGCTTCCTCCATAGTAGGCAGTGGCAGGCGTGATAGCCCATCAGCGTTTCCATGCTGTTTCGTGCCTTTATATTCTATTTCATATTGATTCACCCCTAGAAACAGGGACCATCTTTGTAACCGTTGTGCAGTCATCACTGGAACGCCCTTCTTAGGATTAAAGATGGAGACAAGTGGTTGGTGGTCAGTCAGCAAGGTGAACTTCTGCCCATGCAGATAGTGGTTGAATTTTTTTACTCCCCATACTAGGCTGAGGGCCTCCCTGTCAATCTGGGCGTAGTTGCGCTCGGCTGAGGTTAGTGACCGAGACGCAAAGGCTACTGGCCTCTCCAACCCGTCTGGGAATTTGTGCGACAGCAACGCTCCAATACCATAGGGTGATGCATCACATGCCAAACGAATTGGTAGTGCTGGGTTGAAATGGGCCAACACCTCTTTTGATGTGATCAATTCTTTACACTTCTGGAAAGCTCGTCTACGTTCGTCATTCCACTTCCATGGTACCCCTGTTTGCAGTAGGGTGTTCAGTGGGTGTAATACCGTGGACAAATTTGGTAAGAACTTATGGTAGTAGTTTACCAGCCTGAGGAATGACCTCAGTTGTGACACATTTTCCGGTGCTGGAGCCTTGACTACTGCCTCAATCTTTTCAGGGGACTTATGTAACCTCTCTTCATCGATGACGTGGCCACAATACGAGATCTGCTTCTGGAAAAACTCGCACTTGTGCCGATTAGCTCGTAGCCCATATTCCTTTAATCTGGTGAGCACCTTCTCCAAGTTGGCGAGGTGATCACTGTCATTTTCGCCCGTGACCAGGATGTCGTCCAAATAACACTGGGTCCCTGGAATCCCTTGCAGGACTTGATCCATCGCCCTTTGCCAAATAGCTGGAGCCGATGCTACCCCGAACACCAGCCGATTGTATTGATAGAGACCTTTATGAGTGTTGATCGTGAGGTATTGTTTCGAGGCTTCTTCTACCTCCATTTGCAGGTACGCCTGGGCTAGATCAATTTTGGTGAAGCGTTTACCTCCAGATAGCGAGGCGAAAATATCCTCAATTCGTGGAAGCGGATATTGTACCGTGTGAAGGACTGGGTTCACTGTCACCTTAAAATCCCCACAGATGCGGACCTTCTTGGTTCCCCAGGCGTATTACTCAACGACCTCTTCATTACAGGAATGATGGGAGTAGCCCACTCGCTCCAGTCTACTTTGGACAGTACTCCTGAACGTTCCAACCCTTCCAGCTCTGCTTCGACGGCTGGTCTGATTGCATAAGGCACTGGTCTGGCGCTAAGAAACTTTGGGCTTGCATTTTCCTCTATTTTAATCTTGCTGTTATGCCTTTTAGTGTTCCTAGTCCCTCCTGGAACACTTCTTGTGCGCCAGTTAGCATTTTTGACAGTCGTCCAGGTGTGACGTCGTCATCCTTTTTGGCCTCAACCTTCAGTGCCTGTATGGAATGCCAATCTAATTGTATCTTCCGGATCCATTCATGTCCTAGCAGTGGTGGTCCTCCATCTGGCAATACATATAGGTCCATTTTAGGTATTTCCTGGCCTTTGTATATCACTTTCACCCTTAATTTTCCTTTGGGGTAGACTTTTTGCCCCGTGTACGTCTTCAAGACAATCTCTGTAGCTTTCAAGGGTATATGTGAAAATAGCCGCTTGTAGTCCCTTTGGTTTATGACTGTTAGGGCTGATCCTGTGTCCAATTCCATTTTCACTTGGACTCCATCTATCTTGAGTGTAACCCAGATAGTCTGGTGATCCTCCATTTTGGTTACCTTATGTAGTTTCAGACAACCCAGCTCCTTGCTTCTGGAGTCTGTGTCACTTTTCTGTTCGTCTGAACTACTGTCCATCACCCTGTGTACCTTTTTGTACTTCTCCTGTGGAGATTTCTTTCTGTTGGTTTTCTTCCCAGACCTGCAGACTCTTGCTATGTGTCCTGCTTTTCCACACTGTCTGCACACTTGGTCCTTGAACCAACAATCCTTCTGGTCGTGTGTTGTTCTGCCGCAGTGATAACACTTCCCTGTTCTATAGGACATTTCATTGGTGCCATATTCTTGCAGTCTCCATTGTATCTCTGCAGCGCCCCTTGCGGCTGCTTCATGTGATACTGCCATACTGAAAGCTTTGTCCAGCGTAAGATCCTTTTCTGATAGAAGCCATTTCTGGGTTCCTTCACTTTGAAGCCCACACACAAACTTGTCCCTTAACATATCTGCGAGTCCCACTCCAAACTGGCAGTATTTCGATAGCTTGCGCAGTTCCGTTAAGTACTCAGCATTGCTTTCGTCTTTGTGTTGGTTCCTTTTATGGAACTTAAATCGTTCTGCTATCAGCAGCGGTGTGGGGTTTAAGTGGTCCTGTAGGATTTCTACTATGCTTTCGAAATTCTTATTCACGGGCTTCTCTGGGGTTATTAGGTTTCGCAGTAACCCATAAGTTTTTGCACCCATGGAATTTAACAAAACCAGTGCTTTCCTAGCATCTGGCGCTTCATTCGCCCTGCAGTACACCTCAATATGTTCCACATATGTCGCCCAATCTTCGACTTCATTGTCGAACGTAGAGATACTGCCACTCTTCAGCATCCCTGGGTGTGATTTAACTGTCAAAAATGGCGTCTCCTGCGCTTTCCCTTCTTCTCCGCTGGCACAAAATGGCGTCTCCCGTGCTTTCCTTTCTTCCCGCGCTCGCCCTTCTTCTCTGCTGCGGCTTCTAAAAATGGCGTCTCCCGCACTCTTCCTTCTTCTCCGCGGCTCAATGGCGTCTCCCACGCTCTCCCTTCTTCTCCCCGTGGACACTGTTCAGCCCTTGAGCCCTGGCTGTGCTCTGCGCATTTTTTTTTCTGTGCGCCTTTCCCGTTTCCGCCGCTCGGTCCTGAACCCGGCTGCTGCTTTACCCTCTCTCTCTACATTTTGTTTTTCCTCGACGCCGCTCGGTTTTCAACCCCCGGCTGCGCCCTGTGCGCTTCACCCTCTATCTTACCCCGTCGACGCTGCTCGGCTTTTTCTCTGCCATCGGTCAGCTCCAGCCGCCGCTGTCCGGGAAGGGTCTGCGTTGTACCTGGTACCTGTCGTCAGTTTGTTGCTGATCGTCATGGCTGGGGAACCAAGCCCGGCTCTCCACAGCCTCCCCTGTGATGTTCACTCTCTGCCGGACGACTGGGCGGTTGCTCGTGGTCGACGCCCGTGTTTCTGGCCTCGACTTTCTTCCACCGCCCTCCCGGAGCGAATCCTCGAAGGGAAATGCAGAGTTGCAGGTAGATTTGAATCGACACTCGTCACCACTGTTAGATCCGTGATTCTGAGAGTATGATGTTTTTCAATAACCACACGGATGCTGTAACTTAACAATCAACAGGTATTTACTGGAGTAGGGTAGTCTCAAGACTGGGGGTACAGAGGCATGCTCAAAGCTTATATACAGGTGTGGTCACTGCTGGTACTACAGTATACAGGAGCTGTAAAAGTAGTTCTCTCTTAAAGGTACATACACTACAGTATGTAAGATGTAGATAGAGTTTTATGTATATGTAATGTTATTGACTAAAGAGCTTTTGCATGCAATATTTGCAAATGATTTCTCCTATTATTTTACATTCAAAATAATCTTCAGCGAATTGTGTTAGCAGACATTAACAAAATGGCTCTCAACCACTGCACTGTCAGAGGTGCTGTCATTCAGATAAGATTTTAAATCAAGGCTCTATCTGATCTCACAGGTGGACATAAATCATCCCATGGCACTATTCAAAGTAGAGCAGGGGAGTGCTCCAGGCCTCCAGGCCAACATTTATCCCTTAACCAACATCACTAGCACAGATTAACTGGTCATTTATCTCATTGCCGTTTGTGGGATTTTGCTATGTGCAAAATGACTGCTGTGTTTCCTACATTACAACAGTGGGGGTAATTTTAACCTAACTGCTTGGTGGGAAGCTGATGCCACCCTATTTTACTTAATTATTCATCAAATTATTGCATTCCTCATGCACCACAATCCCTCCAGCCCTCCACTCAGGTTGTTATTCTTGTAAAATAGTTAAGGACTTTTGATGGAAATCATTTTTAGCTAGTGTAGGTTTTCCAGCGGGTGGATTAGGTTAAGATTACCACTAATGACTACACTTCAAAAGTACCTCATTAGCTGTGAAGCACCTTGGGACATCCCGAGGCCTTGAAAGGCACTATAAAAATGCAAGTTTCTTTCCTTCTGTCCTCCTTTTTCCTTCTTTCATTCTTTAAAAATCTCTCAGAGGTCAATTGAAAATAAGCACAGTCTTAAAATATACTGTAATTTATATCAAAAGTAAAGCTAATTGATGATGATGCAAAACTTACTCCGAGCAGTGTAGTGGTCCCGGCTGAGTCCGGCTTGCCAAGTTTTCCACCTTTTCGTGGACTGGAAAGAGTCCTCCGATGATGATGTCTCCCGGTGCTCTGGCTCCTACAATATCATCAGGGATATTGCAAAGTTTGACTGGGTGGAAAAGAAAGGCCCAGCAAGAAACTGCGAGTATGACAAGTGTGGAAAACATGTTCAACAATTCATCAACACATCAGGCTGGATCTCAACTTAGACGCAACACATGAGAGGTGATTAGTACCTGTGAAAAACTGAATTCTAATGTAACACTACCCTTATCTGCTTTTACTGTCATTCAGCGGGGAGGAGCTATGCTTGTATCAAATTCCTCTCTCCGCTATTTTAAAAGACATTTTAACTTGTTTATTTTAAATGGTTGATGGCTTGATTAAAATATGAGAGACAAATTTAACACCGCACATTAAACAGTTGTACAATAACAGCATCAATAGTAAATTCTAGACGTTAAGGAAGGCAGTTGTTTTTTATTCCCGTCAATGTCAATTGTGGCTGTAATGATAACTCGTTTCACTAGGCAGGGTTTGTTGATATGGAAAGAAATTGATCTTATACATTTGAGCAGCAATTTAAATTTGATTTCAAATTAATGGTATCAAATCAAATTTCCTCTGGCACCTTTGACTTTGCACATTTGCTTACTTATCATTCGGCCTATTTATAAACCTCAATTTCTTTCTTTTAGAAATACATGCATAGTTTTAAAAGCATCTAGTCACTGTAGAAATCACTCCAGAATATAGACAAGGTGGTTTCTGCAACAGCTAAAGATTTTTAAAGGGCCGGATTTTGCAGTAAAAATAACGGTGAGGCTAACGGCCCTAACTAATTCTCCACATGCTTTCTTAAATCTTTCGGGCAGCTCACAAATATCCTGTTCCTGCCACCTGATGAAAAATCCAACGCTTTGCAAGAAAACATTCTGCCCCCATATCTTCATTGTATGGATATGCTCTTAAATATAGTTTTGCGCTTCATCTAGGTGCTACCTGAGTGGCAGGAATACCTGAGGTGCCTGGCAGATATGTGTGAATAAGAATCTCTTTGGATTGAGGAGGCCCTTACTTCCACGTAGCTGACTCCCCTGATGGACCAGCTGCAAGCACTGCATTGCTTTATTGAGAGACAACAGCATCATCCATTCCCATTTCAGCCATGCCTCTGCTGCTGGACACTGTCTCACCGTGTGGCACAACTGACCACAAAACATGTGTTTGCTATTGCCACCATCCTTCTTACAACACCATGGACACACGTCATGCATCATTCATGGAAGAATGGTTGCACTAGTTGGAGATGCACAATTCTGTAGCAGCTGCTTGCCTCTCTGCAACTATGATAGGCACTGAGCCCTGGATATACAAGCACGTGTTCTTATACCCAGCCTCTTGGTAATGACTTCTAGTAGCTGTTGTCCCAAGTCTGAGGTTCCTCATTAGCTATACAATGGCCACCTGTATTGTGGAAGGACTTACACAATGAAGTTTGTGTCAAGCAAGCTTACTTAATATTCTAGACGTCGAAGTCCAAAGGCACACACTAACTTGACTCATAACTGCTTAATCTAGGCCCTGATTCAAGGGGCTTTGGCAAAGAGGCTTGCCTACTGTGGGACTGAATCCCTCTCCAGAGTACCACGTGACAGATCAATGTGGGGTGAAGTTCTCCCTCTTCAGCTGCTTTCCCTTCTTGCTTCAAATCCACCCCAGTGCTGCTCCTGGCACTTGCACAGGGACCAGAGGCAGTCCATCCATTGCATTGCTGGGATTCTGAACAATGATGGAAAACAGTGTCTATGTACCATAAGCTTAACCTGTATTGGAATCTTGCAGTCATTGAAGAAAGAAGAGAAAGACTAGCGAGCCCTTCATCCCTTCTCAGCACGAAGAACAGTATCCATCCTTGAGTGGCCTACCACACTCCCATATCTTCCAGTCAGTACCTTTGAGGTATTTTCTTGGGCCATAAAATCCATAGCACTACATTTTCCTACTGTTCAGCCCATTGTTCAAGATGATGGGTAGAGACACTAGACTCAACAATACACCAACAATACAATATAATCTCTGAAAAGGGGAATCATAAATTTTCTGGGGTCAGGGAAGTTGCCCAATTTGCTTGCAAATAGCAGGCACCCACACCACCAGGGACACACTGAGGGCATCTGGTATATAAAGCCAACTGAAGGGCTTTCTTCTCCCGGGAAAGACATTGTAGATGTCCCTAGAGGCTGTTTAATTTTTTTTTAAAGTTTCCAAATCTTCGGGCGTCCAGGTCACATTCCCAGCCTGGATCCCTGGTGATCTCCACATCCTTGATGGGCCGCTCGCCTGGTCTCACCAGGTATACCAGTGTAACCCAACCCCGGGTCCAAATGAAAACCTGGGTCACAGGAACTCCAATATTTGAAGCCCACATTCCCTTGCATCAATGGCCGTGTTTGGGGTGGACAGTAGCTCCAGCTGGAAGTCCTGGTACTGGGAAGGATCCTGGAGTACCTGGATCACAGCCTAGCTTTTGGCCATTCTGACATATTCCTGCCAAAGTTACAGCAACAACTTAAAGAACCACTTAAAGACCCAGTAATAGTGTGATTCCCCTGTAGTTTTTGGGCCGCTTTTTTGTGGAAAGGAACTGTAAGTGCAGTCAAACACCAAGGATATGTGTTCCCCAAGCAGAATCGTGTTCACCAGTCTCAGAAAGGCAGCTCCAAACTGAGCTCCTGGTGCTGTTTAATGAGACTATTGTCACTCTCCCCCTCTCCCCACACAAGCTTTTAGGAATTTGGCACAACTACTGTCAATGCCTGCTGCCCTCTTAGCTTAGCATTCACTTCCCCCTAAAGCCTATTATTTGTGCAGCAGGCTTCATTGGGTTTTTCAACCTTCACGCAGATGAATTCTTGCTTTGACCTTTGGGTCAGATGCCAACTCATTTATAGTCTTCTTTCCAGACTTGTCAGGACATGAGAAGAATGTGGTGTATGTGCCTTTAAGAGCCCCTGTGTACTGTAATGCCGGTAGTGGCCACTCGGGCTATATAAGCCTGTATAGTGTCTTGTATCTTTTAGTTCACCTCCAGACTTTGTTCAGTAAACACCTGTTAAACCAGCTCCTGCATTCCGTGTCTCCATTAACACACGGATACAACAGTGGCAACGAATTGGAAACGGACTTACCTGCAATTCGGCAGCACCTCAAGGAGATCGATTCCGCAGGTGAAGGTCGAAGAAAAAAAAAAAGAAAAAACTCTGGTTTCACCAGCTAGCCGGGCTGGTGGCAGGTACTGCATTAATCCTTCCTGGGCGACGGGCTGGGGCTCGATCGGCTGGCTCTGCAGTGGGGCCGAGCAGCGAAGGCGGAGGCAAACAGAGACAGAGGGTGGAGCACTCGGGAGACGGCCAACACTGCAAAGCAGGTCGGCGTTCGGACCAAGCAGAGGGAGGGAAAAGTCCCAGAGAGTCCGGCGGGAACGAGTCTCCAACTATTAAAAATATCTGTATAAATAAAAACCGCGGAGAACAGCGTTGTCAGCAGCGGCAGCGGCGGGAAAGCACGGGAGGTGCCATTTTTTCTCGGCAGGGAAGAAAGGAAAGCGCGGGAGGTGCCATTTTTTTCAGGATGCCTAAGACTGGCAATATTACTGCTTTCGATAGTGATGTAGAGGATTGGACCACATATGTGGAAAGAGTGGAGGTATATTGCACAGCGAATGAAATAGAGGATGATAAAAAGGCATCGGTACTTCTAAATCTAATGGGCGCAAGGACATACGAGCTGTTACGAAACTTAATCACTTCAGCCAAACCGATGGACAAGAATTTTAAAGAGATTGTTGATACCCTACAGGAGCACTTAAACCCAACACCACTGCTGATAGCGGAACGATTCAAATTCTTCAGGAGGAATCAGCACAAGAATGAAAGTAACGCTGATTACCTCACCGAATTAAGAAAGCTGTCAAAGCACTGCCAATTCGGGGCAGGACTGGCAGATTCTCTACGAGACAAATTCGTCTGCAGTCTCCTAAGTGAAGGAACACAGAAAAGGCTACTTTCTGAGAAAGATTTGACACTGGACAAGGCTTTCAGTGTGGCTGTATCATACGAAGCAGCAGCAAGAGGAGCTGCAGAGATACAGCAAAAGCCACAGGACTTCGGCACCCATGAAATGACACGGGGTTTCGAGAGATGTTATCGCTGCGGCAGATCCACCCATGACCAGAGGGACTGCTGGTTCAAGGACAAAGCATGCAGGCAATGCAGAAAGATGGGACACATTGCACGTGTATGCCGATCTGGAAACAAAAAATCCACTGACAGAAAAAAAATCAATAAGGAAAACTACAGAAAGGTACAAATGATGACGGACAGTAGCTCCGAAGACCAGAAGAGCGATAGCGACTCCGGAAAAAGAGACTAAGCTGTCTCAAATTACATAATGTAATTGCCAAAGAAGATTACCAGACCATTTGGGTTACCCTCATGAAAGCGGGGTCCCCAGTTAAAATGGAGCTAGATACAGGATCAGCTCTGACCGTCATAAGTCGACGGGATTACGAGCGGCTATTTCCGCATATACCTTTGAAAGACACATCCATTATCTTGAAGACATATACGGGGCAGAAAGTATATCCCAGAGGGAAAATAAGGGTGCCTGTTGTATACAACGGCAAGGAAATACAGAAGTTGTATTTATACGTTCTGCAAGATGGTGGTCCACCGCGATTGGGACGTGAATGGATCAGGAAGATACGTTTAGACTGGCACTCCATTCAGGCACTGACGGTGACCAGTAAGAAAAAAAATGATGATGATGTCATACCTGAACGATTAAAAGACATCTTGGCCAACGCCAAAGAAGTGTTTCAACAGGAACTAGGAACCTTGAAAGGCGTCACCGCCTCAATAAAAGTGGAAGATGCGGCAATTCACAAGTTTTTTAAGGCAAGGCCGGTGCCATACGCAATTCGTCCAGCAGTCGAGGCAGAGCTGGAGAATTTGGAAAAGGCAGGCGTGTTATCCAAGATAGATTGGAGCGAGTGGGCAACACCCATTGTCCCGGTCATGAAGAAAATGTTGAATAATGATAAAGCTGAAGAACAGAGAAAAATTTGCATCTGTGGGGACTTCAATGTGACTGTAAACCTGATCCTTCACACGGTAGAAGATATTTTCGCCTCACTATCCGGAGGGAAACGTTTCACCAAAATTGACTTGGCACAGGCATATCTACAGATGGAGGTTGAGGAGGCCTCTAAAAAGTATCTCACGATAAACACACACAAAGGCCTGTACCAGTACAATCGACTGGTTTTCGGAGTAGCATCAGCTCCAGCTATCTGGCAAAGAGCTATGGAGCAAGTCCTGCAAGGGATTCCGGGGACTCAATGCTACCTAGACGACATCCTTGTAACAGGAGAAAATGACAACGAGCACCTTGCCAATTTGGAGCAGGTGCTCACTAGGCTGAGAGAACGGGGCATACGAGCAAATCGCCCCAAGTGCGAATTTTTCCAGAAACAAATATCATATTGTGGCCACATAATTAATGAAGAAGGGTTGCATAAGTCACCTTAAAAAAATTGAAGCGGTCATAAAAGCCCCAGCACCTGAAAATGTCTCACAATTAAGGTCGTTCCTGGGATTGATAAATTACTATCATAAATTTTTACCGAACTTGTCAACTGTTCTGCACCCTCTTAACGAACTGCTACAAACGGGAGTAAATTGGAAATGGAGCGAAGACTGTAAACGTGCCTTCCATAAATGCAAAGGCTTGATCACGTCCAAGGAAGTTTTGGCTCATTACAACCCATCACTGCCAATCAGACTGGCGTGCGATGCATCCCCTTACGGCGTAGGAGCGGTATTATCGCATAGATTCCCCGATGGCTCGGAGCGGCCGATAGCTTTTGCGTCAGGCTCATTGAACTCAGCTGAGCGTAACTATGCCCAGATTGACAGGGAAGCACTCAGCCTGGTATGGGGAGTGAAGAAATTCAACCATTACCTACACGGACAAAAATTTACCTTGTTGACTGACCATCAACCCCTCGTCTCCATATTCAACCCTAAAAAGGGCGTTCCCATTATGACAGCGCAAAGGCTACAGAGGTGGTCCCTTTTCCTAGGGGCACACCAATATGACATAGAATACAAAGGATCAAAACAGCATGGAAATGCTGACGGTTTATCGCGTCTACCGTTGCCAACGGTAGAAGAGGCACCTACAGTGGACCCAGTGGAGATGATCCACTCAACCATAGTGGAATGTCTACCAGTAACAAATTCTACCATTGAAAAGGAAAGAAGAAATGACCCGACTCTCTCACGAGTCTACGATTTAACGGTGAAGGGATGGCCAGCACATGGTGAACCACTGTTGCCAGCATTCTAGCAAAGAAGAGAACAGCTGTCAGTGTGCTGAGGAACCTTGATGTGTGGATCCAGAGTGGTGATTCCACCCAAACTCCAGGATAAAGTGCTAAAGGAGCTTCACGACGGGCATCTGGGTGGAGTGAAAATGAAGAACCTAGCCAGAGCGTTTGTGTGGTGGCCAGGTATCGACGGAGACATCGAAGAAATGACCAAGGGCTGTCTAGGATGCCAGAAGGTCCATAACGCCCCACCACAAGCCCCTCTACATCCATGGGAGTGGCCCTCATCTCCATGGCAAAGGGTACACATCGACTTTGCTGGTCCATTTATGGACTCAATGTTCTTAATCGCGGTTGATGCACACTCCAAGTGGCCGGAGGTAATAAAGATGTCCTCCACCACCACGGAAAAAACCATCACAGTATTAAGGACCATATTTGCCAGGAATGGGCTGCCTGAACAGATCTGTTCTGATAATGGACCGCAATTTGTGTCCGAAGAATTCAGGAAGGTCTTAAAAAACAATGGGGTTAAGCACTACACGTCCGCCCCATACCATCCCGCCACCAATGGATTGGCTGAAAGGTTTGTCCAGGC
Source organism: Somniosus microcephalus (assembly GCF_052327205.1). NCBI lineage: Eukaryota > Metazoa > Chordata > Chondrichthyes > Squaliformes > Somniosidae > Somniosus > Somniosus microcephalus. The sequence continues at coordinate 139,855,548 of NC_140995.1, forward strand.
CTTCAAGAAGGCCATAAAGGCCATGGGTAATGAAGACATAAATCTACAGCATAAGATAGATAACTTCTTGTTTGCATACAGGAATGCAACACATGTGGTTACAAACCAAACTCCCGCCATGATGTTTTTCAATAGAAGACTAAGATGCCGGCTGGATTTGATCAAGCCAAACATCAGAAGGGACGTAGAGAACCGGCAATTTCAAGGCATAAATGAAAGGCCAACTAGAACCTTCCAGATAGGTCAACAAGTTTTGGCCCGGGACTACCGTACCGAGAAATGGCAGCCTGGAACTATTTGCACACGACTAGGACCGCTGATGTATACCGTGGACATTGGAGAAAGCATAATAAGGCGCCATGCTGACCAGATCATAGAGTCATCCGAAAAGGGACAACCTACACCACAACTCTATACGCCTAATGATGAAGCAGAGATACCCATAGTATCCAGCTCCGATCCGGTGATACTGGAACCAGATGAACCCGACACTGGCATTCAAGCTGAATCGACCTTGCCAAAAGAACCTACTACACCACCGAAAACGACTACACCACCGAGGCGTTATCCGGACCGAGTCAGGAAGCCTCCAGAGAGACTGACTTATAATTGATTAACTGCAGCAAATGTGTAGATTATTGTTCTTGTAAACATGTTAATTAATGATTACTTAAAATGTTATGTACTGGTTGTCTAAAAGGGGAGGATTGTGGTGTATGTGCCTTTAAGAGCCCCTGTGTACTGTAATGCCGGTAGTAGCCACTCGGGCTATATAAGCCTGTATAGTGTCTTGTATCTTTTAGTTCATCTCCAGACTTTGTTCAGTAAACACCTGTTAAACCAACTCCTGCATTCCGTGTCTCCATTAACACACGGATACAACAAAGAACACATCAGACTGGAGAGTTAAGTTGATCATAAGGAATTAAATACTATTGTTAATATCCCATAGCTGAGTGCATTCACTTTTTCCCCTGTATCATTGAAATCTGTTTAAATATCATTCAATTAAATTATTATTCATATCATGCATACAACTGTCCTTTTAACTGTTCTTTGCTGTCTTTTCACGCAGTTTTCCTGATGTACATTCAAATGCGTGCATAAGCTACAAGTGAATTTGTTATTCAAATTGTTTTTTAAAATTCTATAAACAAACCATTAGTTGCTGGAAGCATTTGCCATTTTGACTCACACCCTATATACAACAGTGTAAGACCTAATCGGACAGGCTTATTGACTAGCTTTCCCAAATAGAAGGAGACAGTTATCACCATTCACAATGCCACTACTGCCATGGGGGTCTGAACACCCCCAAATCAGCAGGCAGCATGACATGGAGACCAGGAGCAGAGGTCACCTAGAGCTGCCAAAGGATGATGTTGCTATCTCTCCAGATTGCTATCCATCCACAGCAGGCTGCTTCCCCGTCTTGATAGCTCAGAAACTTGAACACGTTGTAAGAAATCGTGGATTAAAAGAAATAATAGTCTGTTACGGGTTCACTCGATCAGCAATTCGCCTAAGTTGATGACACAGAAAGATTCCAGTCATGTCAGAAAAATAGCTGTACAGAGAGCTGAATTATGAGGTCAGAACACAAAAACAGGCCTTCGAGTGGGCACAACTAGGGCTGATAAGGGATGCAGCAAGGAGCTGCAGGATAAACAATCTGTCTACGAGAGGGCAACAAGAACTTTAGAATAGAGATAAGGAGGAAAATTACCTCATGAGGCTGGGAGGGGGCTGTCATAAGTAGCCTCTCCCTTGTAATTTGGACAATAGGATGGGGAACAAATGATTGACACCAGGTAATCACCAGCCCACCGAAATAACTATGAATATAGATGACCGAGAGAGGAAATCAGACAGTTAGGGGCGAAGGCTTGTCTGAGGTGGCTATGGCCTGACACCTTGGTCAAGTTTAGCCTCTGAGGTGGCTGACGGCCTAACACCTCCAACAGCTCGAGGGATGACCCAATGGAAGTGACCGCTGCAGCAGACTGGAGGAATCCATCCAATCCGAGACCACCGTACTGTCTCACCATCCATCCGGTTGTTTTATTCCATTCCAGGGCCATAGATCGCCCTCATCTTTCATGGGTTGTATGTCTACTGCATCTATTTCAATCGCATGTAGTAATATCTGATTCTGCTTTAAACTGTAGCTCTTTAATAAAAAGCCTTACAACTCCTAAGACCCTTTGGGTAATCTGTGTGTGACCTGTGATCCAAATCTTACAACATACAGGACCAGTGCATCAGCCACTGCCTCAAGCTGGCCCACGTAGAGGGGTTGAGAGAGAGAGGGGTGGGGGTGCGGTGGTGTGGTGGTGCGGTGCTTGCTCACAGAGAACAGAAGATGCTTTGGTGCCATGAGCCTATCAATGACAATTATCTGACATCCTCCTGTCTGGTTCCTGCCACAAGATTTGCATCAGAAAGAAGCACGGGTTTAGTTAGATGAGCACGACACATGTCTACTGGCAAGAAGTGGAAGCACTGTGGTAGCAAGAACAATTTATTGGTTTAACTAGCTGATCATGAGAATGTTTTCTGAATCAAGTGTAAATGGCAGATGCTAACTGAGCACCTGGAGCTGAGCCACATGCCTCAACAGCTTTCTCAAAAATGTCCTCCTGCTCATCTTTTGCAGACTCCAGCTGCTGTTCCTCCATTTGAATGCCTCTGTCAATGGCAATGTTATGTATAACTAGCTAGGGAGCCCGGCGTTGCCGGGGCTGTTTTGGGGCAGGCGGTTTAAATCGAGTGGTAGGCTTTGGGGCGATGTCTGTGTCCGTTTGTGAATCTGGTGCTGGGTAACATTTTAAATCGAGTGGCAGGCTTTAGGGCCCTGTGTGTGTCACTGTCTGTGTACGTTTTGAAAGGTTGAAAAATGAAAGTGAAAGTACTTATGGCTTTGGGGCCCTGTCTGTGTCCCTTTGTGAATCTGGTGCTGGGTAACATTTTAAATCGAGTGGGAGGCTTAGGGCCCTGTCTGTGTGCTTGTATGTCTACCTTTTAGAAGGTTGAAAAATGAAAGTGAAAGTACTTATAAAACGTTTTTGGTAAATCTTATGTTATTTTTAAAAGACATACTAACTTTGAAAGTCGTTTTAGCTGCAAGCTGAAGTCATTTGAGGTGGAAGGTGAACAGAGCTGCTAGTGAAACAATGGCTGGAAGCTCCCCGAGATGAAAAGGAATAGTCCCGCCCACACACACACCGATTGGCCAACCATCAGGGGACCGTACTGTAGGATTGGTCAATCGTGACGGAACAGGATTGGTGGAACCTTGATGTCAGTCAATCAATGCTAGCAGATAATGAGTTTAATTTTGAAGGTTTTTTGCATAAGGCGCGAACAATTTTCGTCCGACCGAAAAGTAAATACGCTTAAAACCGTCTCTGAAGCGTAAGCTTTCTTTGGAGGTAACGCGTGTGTAGGTACGCCCTGTAACTTTTGAGTGTATACCCGAAACACGCACAGGAAATGACAGACAGATAGACAGATAGACAGAATGACAGAAGTACCGCTTTATATATATAGATAGATTGATAGATGCAGCAAGCAATAATAATCCAGAGCACTTTGCCAGGATTGAATTGGAGCACCCCATCTGATCAGTCCAGGCAGCAGAAACTTTGGTTCAGCACCTCTATGGCATTCTCTATGAGAACTCTAGTAGACATATGGGTTTCATTATATACGCTGCACTGCAGTGGAAGCCCAGCTAGATATGCGGGAGGTAAAGGAGAAGGGAAACCTTCAAGATGTTACCATACTGTAAGAATATATTGCCCCCAAATGCCCTTTTCCGATTTCTGCAAGGATGAATGATTATGTTGGCTGAGGTTTAGCAGGAAAACATTGAGGGAGCTTTACGAGCACCCTATAGGAGTAGGACTATTCTACCTACCAGTGAAGACCATCATGGCCTGAATTTTTTCAACATACAAGGGCAGAGTGAGAGCAGATCTGATGAAATTTGGGGCCAAAGTTTATTAATCCCATGGGAGCAATAAGCTTAAGCACTAGGCTTAAGTGGTGGCACATGGCTCAGTGGTAGCACTCTTGTCTTCTGTGTCAGAAGGTTATGGGTTCAAGTCCCACTCCAGAGTCTTGAGCAGGCTGACACTGCCAGTGGAGTACTGAGGATGTACTGCACTGCCAGAAGTGCCGTCCTTCAGATGAGAAATTAAACTGCGGTCCCAACTATCCTCTCAGGGTGGATGTAAAAGATCCCATGGCACTATTTTGAAGAAGAGCAGGGGAGTTCTCCCCATTGTCTTGACTAATATTTAGTCCTCAACCAACATCACTAAAACAGATTATCTGGTCGTTATCACTTTGCTGTTTGCTGTGTGCAAATTGGCTGCCACATTTCCTACTTCAAAAGTACTTATTTGGCTGTAAAGTGCTTTGGGACGTTCTGAGGTTGTGAAAGGAGCTATAGAAATGCAAGTCTCTCTTTTTATTGCCTGGCTGGATTTCCCAAACTTCAGGATTGATGGCACTCATGTTGCCCTTCATGTTGTTTCTGAGAGGAGTGCCCCCTATACGAAGAGAAAGGGTTTTTCTCAATTAATGTTGAGCTGGTGTGCAACCACTACCTTCTAATTCTGTAAGTTAATGGCCTAGAAATTGCGGTCGGAGGTATACCTCCGGAGTATGCCTCCGACCCACGAAACAGTTCCAAAAGTACCCCCTGGCGTCCAGGCTGTGACGAGTTGCGGTCTCGGGCCTCCAGGCAGATGGCAGCGTAAAGGCCCATGGATCCCAGGGACGCAGGCGGTTCAGAGGATTCCATTGCAATCATTTACGAAGGGAATCCCCTAATGATATCCAATGGATTCCCCAAATAATCATACAATGTACAGAATTGCAATAATTAAACAATGTACTGAATTGCAAATTTATTTATAACCAACCTCAATAAAAATTTAAATTTTTGATAAAATAATTTTAAACAGCTAAATCCGGGCCAATATTTGTATAAACTCATTTAAAGTGTATGTGCATAATTTGGGATTTTTAAATGTTTTATTTAAGCCTTATATATACACTTACACTGATGCAAGCCGGCCCTACGCCTGCCAAAAGAGTTGCGTGAGCAATTGCGGAGCAGTTGTTGGGCAAATAGCTCAACGCTGCGCCAGCAATACACATTTTTCAGGCAGTTCGGATGTTCTGTCAAGGCAACTGCATGTGGAATTCTGGAAGTTACGGGGCCTTTCAAATGGATTACGATGGCATACTCTGAGAGCACACCGTCACGGAGACCGCAATTTCAGGGCCAATTAATATTACGTCCAACTCCTCTTCCTCCAAATAGCACATAAATAAGAACCCCCAATCCTGCCAAAGTCAAGTGCCCTCCCAGCACTCCCAGGTGGGCCCAACAACAACAACTTGCATTTATATAGTGCCTTTAATGTAGTAAAAGGTCCCAAGGCACTTCACAGGAGCATTATCAAACAAAATTTGACATCGAGCCATATAAGGAGATATTAGATGACCAAAAGATTGATCAAAGAGGTAGGTTTTAAGGAGCGTCTTAAAGGAGGAGAGAGAGGTAGAGAGGTGGAGAGGTTTAGGGAGGGAACTCCAAAGCTTAGGGCCTAGGCAGCTGAAAGCACGGCTGCCAACAGTGGTGTGATTAAAATAGTGGGATGGGCAATAAATGCTGGCCTTGCCAGCGACGCACAGATCCCATGAATGAATTTTTAAAAAGGATGCGTAAGCAATCAGAATTGGAGGAGCGCAGAGAACTCAAAGGGTTGTAGGGCTGGAGTAGGTTAGAGAGATAGGGGGAGTGAGGCCATGGAACGATTTGTAAACAAGGATGAGAATTTTAAAATTGAGACGTTACTGGTCCGGGAGCCAATGTAGGCCAGCAAGCACTAGGATGATAGGTGAATGGGGCTTGGTGCGAGTTAGGACATAGGCAGCAGAATTTTGGATGAGCTTAAGTTTATGGAGGGTGGAAGATGTTTAAGAACTGTCCAGATTGTGTTCACAATACTTTTCAGCTATATAATTAATTTCATCTGAAAGTTTCCGTACCAGGAAAATATTGGCCTGGAATTTGTGGTCAGCGGCAAAGGGACGGCGCTCGCCCCTGACCTAGAAAAAAGCTGCTCTTTGAGATTTAGTGTGCTCCAGAGCATAGATTTCCCCATTTCTGATGTCAGTTTCAATTTGGTGCCATCTACAGGGGATCTGTGGCATCCAAGAACAGGCAGGCTGATCAGCCAATCAGATTGAAGAATTGTCACAGACAGCAAAACAGAAAGTAAAAAGCAGGGAATATAAATCACATTTAAATCATTGTACAGAAAGTGAAATAATGATTGGGACATACACATGGGGTTAAGGGAGAAACATAAATATCAGAATGAAAACTTAAATTCTTCTTTCTATTTTTAAAAAAATCTGCAATTTTTAAACATTCTTCTGAGGGAATGAAACTCCACATTTGTAAAATTAGTTTTGCAGGGCCAGAGAGGTTGTTCAGTAGTAATTGTGGCTTAGTATGCCGTTCAAAACTCAGTTACTCCTGATTGAACAAGGCCTTGCATTTTCATTGTTTTTAAATCGGAAATTGATAGCTTTTTGTTAACCAAGGGCTGGATTTTCATTGAGGAGGCGGGTAGGAGGCGGGACTACAGCTTTTGGGGTTGTAGTCCTGCCTCCATCGAGTTGTGGCCAACCCATGCGATTTTCACTTGATTGACCTTGTTGAGCCCACCCAGCGGGCTCAGCAGGCCAATTAAGGGCCATCCGGCAACAGGTGACGTCACAGATTGACATTTCATCCATGAAATATCAGCATTTGACAGCTGTTTGAAGCTGTCAAACACTGACAATCTGTACTCCAAGTTAATTCCTTCCTCTCAGGCTGATTTGGAGATCTCTCCAGAACAGAAAGCAGAATGCTACAGCTTTTGACAGCTCGCGGCCATTCTGCTTTCTGTGCCGGTGAGATGAAGGACTCCTGAGACCTGAAGGAAGGAAGGCTGTAAAGGTAAGTAAATGTAAGTAAAACTTCTTTAAACACTTTACACACACCAAACACACTTACCTCTTCACTCATGTACCCATCACTCTCGGACATCTCGAACCCTCCAAGTCCTTCAGCCTGACGGCCCACCTCGCTAACTTGCCGTGGTTTGGAGCCGTCGGGAATCCCACACTTCAGCAATAAAAATAGGGATTAGGCTAAAAGCTGCCTGTTAACTACCTGTTAACAGGCAGTTAATTGACACTAATCCCCTTCCCGCCTCGGGGTGGCGGGTCCCAGCACAGGTCGGGTATCCACCTCCTTTGAAACTGGCATGGAGGCGGGTTGGGGGTGGGATGGGTTCGTGCCCCCCGATTTCGAGATTTTAACCTCCCACACGCCTCCAATCCCGCTTCCACGGCCCAATGAAAATCCTGCTCCAAAGGTATTAAGTGATATGGGCCAAAGGCGGGCATATGAAGTTAGATCGCAGATCAGCCATGATCTCACTGAATGGTGGAACAGGCTCAAGGGGCTGAATGGCCTACTCCTGTTCCAATGTTCCTATGTTTACAGCACGAATAGTGTGTAACTAATTGAAGTTCATGGCAAAGCAGTGATTTCTAATGATTCCATCTGCCAAGACTGCGTCAGCGAGGCCTGTGGAGGAGCAGAGTATCACTGACATCAACTTCTGGATTTCCGCATTTAACTGTGCATATGCGGACACCAGAAGTTGCTGTCAGTGAGAGCTGACTGCAAAATCCAGGCCAATATTAATATTTATTACATCACTCATTAATTGAAAATTGACCAGCTAAAATTAAATTTCATAATTCCAACATGCAGTTTCTTTAAGAGAAATGCAAGCTTATTAGTATTCTAAAGTGCTCCAAACGGGATGACTGTGCAGTTATAACCTCAAGCAAGCTGCCAGAAATATGCTGTCTTGCCCTTGAGACACCTAGCAACCTGTGCAGATACTAAAGTTAACTGAGGTCCTCTAGTGGTATGACTAAGATATTAAAGCTGCAGTGCCCAATAACTACATTTGTTCCTTAACCAGTACAGGCAAATAATAAAAACCCGAGCAGGGCCATGTGTGGATTATGTATTTATAACACTAACTTCTATCCATTAAAAAAAAATTGTTTTATGGGATGTGGGCGTCGCTGGCAAGGTCAGCATTTATTGCCCATCCCTAATTGCCCTTGAGAAGGTGGTGGTGTGCCGCCTTCTTGAACTGCTGCAGTCCGTGTGGTGAAGGAACTCCCACAGTGCTGTTAGGGAGGGAGCTCCAGGATTTTGACCCAGTGACGATGAAGGATCGGCGATATACTTCTAAGTCAGGATGGTGTGTGTTGTGTCTGTACCTTTCTACCTAGACACAATTAGGGCTCAGAACCCAGAGATTCAAACATGAGGCTAACTTTATTCAAAAGGAAGGTTCTGGAGCGAACAGAACAAAGAGAACAAAAACCCAACCAAGAGAACAAACCCAACCATTTATCTGCTGTGACAGTGCCACCGCAGGTGGGAGGAGAACACATAATACATAACATAGTGTGACTTGGAGGTGGTGGTGTTCCCATGCATCTGCTGCCCTTGTCCTTCATTGCCCCATTTCTTCCAATCATTGAACTAAGGATGAAAAATAGATCACGGGGCCAACAATCCGACCTGCAATGCCTGAAACGCTTTAGCACTTTGTATGTCAGAGCCCTGCATTTTTTGGCACATAGGCCTCCTGGCTCCTCTGTTCTCAATGTGCCGAGTGTTGGGCAAAGAGGGCAGGAAGTGCCAAGGGCACACAGAGCCTTCACACCAATTGTGCCCGGGGCTCATCAAGGCCCCATTTGCAAACAGGTGCTACACGGGAGGCCTGCGGGGAAAGGAAGCAGATTTTCCTCAGTGGCCTTGATCTTCCATTAAGAATATCCAGCTTACCTTAACGTGTGAAGTTCGGCCTGAAACGGCTGATGTGCTGCTGTCACTTCCATCCCCAGAAAATAGTGTAGTCAAAGTGCCTGCAGCCCTTTATGAGCTGCTGGTGTAGAACACCCTTTCCCCGTGAATTTAGTGACCTCCCAGTGTGTGACATGAGCAGCATGCTGGGAGCAGCGTTTAAATATTATATTGAGTGAACCTCATATCATAGTGCAACGCCAGCACATTTGTGAGAAGGAGCACATAGTTTCTCTCGATTACAATCCTGCATCACATTATCAGGTCGCCTGTATAACAATATCACCCCCATTGTGGAAGTAATTAAACTCCACTGAATTCAGAAGGAACTATTTGTCCATGTAGACTTCAGCAAGTAAATAGAGGAGAAAAATTAATACTTATGGGACACTTGCAGCTTCAAAATATAAATTAAATTACACTTTATTGTTCAGTTAATTTAACCTTCATAGATGTCGTGGCAATTGGTGTGTATATCACAGCAGAGCAGGAGGCAGTGGAGGAGAAGTTGAGCTGGGAGGACAGAGGGCATAGAAGGCACTCAAGTTATAATAGCTACCCTAGGAGGTGGGTTTAATGAATTAGAATTAGCTACCTGGTTGTGGTGGTGAGCAGTTCCCGAGGAAGCTCGGGCTCACCAGGGAGGTGCAACTAATCACTGCCACCCTGTTCTACAGTGACTGTCAACCATCCACAGTGCACTAATTATGGCAATGAAGGACACCAATGCACTCACACTTGATCTTACAGGAATCTTGGAGGTCCCTAGAAGGAACAGCTCAAAAGTGACCCACTTTGATTGCTTAGCTTTTGGGAAACCACCATTTTATGTTTCGCATTTTGGAAGTATGACAGAATGCAAGACATATTAAAAGTGAATTCATTTCATTCATTTTCGCAGTGCCAGCATTGTATGTGTTTAAATTGTTTTGCTGCCATGTTTGTCTCTTGTGTGTTGTAAACTTCTCTTTGTTTGTTGTTTAAGTGCCCAATTACTAAGTGCTCCCTTAACTGGAATATCACTGCATAGCAGCATAGACATCTGGTGAGCTACAGGGGATGCAGAAGGCCTGCTGTCTGTATCTGTGACAAACCTGATCCATCAGTGCCAGCCTTTGTTATTATAATTACTGTGGACTTAGTGCTTTCAGACATGGCATCCACTGTCAACTGTGCAAGATTTCATGGTAGCATAGAGCTACCAGCCAACTAGTTACTTCTGCCCTAATCTATATATGCCACTGATGAAGGAATTTCCTCATGCTGCCCACTGCTTTGTGTGAGCATAATAGGCATCTATGAGGCTTTAGAATCCCTCTTACGTGGTTGCTTTAAACCATTCCTGAAGTGAGATAAAGATGAGTGTATCTTGGAAGTTGGATCCCAAACCGCCATAGTAGCAGTGAGAGAATTTATGCGAGATGTTCCTATTGTGTTCATGCCCTGCATAACTGTTTCTCCAACGCAGCTGCCATAGGGGTTGCCATGAGCTCAATAGTAAACTGCAGTACAGAAAACTACAGTATGTGTGATATGGCAGTGCATATCTGTGCACTGGTCACCCTCACACTACCTAGATCACTATTCACTGTTGTGTACGAGGAGGCAACTGATTCCACAATAGAGTGCTTAAGAGTTGTGTTGCTGTAACAGATGCTAAGGTCTGGTTCCCCATAGGGAGGCACAGAATGAATGGAGGCCCTAAAATGGTCAGTGAGGTTGAGCCCTAATGAAGAGCGAATGCTCGGGTGAAGAGTGGGAGGTCTTGAAAGACCAAGGGCTAAAAATTGAGTAGCGCCCCTGCGCCGGAAATTGAGTGGTTGCGCCTCAAGAGGGAAGTGGGGTGCTACTGGAAGTGCCCCACATCCCTCTTGGGGCGCTGCGAGGGAATATCGCGGCACTGCGTGCCGCGGTATTGCAGGCCTTCCTCCCCTTCTTAAAGGGGAGGGGCCTTGTGCAGAGCGACCCGGGGCCCAGCTGGGCCCCCGGGGATCGGGAGTGCTGACAAAAGAACCCGGCACTCAAGAAAAGTGCCGGGCTCTTGGAGCGCAGCCGACACTCCGTTGGGGGGCGTTCAGGAGGCCAGGGACGGGAGCGCAGGCAGGTGCTGGCAGGCGGCCAGCAACAAAAATGGCCGCCCCGCACCTCGTCTTTAAATTGCGCCTCCCCGGCTGCAGGTAGGCCCCCCTGACTCTGTCGGACAGAGCGTCCGGTGGTAAGTCAGGGGGCGCTCCCGAAGATCGCGGCCGGGGCACGAGCGCGGCGCTGCACGCAGCGCTGATGTCCTCGCCAGCGGCGCAGTGTCGCAGGGCGCTACCGGTTAGCGCCACCGCTAACCTCCCGCTGAATTTTGCGGGAGGCGTTGGCGGCGCCGCGCCCAGGCACTAGTTGCTTTGCGTAAGAGGGCGCTAACGGGAGGTGCAAAGCAACCCAATTTTTCCCCTTAAGACCTTATGAAAGAGGGACAAGCCTAGGGGGAGGCGGGGCTGGGGGTTGGGGTGGAGTTAGAGAAATTGGAAGGTGGTATAAGTAATTAGTGAATAAGAGTTTGATTGTTTTTGAGTTGTTGAATTTTTATGTATTTCTTAAGGTTATTTGTTTTATTTTTATGGATACAATAGTGACTCTCCTGTGGCATTGCACACAGTAAGTCACAGAACATTGTCTCTCTCTCTTACCTGTTTCCCATGTCATCTTGTTGCTGTTTCTCTCTCTCTCCCCCCTCTTCAGCTTTTATCTCTCTTTCTCTTCTGCTTGTCTCTCTCTAACTCTTGTTTTTTCTTTTCTCTCTGTCTCTTCTCCTTCTTTCCTTTCAGGTGGTAGCTTGGCCTGGTCTGGTATGGAAAGGAGCCACTGCTGGCTGCAGGCTGCATTTTCTAAAAGGAGGTTGTGGGAAAAATATGACACTTAGTGGCTCCCTTCCCATTCCCCTTACCCCAGGCCTAATTTTTTCCCCACCGCGCCATTCTCATCAAGTTCCATAATCCCTTCACCTTCCCACTATCTTCTTCTTGATCCACAATTCCCTCACTCCCATTGCTACCCTTACACATTCCCTTTGGAGCTTCTACCTCTTGCCCTTTATTACTATCCACTCAACTCTTGTACCTTCCCCTCCCCCTCATTCCACTCACCATGCCGTTAACTTTCACTTCTCACCCTGAACCTGTTTCTCTCCAACCATTCCTCTTTGTTCTTCTCTCCTATTCATTTCTCTCAAAGACATTTTGTTTGCTTTCAAAAAGTGTATTTTTAAAATTAATAACCAAGAAATCAAATTAGGATGAGAAAAGACATACTGCCTCTCTTTGTGTCTCTCTATCTTTCAGTCTTTCTGGTGACAGCAATTAGAATGTTTACATTTTCTAAATGGCAACAAAATACAGATTAGTTAATTAGAGGCTTTCCTTTTGCTTCAAAATTTAACTGCTTTTTTGAAAATGAATTAAAATTAGCATGAGGAAAGACACTCTCAGCTGATTTTAACTCCTGGCCGAGAATGGGTGGGCAGTGGGACCCTACCCAAGATGCCAGCAGCCGGAGTGGTAGCGTAAACGAGCTACAAAAAGGAATACAAAAAGAAAATTGTGAGTGATATCAAGATTAACAAAAAAGGTTTTTACAATTATATTAAAAGAAAAAGGGTAATCTAGTGCAATGTTCACTCTAATTTTCTTTTCTTGCGCGTGCTTTTAAATTTGCTGCACGGTATCTCTTTCAGCTTGTGAGCGGCCTGCGCGGGACCTCCCGATTGATGCGTGGCCGCGCACTTTAGGGGAAATATTGGTTAAGGGTAATGTGGGCCCTGGAGAAACAGATGCAGGTAATATTGCAAATGAAAATAAGGAAATGGCAGACTTGTTGAATAATTATTTTGTGTCAGTCTTCACAGTAGAGGAAGAGGATAATATACCTGACATTCCAGGGAAACTAATTAATGAATCAAGGACTAGAACTCACTAAAGTTAACATAAGCAAGGAAAGAGTATCAGAAAAAATAATGGGCCAGTAATTCCTGTCCCAACACGTGAGTACGGTTGGGGTACTCACGCGTCTGGCCGGAGGAAATGCTGGTTTTCAGCATGCACAGCGCATGCGGGGAAAACCGTCATTTCCTGCCCTCTGAACGAAGGGGTTCAGAGGCAGAACGCGCGTGACTGCACAGGCAGCACGTGCGCAGTAAAATTCCTTTTTTTTTTCAAAGTTGCGCGCGTGTAAAGGCCTCCGGTCTTTACGCGTGGAAAAACAAGACGTAAGTATTTAGTTTTTCAGGTAAGTGGGCTTTTAGTGCAATGTAGAAATTTTTTTTCCACAGGTTTGTTATTTTTAAAGAATTTACAGGATGGTAAGTTTAGTTTTAGACCCTATTTTTAACATTTTTATTTTTTTCAAAAAATTGATTAATTGTTTAAAACATTTTTAAAAACTTATTTATAGTTATTATAATCAGTGAGATGTTTTTAAAAATTTTATTTAAAGTTAAAGTAGTGTTTTGGCAGCCCATACTTTTCATGAGTTTGACAGCTCTTACTGTCAAACTCATGAATGTGTTTCCCCTCCCCTGATTGGCTGCACAGTGCTCACCTGATCCCAGCCGGCACATCGCACTAACTACGCCGCTGGATCAGGTTAGCACAGCGCGCCGACATCAGAACCAGGCCTGTGAAAGGAAATGCACGCAGGCCCGGGCTTCAGATGTCGGCGCGCAGGGTGAGTGCAGATCGGGGGCTTGCACGCGCGGCAAGCCCCCGATCTAATTTCAGGGCCATTGGCACTAAAGACTGACAAATCCCCAGGACTTGATGGTTTCCGCCCCAAGGTTTTAAAGGAAGTAGGTGAGGAAATTGCAGATGTTTTAGATTGGAAAATTCCAAATATAACTCCAGTATTTACGAAAAGTGAGAAAGAGAAACCAGGAAATTATAGACCTGTTAGTCTAACATCTGTTGTGGGGAAGTTATTGGAATCTATAATTAAGAACAGAGTGACTGAGAACTTAGAAACATTTGAGCTGATTAGAGAGAGCCAACATGGATTTGTAAAGGTCATGTCTAACGAACCTAATTGAATTTTTTGAGGAAGTAACTAAAGTAGTAGACAGGGAAATGTCTATGGCTGTAGTTTATATGGACTTCGATAAGGTGCCACTTAAGAAACTGTTAGTTAAAATCAAAGCTCATGGAACTGAAGGCATATTATTGACTTTGTTAGGAGAATGATTAGGCAGTAGAAGACAGGGATAATGCATATGTACTCAAATTGGAAGGACGTGACGAGTGGTGTCCTACAAGGGTCTGTGCTGGGGCCTCAACTATTCACTATATTTATTAATGACTTAGATAACACAATAGGGAGCCATATATCAAAGTTTGCCGATGACACAATGATTGGTGGCTCAAAAAGTAGTATCGACGGGAGCATAAAATTACAAAGCAACATTGATAGATTAAATGAGTGGGTAAAACTGTGGCAGATGGATTTGAATGCAGGAAAGTATGAGGTCATTCATTTTGGAACAATAAAGGATAGATCCGAGTATTTTTAAATGGTGTAAATCTAGGAACAGTGGCGGTCCAAAGAGAGTTAGGGGCCATGTGCACAGATCACTAAAATGTAGTGGTCAGGTACAAAAAATAATCAAAAAGTCTAATGGAATGTTAGCTTTTATAACTAGAGGACTAGACTATAAAGGGGAGGGAGTTTTGCCACAGCTATACAAAGCCCTGATTAGACCACATCTGGAATACTGTGTACAGTTCTGGGCACCGCACCTTAGAAAGGATATATTGGCTTTGGAAGGAGTGCAGCACAGATTCACCGGAATGTTACAGCAACAACAACTTATATTTATATAGCACCTTTAATGAGGTAAAACATAGAAACATAGAAGATAGGAACAGGAGTGGGCCATTCAACCCCTCGAGCCTGCTCTGCCATTTAATGAGATCATGGCTGATCACTCAAATTCAGTATCCTGTCCCTGCTTTCTCCCCATATCCCTTGATTCCTTTAGCCTCAAGAAATATATCCAACTCCTTCTTGAATATATTTGATGAATTGGCCTCAACTGCCCTGTGTGGCAGAGAATTCCACAGGTTCACCACTCTCTGGGTGAAGAAATTCCTCCTCATCTCAGTCCTAAATGGCTTACCCCTTATCCTTAGACTGCGACCCCTGGTTCTGGACTCCCCCACCATCGGGAACATCCTTCCTGCATCTAGTCTGTCTAGTCCTGTTAGAATTTTATAAGTTTCAATGAGATCACCTCTCATTCTTCTAAACTCTAGCGGATATAAGCCTAATCGATCTAATCTCTCCTCATATGTCATTTCTGCCATCCCAGGTATCAGCCTGGTGAATCTTCGCTGCACTCTCTCCATGGCAAGAACATCCTTCCTCAGATAAGGCGACCAAAACTGCACACAATACTCAAGGTGTGGTCTCACCAAGGCCCTGTACAACTGCAGCAAGACATCCTTGCTCCTGTATTCAAATCCTCTCGCTATGAAGACCAACATACCATTTGCCTTCTTAACCACCTGCTGCACCTGCATGCTTACCTTCAGCGACTGGTGCACAAGGACACCCAGGTCTCATTGCATTTCCCTTTTCCCAATCTATTGTCGTTCAGATAATAATCTGTCTTCCTGTTTTTGCCACCGAAGTGGATAACCTCGCATTTATCCACATTATACTGCATTTGCCATGCATCTACCCAATCACCTAACCTGTCCAAATCGTACTGGAGTGTCTCTGCATCCTCCTCACAGCACACACGCCCACCCAGCTTTGTGTCGTCTGCAAACTTGGAGATATTACATCTAGTTCCCTTGTCTAGATCATTAATTATATTGTGAATAGCTGGGGTCCTAGCACCAATCCCTGCGGTACCCCACTAGTCACTGCCTGCCACTCGGAAAAAGACCCGTTTATTCCAACTCTTTGCCTCCTGTCTACCAACCAGTTCTCTATCCAAGACAATACCTTACCCCCAATCCCATGTGCTTTAACTTTACACGCTAATCTCTTATGCGGGACCTTATCAAAAGCCTTATGAAAGTCCAAATACACCACATCCACTGGTTCTCCCTTATCTATTCTACCAGTTACATCCTCAAAAAATTCCAGTAGATTAGTCAAGCATGATTTACCTTTTGTAAATCTATGTTGACTTTGTCCGATCCTGTTTTCCAAGTGCTCTGCTATTACATCTTTTATAATGGACTCTAGCATTTTCCCCACTACTGATGTCAGGCTTACTGGTCTATAATTCCCCATTTTTTCTCTACCACTCTTTTTAAATAGTGGGGTAACATTAGCTACCCTCCAATACATGGGAACTGTTCCAGAGTCTATAGAATTTTGGAAGATGACCAGCAATGCATCTACTATTCCTAGGGCCACTTCCTTAAGTACCCTAGGATGTAGATTATCAGGCCCTGGGGACTTATCGGTATTCAATCCCATCAATTTCCCTAACACCATTTCCCTACAAATACTGATTTCATTCAATTCCTCCCTCTCATTAGATCCTATGTTCCCCAACATCTCTGGGAGGTTATCAGTGTCCTCCTTTGTGAAGACAGAACCAAAGTATGTATTTAATTGGTCTGCCATTTCTTTGTTCCCCATTATAAATTCCCCTGATTCTGACTGCAAGGGACCTACGCTTGACTTCACCAATCTTTTTCTCTTCACATATCTATAGAAGCTTTTACAGTCAGTTTTTATTTTCCCTGCAAGCTTACTCTCATAATCTATTTCCCCCCTCTTAATTAATCCCTTTGTCCTCCTTTGCTGAATCCTAAACTGCTCCCAATCCTCAGGTTTGCTGCTTTTACTGGCCAATTTATATGTCCTCTCCTTGGGTCTTATGCTATTCCTAATTTCCCTTGTTAGCCACAGTTGAGTCACCTTTTTTGTTTTATTTTTATGCCAAACAGGGATGAACAGATTCTGTCGTTCATCCATGCGATCTTTAAATGTTTGCCATAGCCTATCCACCGCCAACCCTTTATGTAACATTCCCCAATCTATCCTAGCCAACTCGTGCCTCATATCATCATAGTTTCCTTTATTTAAATTCAGGACCCTAGTCTCTGAGTCAACTACTTCACTCTCCATTTTAATGAAGAATTCTAACATATTATGATCGCTCCGCCCCAAGGGGCCTCGCACAACAAGATTGCTAATTAATCCTTTCTCATTACATAATACCCAGTCTAAGGTGGCCTGATCTCTAGTTGGTTCCTCGACATATTGGTCCAGGAAACCATCCCGTATACACTCTAGGAATTCCGCCTCCACAGTATTGTTACTAATTTGGTTAGCCCAATCGATATGTAGATTAAAGTCACCCATGATAACTGCTGTGCCCTTATTGCACGCGTCTCTAATTTCCCATTTAATGCCATCCCCAACCTCAGCATTACTGTTTGGGGGTCTACAACTCCCACTAACGTTTTCTGCCCCTTGGTATTTCTCAGCTCTGCCCATACAGATTCCACATCATCAGAGCTAATATCCTTCCTTACTATTGTGTTAATTTCCTCTTTAACCAGCAATGCTACCCCACCTCCTTTTCCTTTTTTCCTGTCCTTCCTGAATATTGAATACCCCTGGATGTTGAATTCCCAGTCTTGGTCATCCTGGAGCCATGTCTCCGTAAACCCAATTATATCATAATACGTCCCAAGGCGCTTCACAGGAGTGTTATAAAACAAAACAAAAATCTGACACCGGACCCACGTATGGAAAAATTAGGGCAGATGACCAAAAGCTTGGTCAAAGAGGTAGGTGTCAAATTTTTTGTTTTATAACACTCCTGTGAAGCACCTTGGGATGTTTTACTATGTTAAAGGTGCTATATAAACACAGTTTTTGTTATTGTTGTTAAGGAGCGTCTTAACTGAGGAAAGAGAGGTAGAGAGGTGGAGAGATTTAGAGAGGGAATGCTAGAGCTTAGAGCCTAGGCAGCTGAAGGCACGGCCACCAATGTTTGAGCGATTATAATCAAGGATGCTCAAGAGGGCAGAATTACAGGAGCGCAGATATTGTGGGGAGTTGTGGGGCTTGAGGAGATTACAGAGATAGGGAGGGGCGAGGCCATGGAGGGATTTGAAAACAAGGATGAGTTAAATTATGAGGAGAGATTACCTAAACTAATATAAAAAGGTAAGGGATGATTTGATTGAGGGTTTTAGGATTTTGAAAGGAATTGATAGGGTAGAGAGAATTTTTTTTCCACTGGTGGGGGAATCTAGAACAAAGGGACATAACCTTAAAATCAAAACCTGGCCATTCAGGAGAGAACTTAGTAAACACTTCTTCACATAAAGGGTGGAATTCTCTCCCACAAAAAGCAGTAGATGCTAGCTCAATTAATAATTGTTAATCTGAGATCAATAGATTTTGGCTAGCCAAGGGTATTAAAGGATATGGAGCCAAGACAAATGGATGGAGTTAGGATACAGATCAGCCATAATCTCAGTGAATGGCAGAACAGGCTCGAGGGGCTGAATGGCCTACTTTTGTTCTTTTGCAATTATATTAATCAAGTCACTGGTAAACTGAGATAAATAAACCACGTGTTAATGTACATACAAATAAAAAATGTTGCAAGCTAGGTTAACTATTGGCAATGAACAAAATCAGGTTGCCCTCACTGAGAAAATGAGCTCTTCTAATATTACAGGTCGCCAATAGACACATCAGGAATATAACAAATAATTTGAGATGAACAGTAAAATAATGAAGTTATAAGAAATCACAAGCCTCTTACTGTTAGATTAAAATACAGTTTATAAAATTAATCCAATATATAGATAAGCATATACACAATTCCAGTTTCCTCAGAAGTGCTGAATTAAAAACAGCTGTTACCATCGCTAGAATGTCTTGTCATGCTGTGTCCAAGATGCTTAATTATCACACAGAGCTGGATTCAAAACCCATAATTAGCAAACGTAAAACTCAAATGTCTTCAAATATAACTTCCGATTACGTGACTCATAAAAATACAATTTCTTTGATAGTTTTGTTGTACCTGAAGGTATCTGAAGCTGTTAGTTATTTGGCATGCATAGTAGAAACAGATTGTGACAATGATCCATAATAATTCAGTAAAAGGATTTTTGTCGCTGTAGTAACAAGTTTACTTTCAACAAGCAGCAGAAGACTGTGAAAATAAAGTAAGAATGGCTGGATATTTCTGAAATAAATAGATCGGAAATTAATTTGAAACATTTGAGTTTTACGTTTGTTTGCTAATTATGGGTTTTGAATCCAGCTCTGTGTGATAATTAAGCATCTTTGACACAGCATGACAAGACATTCTAGCGATGGTAACAGCTGTTCTTAATTGAGCACTTCTGAGGAAACTGGAATTGTGTTTATGCTTATCTATATATTGGATTAATTTTATAAACTGTATTTTTATATACACCTGTATCTTTCTAAAAATACATGTCTGTATATGTGCAAGCTATGGGAAGATTTGACTCAATAATGGTATTAAATATCACTTGGAACACTTTTTATTAGTATGTACATTAACACACGGTTTATTTATCTCAGTTTGCCAACAAAATTGATCTAATCAGTGACGTGATTAATGTAATTGCAACTCCCTCTTGTTTTGAAAAATTCCAATTCAGCTACAGAATCATCTGCTAAATTGTCTAGCTATAATTTGTTTACAATCTCTTTACAATTATGCACTTGCATGTCTACATTGTGTGGCATTTATTTTTGAAACTGCGAGATAAAACATGGTGCACATCATTTCCAAATTAACCTTTCAAAGCACTGCATCAAATAGTCGAAAATGAAATGAAAATGTGGAGCGACTGTTGCGGGAAAGAAGAGTAAAGAAGGGAATTACTTGCATCCTGTGTGTCATTGACTGGTATCGTAGCAACAGCAGAATCAGGGTAACATTAGCTACATCAAGCTGCCATCAGCATTCAGCAACCTTACTAAGTCAACAAATAGAAATCAGGCAACTCCAAAATAACAAGATGTGCTCTACTCCTCCAGACAGCAGTTCAAAACCTCCTGACTAGTGAGATTTGGCTAGCACCTATTGTACTTTTGAATTATTTATTTTCTGCCCACCAAACATTGGAAACCTGCTGGATTTGGTCAACCTCTGGCTCAGCTCTACGCGGTCCATGCAAATGACTCTGACATACACTGGCAATGTTGAAAGGGTTACATGTTGTTTTGTGCAGCTTTGACAGACATTTTCTCTCAATCTCTCTATTAACATTGGTCTTTGAGCCTCAAGATCAAACAAAGCTTTCGAGGTAAGTGGAAATTATTCTATTTTTGTCTACAATTGCTGCCATTTTGGACAATCGTTTGACTGACAACATTCTCTCCAAAGTTCCCCCTGGTGATTTGGATGTACCAATCAGGGGTTAAACTTTTATAGTAGAATTCATAGGATGAGACCCAGAGGTTTTTTAATGCATAAATAACTGTATTTGTTTGCACTGTCATAGATGACACACATTAACATTTGGTATTCTAATATTTACACTTCTCATAAATAATGCATCTGTGGTTAACAGGATTGTTAATAGGATTATTATTGCACTTCATTAGTGAGGCTTGAAGGGACTGGTTGATAACAGGGAGGATTGCCTCTGCACTGTGTAACAATATCATAAACCCATTCTTTATAAACAGGCTTCTGATTTCTTTATGCATTGTGCATAAAGTAAGTCATCACTATCTTTGCAACAGTGCTGAATAACTTGCTATTAAATACATGCCTTAAAAATTCACCATAATGTAATTAATACCAATAAAAATTGTATTTATATTTGGGCAGCACCCAGCCAGTAATAAAGTTTAAATTTTATATAAGATAGCATTGTAGGTTGTAGTGGGAGCAGCAAGACCTACTGATCTAATGTCACAATAGACACAATAATTAAATGAGTACACATCCATCTGTGATAATAATCTGATTGTGTATAACACATAGTTCAAAATTATGACAAACATGTATGTTTGTTTCTTGAGAGTGAGAATCTTGGAATTAAGGAGACTTGACACAGAGAGAAAGTGAGTGAGAAAGCACAGTAAATGATAGCTATCGAGACAGTTTCTACTATAGACTGGTTCTATAGTAAACCTGTTTAGTAAACCTTACCAGTTTAGTGCAGTTACAATAGAATGTATGGAAATAGTTGCGTTTTTATATACACCTCTGCATAAAAGCTTTCAAAAGTCAATAGGGCAATTCTGATGTTGATGGTTTTGTTTTTGGCTTTTTCTACCCTTCTTATCCAAGGGCTTTCAGCTTCTGATTTTTATGCCTTTGAGTGTCTTCAGTAGCCTTGATATCCAGATGAGTTTTCAGTAATGCACCCAAGATAATAAAGAGAATAATCTTTCTATTAATTGTTTTTAGCTGCTGTAAATTTATTCTACCTCATAGTATTGCTCTCCCTTCATTGTTAAGTGCTAGAGAATTTTATCTTCAGACCCCATTTTGAGTTAATATAGTACATGCATTTACTTACAGTGGATATCCTCCTTTCTAACACCTCAAAAGAAATACAATAAAAGGTCATAATCTAATACAAGTTTATTCTTCGTGGAATACTGTTGTATATGCAGTGTTTCATTCCTTGTATATATACCACTGTTGGAGCTGAAACTGGCTTGAACTATTCTCCTGAGAAGTCCATGGCCAATTTTCAGATGCAAACAGCTACGGATCCGTATATAGCCTGAAAAACAGGCCTCCTAGATTTGAATAACTGTTCGCGTTAAGATTGGTATAATTCTCAATGTAGCTGGCTTTTAAATTCTTTATGGACTGTGACTGGATTTAAAAGGATAATCACCAAGCTAAAACTACACCTTCATTTTTGTCACAGTTATGACCCTTCTGTGCCCAAATACTAGCACAGACAAGCTGTAATAGACTGAAATTAGGCAGAATCAGTCCTCACTGTTATGTCTTCTAGCGCTCGTAGTGCTTTGTAAAGACGACTCTGGACTCGGTAGTTTGTAATTATAACTACTGTTTTATTTGTGTTGTAATGACTGCCTGCCGCATGGTGCGGGGTGATATTTCCAAGTCCTGTGCGGCGCCTGCGCACTACTTTCCCAGCATCGTAGTGCTGCTACACTTGATTTGAGTGTTAGTACACTTGTACAATGTAGTCCCAACATAACTATGTAACATCCCTCTTTCCCAACAAAACTAATTACATCAATTTTCTATTTTACAATGTTTCCAGTTGAATAACGTTAACAAAATACAGAACGTGAGCTTTCTTTGCTCAATTTATATACAGATATTTGTCCATGTTGTTTTACTGTTCTGTGCGAATTATAATTGTCTTTATAATTATTCGCGATACCGCTCAGGTGGTTGTATTTTACTCCTCCATCTTGTGAACTTGGCTGTAACTATTCCTTTCTGCAGTGTTTTGGTGTGTTCTTTTCTTGTTGCCGGTGCTGTCGTGTTTGGCTCTGGAGAGTGCATGTTTGCAGTTGTTGTATTTGAGGTGTTTGTTTCTGGCATTATATTGTTTTCCGTGTCTGGTACCCTAACTGCTGTTAATGTTGTCCGCTGTTTGACAGCTTCAGGTGAGGGTCTGATATGGATCCTGTTTCGCCTGTATTGGTTTCCAGGTTCTGTCTCTACCAAGTAAGATCTTGGAGTATCAGCTTTTCCAATAACCTTGGCTGGACTCCATGGCCTAGAAATTCAGTTGCGTGCACCAGCCGTTAGCGCCTTAGGAGGAGTAGATCTCGAGCGCTAGGCACTTAGCGGCCGGGCGCAGGGCGATCTGCGCCTACGCCCAACTTCAGTAGACATTTAGCGCTGGCGCAAAGTGTTTGCGCGCGCTCAGCTGCGCGCACAGATTATGACGTCATTTCCTCGTGCAACGCCCTTTGTGCGCCCCAATCCGGAACTTCAGTCGCGCCCGCCCAATGTGGGCGTGGTGCTCCTAAGAACTGTGAACTGGAACGCAACAGAGGCCATGCGGGCCTCGGGGAGCGCTAATTAAAGGGCACTTACCCTGAACTATAAAGGCCAGCCATTTTGCAGCAATCACTCTTGTGCAACGGATTTCTGGACAGAGACCAAGGAAGAGAGCTTACTGCTTTGGCCCAACATAGGAGAGGTATTTTTGGCTTCAGGCCAGAGCTTGGCAATTCGCCTTCATTGTGAGGTCATTGTTTGCCAGTATATTATGGGGGCTGCATGGGGTGCCAACCCTCAGTTTCAGCATTATGTGCGAAGGGCTCGCAGACGCTGTGTGTGAGGGGCAGCCCTGGCTAGACGCAGAGGGGGCAACAGGCGTCGGCAACCTAGGCCTTACCCACTCAAGAAATACCGTCAGCAGGTGTCCTATCTCACCATGCCTGCCGCGCAGTGTGTTAGGAGGCTGCGCTTCAGAAGGGAGGTGGTTGCAGAGATCTGCCAGCTGCTTCACAGAGATCTGCGTCCACAGCTGAGGTGCAGGACGTCTCTGTCGGTGGAAGTGAAGGTCACGGTGGCTCTGAACTTCTATGCAAGCGGCTCCTTCCAAGCCGCTGTTGGGGACATTGCTAACATATCCCAGTTCGCCGTGCATTGCTGCATCCGCCAGGTGACCAATGCCCTTTTCAGAAGGAGACACCAATTCATCTCCTTCCCCATGACCCTGGAGAAGCAGCAGCAGCGTGCAGTGGGATTTGCGAGAACAGCGGGCTTCCCTATGATGCAGGGCGCCATTGACTGCACGCATGTGGCTTTGCGGGCACCTATCCACAATGCCGAGGATTACCGCAACCGGAAGGGCTACCATTCCCTCAATGTACAGCTGGTGTGTGACCACAGGCAGCGCATCCTAGCTGTCAATGCCCGCTTTCCAGGCAGCAGCCACGATGCATTTATCCTGCAACAGACTACTGTGGCTGACATGTTCCAGGCACAGCCTCCCCCAAGAGGATGGCTTATCGGGGACAAAGGCTATCCTTTGTGTACCTGGATCATGACCCCGCTCCGTGCGCTCAGGACCCCTGCTGAGGAGGCATACAACGAAAGCCATCAAGCCACTAGGAACATCATAAAACAAATGATTGGTGTCCTCAAGCAACAGTTCCGCTGCCTGGATCGTTCCGGAGGATCTCTGCAGTATTCGCCGGAGAGAGTCTCCCAGGTCGTGGTCGTCTGCTGCATGCTGCACAACCTGGCTATCTGCAGGACTCAGGCACTGCCACCTCACGCTGGAGCACCACCTCAGGAGGAGGAGCAGGAGGAGCATGAGGAGGAGGAGGAGGAGAAGTACCAGCCCAGGAGGGAGGCACAAGGTCCAAGGGCCGCCCGTCGGCGGCTTATTGAACGTCACTTCTAGGCCCCCTGTCAGGGAATGGCTTGTGGCAATGAAGGGACCTGAATGCAGCCGCTCCGCAAGCCCTCAGCCGGTTAGGGCAACAACCACTTCAAACATCGAACATGGACAAGCTGAATAAATAAAATGCTTTATTGAACAAACTCAGGGCCCTTCCCACATGAAACCCAAAAACAGACAACACACCCAAAAAACTGTCAGACACATGACTCACTCCCACAACCTGGGGAGGAATAACAAAACATTTTCACAAAAATGGCCTTCATCCTCGGCCTTACAAAAACAACCATCCCCATAAACAAAACAACCATCCCCATATAAAAACACATTTGCCCACACCCTCTACTTTGTGGCCCGCGAGGGCGATTCCTTGACCAGCCTTTTGCGGCCCCTGGCCGCCCTGCTGCTCCTCCTCAAAGTGTGCCCAGTGGCTGCTGCAAGGCTGGGGGAAGGCTCCTGAGGGGCACATGACGTGACGGGAGAAGGCCTTGGGGGGTCGGCCTAGACGAGCTCTGGCCCTCGAGGGGCCGGCTGGTGACTGCTGCAGCTGTGGCTGGGCAGCAGCAGTCTCTCCAGCAGCTCGCCGCAGCTCCACTGGGGGAGTGGCAGTGGCGGCTGCAGGAATGGGGGCAAGCTGGCTGATGGCAGGTGCTCGCTGCTCGCCTGAGACACTGGCACTCGCCCGGGCCAGCACTGCAGCATGCGCAGCAATCTGCTGAAGGACAGACCGCTGTGCTGCTGCAGCGCGGCGGGTGCCCTGGCGATGCCTGGCTGACACAGCGAGTGTGGCAGCAGTGAGTGCCCGTACTGCCCTGGTCTGTGCCCGCATCAGACCAGCCAGTGACTGCACGGCACCACTGATCACCTGGCGACTCGCGGACTGCTCTGCCCCGAAATCGGACCGACTCGCGGACTGTTCTGCCCCGAATTCTGCCCGACTCGCGGACTGTGCTGCTTCGAATTGCTCGAAACTCCTGGCCTGTGAGGCGCCGAAATCGGCCACACTATGAGCCAGGGACTCGATGGCCTCAGGCAACCGTGCCACAACCCCCATGAACTCGGTGTGCCGGCGATCCGAGTCCACGGACATTTGATCGAGGAGGCGCACCTCCTTGGCGAGGACCGTCTCCGGACTGGAGGCCAGACTCTCCCTCTGGGGAGAAGGCCGCTGAGCTGGCCGACCCTTCCCGCGTTGCTGGATGCCACTGGGCCCAGCAACTACACTCCCCTGCGACCCTTCCCCCCTCTGGGAAGAAGGCCGCCGAGCTGGCCGACCCTTCCCGCGTTGCTGCACGCCACTGGGCACAGGAGCTACACTCCCCTGCGACACTTCCCCCTGGCTGTTCTCCAGGGAAGATGTGTCCCCTCCATTGGCATCCCCTGGCGCGGCTGAGGGTTCCCCTGATGGGCCGCCTTGCTCTTCCTCTTCCTCCTCCTCTTCCTCCTCTTCCGAGGGGCTGTCACTGGCAGCTTCAGGGACCTCCTCCTCACCATCTGAAAGCAGGAAGGCACAAGAGTAGCTTTAGAGTGAGGAGAGGGCGTCAGCGAGGGAGGCATGAGTGGTGGCATTCAGCGCATTGGTCGGACAGTGGCAAAGGATGTAGATCTGAAGCGCAAGTGGGACGAGAGAGGTCCAAAAGGTGATGTCCTTACCATTGGTGCCCAGAACAGGGTCGGCATCTCCAGATGCAACGGGGCCAATCACCCGGGCACCCATGAGGCTACCCACGCGCTCTTCAAGGTCACTGAGCTGCTGGATCTGGGGACCACCTCCCCCAGTCACAGTCCGGCTCTTCTGATTGTGTGCCAGCTTGGCCTGCAAGAGAAAGGACGGCCTCTAAGTACAGTGTGGTGCCCAGATCTTGTGTGCACTGCCTCCCATGGTCGAATAGCTTGGCCAGTGTGGTGCCGTGATCTTGTGTGCACTGCCTCCCATGGTCGAATAGCTTGGCCAGTGTGGTGCCCTGATCTTGTGTGCACTGCCTCCCATGGTCGAATAGCTTGGCCAGTGTGTAAAGTGCAGAATGTGCAATTGATGTTCATGCCAGTCCCATAGCTGCTGGATGAGGGCTGGCCATTAGGGCTTTTAGGTCCCTTTGCCCATAATGTGAGGTGCACATGCAAGGATGAGGAGGACACTGGAAAGGGGACTCACCCTGACAATCCTTGTGAGGTCATTGAACTTTTTCCGGCATTGGACACCAGTCCTGGGGACCTCGCTGTTGGATGTGACCCTGTGGGCGACCTCCCTCCAGGCTTTCCTGTAGACGCTGGTGGCAGGCTTCTTGCCACTGTCCAGGAACAAGAGTTTGCATCTCCTCTCCAAAGCCCTAACCAGCACCCTCAAATCATGGCCAGTGAAGCGCTGCGCTCGTTCACGGGCCTTCTGCATCTTTCCCAGCACTATTTCTGTTCAGCAGCAGTGTTTAGGCCTAGCTGGAGGGCTGCAGTGTCCAGGGCGTGGCAGCAGACGAACTCGACCCTTCCCCCTTTAAGAGCTGGCCGGCGCCAGGGTGTCTGCTGTCAATCAAGAAATGACCGCACCTGCGCTGCGCCCGGCCTCGGCGGTTTAGCTCAGCACCGCCGGCTTTGCGCCTAAAGATAGTTGTGTAACGCTAGTTTTAGCGCTCGAGCAAACTCTTAGGGCGAAGCTACTGAATATCGGCGAAGTGGCCTCGACTTTGCGCCGGGCGCAAACTTTAGCGGCCGCACGACTTTTCCGCCCCAAAAGTGGCTATACTGAATTTCTAGGCCCATGTTCTCAACAACGGATCTTGTATATGCACTGATTGCCCATTTAGCAGCTCCGGTAGTGGTTTTGCATGCTTGTTATAGTGTGTGCTCCCTGTAGCTTGTTTTTCCATCAGCTTCTGCCGAATGTCCTCTTGGTCCTGGGGAGGATATACCTTTGCTGGTAGAGTTGTTTTGTATTTTTTACCGTTTAGTAGTTCTGCTGGTGATTTCGAGTCTGCTCTCAAAGGTGTCGATCTGATTGCCAAAAGGGCGAGATCTTGGTCTTCTCCCATCTCCTTACTTTTAATGAGAGCTCTTTTGACTGTTTGGATCTGTCTTTCAATAAATCCGTGTCCCCTTGGGTAATGTGGGGATGAGGTAATTATTTTAAATCTGTATTTTCCAGCCAGTGCTCTGAATTCGCTGGAGGTGAATTGTGTCCCATTGTCACAGATGACCTTCTCTGGGATGCCCTGTTCTGCGAATAAGTTTTTCGCAATTTTTGTGATTGTTGTGGCTCTCATGTCGTTTATCCTTCTGACAAAAGGAAATTTTGAGTAGTAGTCTGCTACAATGATGTACCACTCCTGGTTGCACAGGAACAGATCTGCTCCGACCGTGTGCCATGGTCTCGGGGGTACTTCCATTTGAATCATCTCCTCCTTCTGCTGTGTGTTTCGGTATTTCTGGCATATGCAGCATGTGGAGACCATTTGTTCTATGCTTTTGTACATGCCTATCCAGTACACAGCTGATCTGGCTCTTAGTTTACATTTCTCCATCCCCATATGGCCTTGGTGTATTAAGCGGAGAAGTTCCGTTTGCATCGTTTTTGGTATTATGATTCTTGAGCCAACAAGGAGAACACCGTCCTCCACCGAGATGTCGTCTCTGATTGTCCAGTACTGTCGGATTTGGTTTTGGACCTGCTAGATCTTCTCCGGCCACCCCTGTATTACCTGTTGCATGAGTAGTAGCAACTCCTCTTCTTTACCAGTCTCCTCTTGAATTTGGCTAAGCTTTGTGGGAGTAACATTTACGAGGTGGTGTATTTTTACTGTCAGGCCCTTCATCTCGTGTTTTTCATGTGGTGACAATCGAGACAATGCATCTGCCAGTGCCATTTCTTTCCCTGGCCGGTATTTTAATTCGAAGTCGTAACTTTGGAGTCTTAACAGTAACCTTTGCAGTCTTGCTGGGGCCTTGCTTAGGTTTTGCTTGTAAATTTGTTCAAGTGGACGATGGTCACTCTCTACCTCGAATTTTCTTCCGTATAAGTAGGTGTGGAACTTTTCGCATCTGTATACTACTGCCAATAGCTCTCTTTCGATGTTTGCGTATCTTGTCTCTGCTGATGTCAATGTCTTCGATGCGAAAGCTATTGGTTTTCCTTCCTGCATGAGGGCTGCCCCTAGCCCCCTGGTAGAGGCATCTACCTGTAGGGTGACAGGTTTTTTTCTATCGTAATAAGACAGGCTGGTTTCTTTACATAATAATTCCTTTAGGTGTTTGAAGTTCCTCTCATGGGATTCTGACCATTGGTATTCGGTGTCTTCTTTAAGTAATTCTCTTAGGTTCGCTGTGTAGTCTGACATGTTCAGGATGAAAGAGCTCATATACTGGACCAAGCCGAGGTAGCTTCTCAGCTCCTTCTTGTCGTTTGGAGGTTTCATCTCTGCTATCGCCTCGACCTTTTTGGGATTAGGCTTGACACCCTCCGGTGTGTAGATCATGCCAAAAAATTTGCATTTCGTACTTTTAACGATGCACTTCTCAGCATTCAGCTTGATGCCAGCCGTTCTGGTGCGCTCCATGGCCTCGTGCAAGTGCACGTCGTGGTCTCTTTCATTTGATCCGTAAACTTGGATGTCATCAGCGATTCCAATGGCTCCTTCACAGCCTTTGTACGTTTCATCGATCTTTTGTTGGAAGATGTCTTGGCTGACTTTCAACCCGAATGGCAGCCGCAGGAATTTATAACGCCCCAATGATGCATTAAAAGTCGTCAGGTTAGTTGATTCTTCGTCCAGTTTTACGTTCCAGTAGCCGTTTCTGGCATCCAGTTTGGAGAAGACTTTGGCTCCTGCCAGTGCTGGTGTGATTTCTTCTAATGTTGGTGTGGGGTAGTGGTCCTGCTTTTTTGCCTGGTTTAAGTCTTTGGGGTCCAGACAGATTCTGAGCCGCCCGTTCGGCTTTTCCCGTACCACAATCGAGTTTACCCAGTCTGTGGGTTCAGTGACCTTTTGATATACCTATCAATTCATTCCATGAAAAGCGACGAGTTAAGATAGTAACTATAGGTTTTTATTGGCTAAATAACAGAGCCCACCCTCGTGGGTGATCGGTTCCAACAAGGAAGAATACTAGCCAAGCGGTCACCTTTATACCTGGGCAAGCAGGCGGAGCCATGGGCGGAGTCAGCTGAGATATGCCTAGGTATAACAGCGTGCGTGGCAAGAGGGAACCTTGTGTAGTGATAACAACAGTGTAAACAGTGATAACAACAGTGTAACAATAGTGAACGGTTGTGAACGATAACAGTGGTTTACCACACCTTTGCGATTATTTCTTTCTCTTCCATTTCTTTTAGTTCGGTGTATAATTTTTCTTTTAGCTCGATGGGTATTTTTCTTGGAGCGTGGATGACGGGTTTTACCTCTGGATCTATTGTTATATGGTACTTGAACTCCCCGAAGCATCCTACAGTGTCATCAAAACATTCTGGATACATGTCCATCAAATGTTTCATGTCCATGATTTGTGGACGATTCTCCAGTGGGGTGTTGCTGTCGACTTTCAGTGATGTTTTTGTTAGTTCGTGGTTTACCGAGATTAACCCCAGCTTCTCGCAACTGTTTAATCCCAGGATCGCTGATCCCTCGGAGTCGGTCACATAGAACATGCAGTTGATGTTTCTGCTTTTGTGTGTTCCTTTTATATAGGCTGTTCTGAGTTGTCTGATCTCGCTCCCCCCATACGCTGTCAGCATGATGTTGTTTGCTTTTAAACATCCTCTTTTCGGGTATCTATCTTCGCCCAAGTTTTCGGGGAAGATCGTCTGGTATAGCCTCAGTGGAAGGATGTTGCTCTGAGCTCCTGTGTCCAACTTTACTTTTAGATTGACAGTTGTGGGCTGTCCTTCGATCCTCTTTTTAATCTGGATGATAGTGTGCCATTCTTTCTTTGGGGTGCTTTCCGCTCTGGACGTTTCGTGTAAGAGAACCTTTATGGTTTCAATGTTCAGAGCTTTGTCATACCTGCAGTCTTCATCATCTTGCTCACCCATGGTATGGATTTTGTTTTTCTTTTGTTGGTTCTGCTGCCCACCTCTGCTTTTGGTGTGTAGCCCCTCTCTTTTATCTCTGCACATCTTTTGCCAGTGGTTTGCTTTACCACACGTGTTGCAGCTTGTTCCATACGCTGGGCATTTTCTTCTGTCTGTGTAGTCGTGTTGTCTTCCGCAGTTTCTACACGTATTCTTTCCGCTGTCATATACTTGTTTTTGTGTGCTGTGCTTTTCGCGCACTGCATCTACTCTGTGATCCGGTTCGGGAGTTGTCCGCACGTCAGCCGTATGAGTATTCAGCGTTTTCATCTGTTGTTTTGTGGCTTCGTGAGCCCTCGCTGTATCTATGGCTTCTGATATTCTGAGCTTTTCTTTTCCTATTAGTTCTTTTTGCACTTCTGTATGTGCTGATCCCCATATTAATTGGTCTACCAGCCTTTCTTCTAGTTCCGTAAACTTGCATTTGCTGGCTTCGTTTTTTAATCTCGCCAGGAAATTGTCAGCCGTTTCACCAGGTTCCTGTCTTAAGCTTTGGAATTAATATCTGTGTATGCGGTGGTTTGATTTAGGCTCGAGATGGTTACTGAACTTTTCATAAATCTCCGTAGGGTTCATTTTATCCTCTTCGGATAAACTCCAGCTGTTATAGAGATCTAAGCCTTTTTCTCCCGCCCACAGTAGAATGTAGCTGACTTTTTCCTCGTCAGAGGAGCCTTTCAGGAAACTTTTAAATGTAAGCTCGCATTTTTGCTTAAATTTCCGGAAAGCTTCCACGATATCGTCGGCTTCCCAGTTCATGATGGGGAGCATATTCGCGGTCAGTGCATTGGACGCCGCCATTTTAGCTGCCCGTACGATTCGCGGTTACAACGCTGCAGAGTTTACTTTTAAATTTCTTTCTTCAATCTGATATCATTTTTATTTGCGTAAGTTTTACTCACTTATACCGCTGCCACCATGTTATGTCTTCTAGCGCTCGTAGTGCTTTGTAAAGACGACTCTGGACTCGGTAGTTTGTAATTATAACTACTATTTTATTTGTGTTGTAATGGCTGCCTGCCGCATGGTGCGGGGTGATATTTCCAAGTCCTGTGCGGCGCCTGTGCACTACTTTCCCAGCATCGTAGTGCTGCTACACTTGATTTGAGTGTTAGTACACTTGTACAATGTAGTCCCAACATAACTATGTAACACTCACCCACTAAAGTTTCTGGTCAGTTCTTAGGCAGGTGGGTAGAATCCCCATCTGAAGCAGTCAGGATTGTTGAGGCAGACCTTTCAGGCCGGAGGTCATTTAAAAGAGAGAAATGTTGAAGTAAATATTTTTAGCCCTTTTCTGGGACATATTTTAAAATTTTATTTGTTCAAAAAATATTATGACATCACTGTACAGTTTTTTAGCGCAATACTTTCAAGAGAATACAAGAGCAAAGTAATTTTTTTTATTCGTTCCTGGGATGTGGGCATCGCTGGCAAGGCCAGCATTTATTGCCCATCCCTAATTGCTCTTGAGAAGGCGGTGGTGAGCTGCCTTCTTGAACCGTTGCAGTCCGTCTGGTGAAGGTACTCCCACAGTACTGTTAGGGAGGGAGTTCCAGGATTTTGACCCAGCGACAATGAAGGATCGGCGATGTGCTTCTATGTCAGGATGGTGTGTGACTTGGAGGGGAACTTGGAGGTGGTGGTGTTTCCATGCGCCTGCTGCCCTTGTCCTTCTAGGTGGAAGAGGTCAGGGGTTTGGGAGGTGCTGCCGAAGAAGCCTTGGTGAGTTGCTGCAGTGCATCTTGTAGATGGTACACACTGCAGCTATGGTACACCGGTGTTCGAGGGAGTGAATGTTTAAGGTGGTGGATGGGGTGCCAATCAAGCGGGCTGCTTTGTCCTGGATGGTGTCGAGCTTCTTGAGTGTTGTTGGAGCTGCACTCATCCAGGAAAGTGGAGAGTATTCCATCACACTCCTGACTTGTGCCTTGTAGATGATGGAAAGGCTTTGGGGAGTCAGGAGGTGAGACACTCGCTGCAGAATACCCAGCCTCTAACCTGCTTTTGTCGCCACAGTATTTATGTGTCTGGTCCAGTTAAGTTTCTGGTCAATGGTGACCCCCCAGGATGTTGATGGTGGGGGATTGTGCGATGGTAATGCTGTTTAATGTCAAGGGGAGGTGGTTAGACTTTCGCTTGCTGGAAATAGTCATTGCCTGGCACTTCTGTGGCGCGAATGTTACCTGCCACTTATCAGCCCAAGCCTGAACGTCGTCCAGGTCTTGTTGCATGCTTCATTATCTGAGGAGTTGTGAATGGTGCTGAACACTGTGCAGTCATCAGCAAACATCCCCATTTCTGATCTTATGTTGGAGGGAAGGTCATTGATGAAGCAGCTGAAGATGGTTGGGCCTAGGACACTGCCCTGTGGAACTCCTGCAGCGATGTCCTGGAGCTATAATGCTTGACCTTCAACCACCACAACCATCTTCCTTTGTGCTAGGTATGACTCCAGCCAGTGGAGCGTTTTCCCCCTCGATTCCCATTGATTTCAGTTTTACTAGGGCGCCTTGATGCCATACTTGGTCAAATGCTGCCTTGATGTCAAGGGCTGTCACTCTCACCTCACCTCTGGAATTTAGTTCATTTGTCCATGTTTGGACCAAGGCTGTAATGAGGTCGGGAGCCGAGTGGTCTTGGCGGAACCCAAACTGGGCATCAGTGAGCAGGTTTTTGGTGAGTAAGTGCCACTTGATAGCACTGTCGACGACACCTTCCATCACTTTGCTGATGATTGAGAGTAGACTGATGGGGCAGTAATTGACCGGGTTGGATTTGTCCTGCTTTTTGTGGACAGGACATACCTGGGCAGTTTTCCACATTGTCGGATAGGTACAAGTGTTGTAGCTGTACTGGAACAGCTTGGCTAGATGCGCGGCTAGTTCTGGAGCACAAGCCTTCAGCACGATAGCTGGGATGTTGTCGGGACCCATAGTCTTTGTTGTATCCAGTACACTCAGCCGTTTCTTGATATCACGTAGAGTGAATCGAATTGGCTGAAGACTGGCTTTTGTGATGGTGGGGACTTCAGGAGTAGGCCGAGATGGATCATCCACTCGGCACTTCTGGCTGAAGATGATTGCCAACGCTTCAGCCTTGTCTTTTGCACTCATGTGCTGGGCTCCACCATCATTGAGGATGGGGATATTCATGTAGCCTCCTCCTCCCGTTAGTTGTTTAATGGTCCACCACCATTCACGGCTGGATGTGGCAGGACTGCAGAGCTTTGATCTGATCCGTTGATTGTGGGATTGCTTAGCCCTGTCTATAGCATGCTGCTTCCGCTTTTTAGCATGCATGTAGTCCTGTGTTGCAGCTTCCCCAGGTTGACACCTCATTTTTAGGTATGCCTGGTGCTGCTCCTGGCATTCTCTTCTACACTCCTTATTGAACCAAGTTTGGTCCCCTGGCTTGATGGTAATGGTAGAGTGAGGGATATGTCGGGCCATGAGGTTACAGATTGTGGTGGAATACAATTCTGCTGCTGCTGATGGCCCATAGTGCCTCATGGATGCCCAGTTTTGAGCTGCTAGATCTGTTCTGAATCTATCCCATTTAGCATGGTGGTAGTCCCACACAACACGATGGAGGGTGTCCTCAGTATGAAGACGGGACGGGCCTCTGCTACCAATACTGTCATGGGCAGGTAAATTGGTGAGGAAGAGATCAAGTAGGTTTTTCCCTCATGTTGGTTCTCTCACCACCTGTCGCAGGCCCAGACTGGCAGCTATGCCCTTCAGGACTCAGCCAGCTCGTCAGTAGTGGTGCTACCGAGCCACTCTTGGTGATGGACATTGAAGTCCCCCACCCAGAGTACATTCTGTGCCCTTGCTGCTCTCAGTGCTTCTTCCAAGTGGTGTTGAACTTGGAGGAGAACTGATTCATCAGCTGAGAGAGGGCGGTAGGTGGTAATCCGCAGGAGGTTTCCTTGCCCATGCTTGACCTGAAGCCATGAGACTTCATGGGGTCCGGAGTCAATGTTCAGGACTCCCAAGGCCACTCCTTCCCGTCTGTATACCACTGTTCCACCACCCCTGGTGGGTCTGTCCTGCCGGTGGGACAGGACATACCCAGTGGATGGTGATGGAGGAGTTTGGGACATTGGCTGATAGGTATGATTCTGTCAGGCTGTTGCTTGACTAGTCTATGGGACAGCTCTCCCAATTTTGGCACAAGTCCCCAGATGTTGGTGAGGAGGACTTTGCAGGGTCGACTGGGCTGGGTGTGCCATTGCCGTGTCTGTCCGTAGCCGGTGCCGAGGTCGATGATGGGTGGTCCATCCGGTTTCATTCTTATAATTGTGTTTCGTAGCAGTTAGTTACAACTTATTGACTTGCTAGGCCATTTCAGAGGGCAGTTAAGTGTCAACCACATTGCTGTGGGTCAGGGGTCACATATAGGCCAGACCAAGTAAGGACGGCAAATTTCCTTCCCTAAAGGATATTAGTGAACCAGATGGGTTTATATTAATACGTACTAGCTTTTTCTTCCAGATTTATTTATTTAACTGAATTTTAATTCCCCAGCTGCCATGGTGGGATTTGAACTCATGTCTCTGGATCATTAGTCCAGGCTTACTGGATTACTAGCCCAGTGACATTACCACTACGCTACCGTTCCCTAAATTTGGTGACATAGAATCATAAAGCACTGAAGGAGGCCATTTTGCCTATCGTGCCTGTGCTGGCTCTTTGAAAGAGCTGTTCAATTAGTCCCACTCACTTGCTCTTTCCCCATAGCCCTGCAAATTTTTCCTTTTCAATATTTAGCCAATTCACTTGATAGTCACTATTGAAATTGCTTCCACCACACTTTCAGGCCGTGCATTCCAGATCATAGCAAATCTGTGTCCTCTGGTTACTGATCTGACTGCCAGCGGAAGCAGTTACTCTTTATTTACTCAAAACCCTTCATAATTTTGAACACCTCTATTAAATCTCCCCTTAACCTGCTCTGCTCTAAGGAGAACAGTCTCAGCATCTCTAGTCTCTCCACATAACTGAAGTCCCACATCCCTGGTACCATTCTAGTAAATCTCCTCTGCACTTTCTCTAAGGCCTTGACATCCTTCCTAAAGTGTGGTGCCAAGAATTGGGTACAATACTCCAGCTGAGGCCTAACTGGTGATTTATAAAGGTTCAGCATAACTTCCTTGCTTTTGTACTCCATTCTTCTATTTATAAAACCCAGGATCCTGTATGATTTTTTAACAGAGCTTATCAACTTGTTCTGCCATCTTTAAAGATTTGTGTATGTGAACCCCCAAGTCTCTCTGTTCCTGCACCCTCTTTAAAATGGTACCATTTAATTTATATTGCCTTTTGGCATTCTTCCTTCCAAAGCACATCACTTCACACTTCTCTGCATTAAATTGTATCTGCCATGTGTCTGCCCATTTCACCAGTCTGTCTTTGTCCTCCTGAAGTCTGCTACTCTCCTCTTCACTGTTTATGACATTTCTGAGTTTTGTTTCATCTGCAAACTTTGAAATTATGCCCTGCATTCCCAAGTCCAGGTCATTAATATATATCAAATGGAGCAGTGGTTCTTATACTGACCCCCTAGGGGACATCACTGTATTCATCCCTACAGTCTGAAAAACTGCCATTCACCAATGTTCTCTCTAAGCTGCGCGTCTGCGCAGCTCTCTGCCAGTCCCGTGCAGCCTGGGACCGGCTTTTCCAGTGTTAACTTTCGCGCATGCACGAAACTGTGAAATAAAAATTAGGGGGAACATTGCCATTCCCCACTACTCTCAGCTTGCTGTCCCTTAAACAATGTCATATCCACGCTGCCACTGTCCCTTTAATCCCATGGGTTTCAATTTTGCTACCAAGTCTATTATCTGGCACTTTATCAAACGCCTTTTGAAAGTCCCTATAGACAAGATCATCCGCACTTCCCTCGTCACCCCTCAGGTTTCTCTGAGTTAGTGATGGCTACTAATGTCTGAAGCCATCCTGTTCAGTTTTTGCCCAAAACACTTTGCCCCAACACCATCCCCCTTCCCTGGCTGCTTGCTCCGACTGAACCAGATTGAACCTTGGTGTCTTGCTGGACTGAACTGAGCTTCAAATGTCATATTGCATCCATCACTGACTGCTCACTTCTACAACAAAACCCACCTCTGCCCTTAAACAAACACAAAATACTGTGGATGCTGAAAATCTGAAATAAAAACAGAAAAGGCTGGGAAAAAATCAGCAGCACCTGTAGCGAGAGAAACAGAGGGAAGAATTTTCACCCCCACTATGGGCGGGAGTGGGTGGGTTGGAGGTTTAAAAATTAAAAATCGCATGAGGCAACCCCAGCCCACCGTGTACATGCCTGTCGCCAATTTTAGGCAGTAGGTTGCATGGCATGTCCCGCTCACAAAAGGCGGGCACCTCATTATAATATTTAAATCAGCCTCCCTCCTTCCCGATTGCTGGTCCAACCCTCCTTCCTTCTGCCGTTGGTTTTCCCGATTGATAGGCTGGCCGGCTGCCAGGCGGGAAACAGAGTAGAAATATGATATTGTTGTCCTGCTGTTAAACTTAGCAGGAGCTCCGCATTCCTGGGATTTCAACAACAACAGCTTGTATTTATCTAGCGCCTTTAACATAGTAAAACATCCCAAGGCGCTTCACGGGAGCATTATCACCCCGCAACCATGCTCTCCCGTTCCCTCCCCTCCTCGCTGTAAATATCAGGGCCAGAGTTAATGCTTCAGGTCAATGACCTTTTATCAGACCTGGAAATTAGCAGTTTTTAAGCAAGTACAGATGTCTGTGATAGGGTGGAGGGCAGGACTGATTAAATGACATCGGCCCTTACTTCACACCAACAGTCACCAAAATCCTTATCCATACTGTTACGTTCAGATGAATATACCCCAGCCCATTCCTTACTAAACTCCAAAGCTGCACCCTATATAACCTCCAGCATTTGAAAACTACATCATCTGCATCCTGTCTTGCATGAAGTCCCACTCGGCTATCATCCTGTCCTCCAACCTTCAACATGGTGAACTCAAAATCCTTGTCCTTACTTCCACATCTATCCATGACATCATCCCACCCTACCTCTGCAACCTCTTCCACCACTATATCCCAGCCTGTGCCCTTCAGTCCTTTCCACTCTAGTTTCCTGTGCATCCTCTTTGCCTTCTGCTGCATCGTAGGCAGCAGAGTCTATTGCAGCCACAGTCCTTCCCACTTTTCGACCCTCCTTTGAAAGCCTCCTCAAAACTTATCTCTTTGACCATGCTATCCAAACACTTCTAGTACTGTTTGGTGTCTGCTTCTCTCTAAGGCACTTGGATAATTTACTGTGCTAAAGCCACTGCACAAATGCAAAGTTTTTGTTGTTAAAACATGTACGGGGGAAAAATTGAGTTGCACCCCCTTTGGGGTGCTAACTTCACCGGGGCGCCACTTTTAGTGCCCCCGCGGCCGAAATTCATTGGTAGCGCCCCAAGAGAGAAGCGGGGCGCTACTGGAAGGGCCCCGCCTCCCTCTTGGGGCACTGCAAGGGAATATGCGCAGCGGCACATCGTGCCATGGTACTGCAGGCCTTCCTCCCCTTCTTAAAGGGGAGGGCCCTTGCGCAACGTGACCCGCGACCCAGCTGGGCCACCAGGGATCGGAGTGCCAGCAAAAGAGCCCGGCACTCAAGAGAAGTGCCGGGCTCATAGAGCGCAGCTGGCACTCCGCGGGGGGGCGGGTCAGGAGGCCGGGGACGGGAGCGGAGGCAGGTGCTGGCAGGCGGCCAACAACAAAAATGGCCGCTTGGTACCTCACCTTTAATTAGCGCCACCCCGGCCACAGGTAGGCCCCCCTGACCCCGTCGGACATAGCGTCTGGCGATAAGTCAGGGGTCACTACCGAAGATCACGGCCAGGGCGCAAGCAGGGCGATGACGCAGGAGGTGTTGGTGGCGCCACGCTCGGGCGCTAGTTGCTTTGTGTCCCGTTAGTGTCCTCTTATGGCGCTAACGGGAGGCGCAAAGCAACCGAATTTTTAGGCCATAGTGTAGGAGATACATTAGCAGCTATTTTTTAAATAAGAACATAAGAACTAGGAACAGGAGTAGGTCATTCGGTCCTTCGAGTCTACTGCGCCATTCAATAAGATCATGGCTGGCCTTCCACCTCAACTCCACTTTCTTGCCCTATCCCCATATCCCTTGATTCCCTTAGTATCCAACAATCTATCGATCTCTGTCTTGAATATACTCAACAGCTGAGCATTCACAGCCTTCTGAGGTAGAGAATTCCAAAGATTCACAACCCTCTGAGTGAAGAAATTTCTCCTCATCTCAGTCCTAAATGGCCGACCCCTTATTCTGAGACTGTGACCCATAGTTCTAGACGCCCCAGCCAGGGGAAACATCCTCCCAGCATTCTCAAGTCCCTTAAGAATTTTATGAGCCGTAAGTTGTGGCCCCTACGGGTACGTATGAGGTGCGCGTGCACCCGTAAGGGCTGTGCAAGTTTCGGGTTTTTGCGCGCAAAGTGCATGCGCGAAAACCCAGAACTTATGATCTGTCAAGAATTTTCTTAATAGATCCACGTATCCCCAGGAAAATGGCATTCGCGGGCGGCGAGATGGACTATTTGCCCAACTTCTGCCCAGCTATTTGCCTGTGAAATTCTTATGCCCGGTAAAAGTAGGCGCAAAACCTGCTTTTACCAGTGTAAGTTTAAAAAAACATAAAAATAAAATGTTATCACTCATTTATACATTAAAGACAGTGCAATAAGTTAAGTTTATTTTTAGCCCTGGTAAATCATGTAAATTCATTTTTCAAAAAATTAAATCTTTGTTTCATTTTAATTCATTTTAAATATGTAATAAAAAAAATTATTTGAAGTGTAGATGTATTTTTGGGGTATTCCCATTCATACTTATGGGATTTCCATACATACGGAATCCCCATAAGTATGAATGGGGATCCGCTTCTTTTATTGGTTGGGCCGGCCGACGTTATTCCAGGGGTGCTTGCGAACCGCCTGCGCCCCTGGGATACGTGGGCCTCTACCCACCGGAACCTGGAGAGACCCAGGACCGTGAATCTCCGTACCTCCCAGATCACCAGGTAGGCGGGCATTTTATTTGCGGATCGGAGGCATTTCCCCGTGGGTGGCCTCCGACCGCAAATTCAGGGCCAATATGTTTCAATGAGATCACCTCTCATTCTTCTAAACTCTAGGGAATATAGGCCTAGTCTACTCAATCTCTCCTCATAAGACAATCCCCTCATCCCAAGAATCAGTCTAGTGAACTTTTGTTGCAATCCCTCTAAGGCAAGTATAT
Organism: Somniosus microcephalus; assembly: GCF_052327205.1. NCBI lineage: Eukaryota > Metazoa > Chordata > Chondrichthyes > Squaliformes > Somniosidae > Somniosus > Somniosus microcephalus. Next base: position 139,895,238 of record NC_140995.1, read on the forward strand.
CCTCCTTAGATAAGGAGACCAAAACTATACACAGTACTCCAGGTGTGGTCTCACCAAAACCCTATATTATTGCAAAAAGACATCTTCACTCTTATACTCCAATCCCTTTGTACTAAAAAGAATCAAATAGAATGTCGGAGCTACTAACTATCTACTGAACAGAGTCTAGAAATCTGATAACGTATGAAGACGGGCGGTGCCACTGTAGGCCGAGGTTAACTCATGCTCATAAAAAGAACAAAGGCAGCACTATTATTTTGATGCGGTCTGCTGATTTAAATGATTGGAGCACAGAACCTACCATGCAACGCATTGTTTCAGGCGGTGCGCTCAACAGGAGGCCCAATCTAGCATGGTTGTAGCTTCCCTGGAGTGAGGCAGCGTTGTCTTAAAGCTAGGCTGTCATTTTAGAAAGCAGTCTTGAGCCCTTAAAGGAGAACTGCCTTCTAAAATAAAAGAAATAAAAATAATTTAAAAATAGGCAGGCCTAGAAATTCAGTTGGTTGCGCCAGCCGCTAGCGCCTTAAGAGGGCGAGAAGTGGGGTGCTAAGCGGCTAGCGACCGGGCGCGGCGCGATCTGCGCCTCTCGCGAAATTCAGATACGATTTAGCGGCGGCGCAAAACCTTTGCGCGTGCTCAGCTGCGCGCGCAGATCCTGATGTCATTTCATGGTGCAACGCTCTTTGTGCGCCCCGAACCGGAAATTCAATGGCGCCGGCCTATTGTGCGTCTGGCGCCCCCAGCGACTGGTAAAGGGGAACGGTTCCCAGTCGCTGCGGGGTGCAGGGGGCGCTAATTAAAGGGGACTCCTCCTGCAGTATAAATGGCATCCTTGTTGCTCTAATCCTTCTTTGTGAGAGATGGATATTTGGAGAGAGACAAAGGGAGAGAGCTTTCTGGTTTGACTCAACGCTCGCACAGGTACTTGTGGCTTCAGGCCAGAGCTTTGCACTTGAATTTAACTTTCAGTGCCATAGCCTTGAGTCGCCACATATAATGGGGGCTGCAATGGGTGGAAACGTTGGCTTTCTGCATTGCATTCAAAGGGCTCAGAGACGCCGTGAGAGAGTGCCAGTCATGGCCAGATGGAGAAGGGCCAACAGGCGTCGGCACAGGAGGCCTTACCCACCCAGGGTATACCGCCAGCAGTTCTCATATCTGAACATGTCTGAGAAGCAGTGTGTTCGGAGGCTGCGATTCAGAAGGGAGGTGGTCACTGAGATCTGCCTCCTGCTTCACAGAGATCTGCAGCCACAGCTGAGGAGCAGGACGTCTCTGTCGGTGGCAGTGAAGGTGACGGTGGCTCTCAACTTCTATGCCACCGGCTCCTTCCAATCCGCTACTGGGGATATTGCCAACATCTCCCAGTTCGCGGTACATTGCTGCATCCGCCAGGTGACCAATGCCCTTTTCAAAAGGAGACGTCAGTACATCTCCTTCCCCATGACCCTGGACAAGCAGCAAGAGCGTGCAATGGGATTTGGAAGAATAGCGGGCTTCCCCATGGTCCAGGGCGTAGAACTGATGAACCAGCAATGGTCAGGCCTTGCTTCAGGGCTGCAGTGTGCAGGGCATGGCAGCCAAACCAGTCGACCCTCCCCCTTTAAGAGCTGACCGGGGCCAGCGTGTCTGCCTTCATTCAGAAACTCGCCGCACCTGCGCTGCTCCCGCCCTCGGTGTTAGCGCCCCGGCTCGCCGGCTTAGCGCCTTATGATAGTCGTGCATCGCCTGCTTTAGCGCAGCAGCAACCTCTTGGGGCGATGCAACTGAATATCGGCGAAGGTGGCGCGAAGTTGCGCCAGGCGCTAAATTTAGCGAACGCCTAGCTGTAGCACCCCAAACGTGGCTATACTGAATTTCTAGGCCGCAGCCTTTAGCCCTTAGAGCTCAACTGCCTTCTGAAAAAAAATTTAAAAGAATTTCAAAGTGGCAGTCTTCAGCTCTTAAAGCTGAACTGCCTTCTGCACTTAAAAAAATTGGTAAAGGTGCTTGAGCACTAACGTAAATGGCTCAACAAGCCAGGGAAAGGGCATCCAGGGTCTCACACGCAGCACTCCAGCTTTGTGCAGGGGTCAACACAGGAAGAGAGGTCCTCTACCTACCGGGGCCAGGAGGCCCTCCAGAAGGAAGGATGTGGGACCAGATCACTGAGACGGTCACTGCCAGCAGTGTCGCCCACAGGACCTGGCTCCAGTGCCCAAAGAAGTTTCATGACCTCAGACGACTGGTCAAGGTCAGTGAATGCATCTTCAAAAGCCTCACACACTGCTCATTGCAAGACCTCCCCCCGCCCCACCCCATCACTCACCTACCATCAATCTGTACCAAACACAAGGCACACCTCATATTACTAGTTTCACCACACCCCCTTGGAGGAGACGGTGCTGGCCATTCTTGGCAGGGGTATGACTGAGCTCTTGGCCAGCGATGGGGCTGAAAGAATACAAGGTGCCGGTATCCTCATACACTATTCTCCTTCTCACATCCCACTTCCCCCTCATCCCACAGTCTCTTCTGATGTACAAGCTGTGCATGGTGTAAGCATACACCTCTTGCTTTCCCACCCTCCCCTCACCACAACCCTATCCTTCTGCCTTCCTCATTTCAGGCACCCAAGAAATCCAGTCTGCCAATCCAATGGTTGACCAAGAGGAGAGTGAAGAAGAAGAAGAGGAAAAAACACCATCACTCGATTTCACACTCCCAGCCATCAGCTCCTCAAGCTTGTCCTGCCAGGCCATCTGCAGTGTTACCCACTGAAAGTCAGCAGCCTTCCACCAGCCATGCTGCAGCTACTTGGGTAGCACTGTGTGACATCAGTAGGATAGGCAAAGGCACACACAAGACAATCACTAAGGGAATGCACAAGGGTGATTAGTTGATTTCTTGATGTCATATTGGATGCATATATGGATAAAGTTGGATTGGAAAGTTTGCTTTGTGGTGACTTTTATTTCAGTATTGTGGCCAAGAGGACACTGTGATGGTCAGTAACAGAGGGAAGGTAAGGTGTGGGACAAATGTTGAAAGAGGGATTGGGGTTGTGGTCACTGGTACTTGTGGTAAACCACTTTTATCGTTCACTATCGTTACACTATAGTTATCACTGTTATATCGTTACTCTATGGTTATCACTGTTCACACTGTTGTATCACTATACGAGGTCGCCTCTTGTCACGCTGCTATACCTGGGCTGACCACTGCTGACTCCGCCCATGACTCCACCTACCTGCCCAGGTATAAAGGTAGTCGACTGGCTGGCATTCCTCCTTGTTGTATCCGATCACCCACGAGGGTGGGCTCTGTTATTTAGCCAATAAAAACCTATAGTTACTTTCTTAACTCGTCGCTTTTCATTGGATGAATTGATAGGTATATCAATTTTATTGGCTAAATTTTAAAATGTCGACACTTGAGCAGTCAAACGACCAGCCAAACGACCAGCCAAGCGACCAGCCAGACGCCCAGCTACAACAGCCACAGCAGCCGGCCTGGCTGCGAGCCCTCAGACCACCGTACCTGGACCTAAACCCACAGGCAGCAAACTCAGCCCTCGACTTCGAACACTGGCTGAGCTGCTTCGAAGCCTACCTGGGAGAATCTGGCGTGCCTCAGGAATCCATGCTAAGAGTTCTGAATGCCCAAGTGAGCCCTAAAGTATTCGCACTCATCCGGGACCTTAAAACATATGAGGACGCCATCAACCGGCTGAAAAGAAAGTACCAAACCCCGGTAAATTCCATGTATGCCAGACACCTCCTAAGATCCCGCCCGCAACAGCCAGGAGAGCCCGTGGAGGAATTTTTACGGGTGCTACAAGCACTCGGCAGAGACTGTAACTTTAAAGCGGTAACGGCGGCAGAAAATACTGAAGACAGTGTCCGCGATGCCTTCGTGAAAGGCCTGCGGTCCGACTACTCACGGCAAAGACTACTGGAAGCAAGGGACCTCGACCTGGACAAAGCTGCAGCCCTCGCTCTCTCTCTAGAGGTGGCCCATCGGGACCTCGAGGCATACTCAAGGTACTGTAACTCGTGACCCTGGGACTTGGGACCGACCCCGACCGCGATACCCCCCGCAGCAACCCCCCTGGGACCTACCTCAGCGTCGGCGTCCCGGACCCGATCGAGACCGCCACCCCCGGTACCGGCTCCGACATCGGACCCCCGCGATCGGGCCGCCGGCTGCTTCTTCTGCGGCCAGGCGAAAAACCCGAGGTCGCGCTGCCCAGCCAGGAACTCTACCTGCTCAAACTGCATGAAGAAAGGCCACTTCGCTAAGGCCTGCAGAGGTGGATCATCAGAGGCCAGCAGTGCCTCATGCGAGCTGTGGGGGCGGCCATCTTCCTTCAAGGCAACAGAGGCCAGCATCCCCACATGTGAGTCATGGGGGCGGCCATCTTTGATACAGGCAACCGACACCAGCAGTGCCTCGTGTGAGTTATGGGGGCAGCCATCTTCTCCGCCATTTTGTCCAACCTCGTGGGAGACGCCATTTTACCCACCATGCCCGACCGCCACCGTGCCTCTAGACCCGACTACCGCCTCAACCGCAGACTACAACAACTCGCTCAGCTATACACTAGCCTCCGTCACACTGGACCAGGCCCGCCCGCATCACCTGTCCAAGTCGATGATGGACATCAAAGTAAACGGCCACGCCACGACCTGCCTGTTCGACAGCGGAAGCACGGAGAGCTTCATCCACCCAGACACGGTGAGCCACTACTCCCTCCCTGTCCTGCCAACGCGCAACCGGATCTCGATGGCATCGAGGTCACACGCCACAGACATCAGCGGCTACTGTGTTGTGACCCTGTCGGTTAAGGGTACGGAGTATAAAAATTTTAAACTCCTCGTCCTGCCCCAGCTATGCGCTGCCGTCCTACTAGGCCTAGACTTCCAATCCCACCTCCAAAGCGTCACGCTAGCATACGGCGGACCCCTCCCCCCACTCACAGTCGACAACCAGCAGATTTTAAACCGCCCACCGCGTAACACCTGCGGCCTATCCACCCTCAAGTTCCCGCCACCTTCCCTGTTCGCTAACCTCACCCCCGACTGCAAACCCGTCGCTACCAAGAGCAGGCGGTACAGCGCTGGGGACAGAGCTTTCATTAGCTCTGAGGTGCAGCGTCTCCTGAAGGAGGGCATCATCGAGGGGAGCACCAGCCCCTGGCGTGCCCAGGTCGTGGTCGTTAAGACCGGCAATAAAAACCGCCTGGTCATCGACTACAGCCAGACCATAAACAGGTACACCCAGCTGGACGCATACCCCCTTCCCCGCATATCTGATATGGTCAATCAGATTGCGCAGTACCGGGTATTCTCCACCATCGACCTTAAGTCGGCCTATCACCAACTCCCTATCCGCCCTGAGGACCGCCAGTATACAGCCTTCGAGGCGAACGGCCGCCTCTACCACTTCCTTAGGGTTCCCTTCGGCGTCACCAACGGGGTTTCGGTCTTCCAAAGGGAGATGGACCGGATGGTTGACCAGAACGGGCTGCACGCCACGTTCCCCTATCTAGATAACGTCACCATCTGCGGCCGCGACCGGCAGGACCACGATGTTAATCTGGAGAGATTCCTCCGTACGGCCCAACGGCTGAACCTCACCTACAATAAGGATAAATGTGTATTTAACACCTCGCGCCTTGCCATCCTCGGCTGTGTAGTAGAGAACAGAGTCATCGGCCCCGACCCCGAAAGAATGCACCCCCTCATGGAGCTACCCCTCCCCCACTGTCCAAAGGCACTGAAGAGAACCCTGGGGCTCTTCGCCTACTATGCCCAATGGGTGCCCAATTATGCGGACAAAGCCAGACCCCTCATGAAGTCCACATCCTTCCCCCTTACGGAGGAAGCGTGCGCAGCCTTCTCCCTCATTAAGGGAGACATTGCCAAGGCCACAATGCACGCAGTGGATGAGTCCATCCCCTTCCAAGTCGAGAGCGATGCATCCGACTTCGCCCTAGCCGCCACCCTTAACCAGGAGGGGAGACCGGTGGCCTTCTTCTCAAGGACCCTACAGGGCCCTGAGATCCGACACTCGTCGGTCGAGAAGGAGGCCCAGGCGATTGTGGAGGCGGTACGACACTGGAGGCACTACCTGGCAGGCAAACGATTTACCCTCCTTACCGACCAACGTTCGGTCGCTTTTATGTTTAATAACAAGCTGAGGGGCAAAATCAAGAATGACAAGATCTTGAGGTGGAGAATCGAGCTCTCCACCTATGATTATGATATCTTGTACCGGCCAGGTAAGCTGAACGAACCCCCCGATGCTCTGTCACGAATTACATGCGCCAGCGCGCAAAGTGATAGACTTCAGACCCTCCACAACGACCTCTGCCACCCCGGGGTCACCAGACTTTACCACTTCATTAAGGCCCGCAACCTGCCCTACTCCATCGAGGAGGTCAGGACCATGACCAGGAACTGCCAGACCTGTGCCGAGTGCAAACCACACTTCTTTAGGCCGGACAGAGCAAGCCTGATCAAGGCCACCCGCCCCTTCGAGCGCCTGAGCATCGACTTTAAGGGGCCCCTCCCGTCCTCTGACCGTAATGTGTACTTCCTCAACATTGTTGATGAGTACTCCCGTTTCCCCTTTGCCTTCCCCTGCCCAGACATGACCAGTACCACGGTCATTAAATGCCTGAATGACCTCTTCGCCTTGTTCGGGTTCCCAAACTATATACATAGTGACCGGGGCTCCTCCTTCATGAGCGAGGAACTCCGTCAGTTCCTACTAGCGAGAGGTATTGCTGCAAGCAGGACCACCAGCTACAACCCCCGAGGGAACGGCCAGGTGGAAAGAAAGAACGCGACGGTATGGAAGGCCGTCCTCTTAGCCTTAAAGTCTAAGGGCCTCCCAACCTCCCGCTGGCAGGAAGTCCTCCCGGCAGCGCTGCATTCCACCCGGTCACTACTTTGCACTGCCATCAACGCCACCCCCCATGAACGAATGTTTGCTTCCCCAGGAAGTCGACTACGGGAACCACGCTACCAACCTGGCTGACCTCTCCGGGGCCCGTCTTGCTGCGAAAGCACGTGAGGGCCCATAAAATGGACCCCCTGGTTGAGAGGGTGGACCTCCTGCACGCCAACCCCCAGTACGCCTATGTGGCATACCCAGACGGGCGGGAGGACACAGTCTCCTTACGAGACCTCGCACCCTCGGGCACTCCGGAGACACCACCTTCACCCCCCCCCCACCACCCCCCCAATTCCAGCCCAGGTAGACGGCATGCCGGAACCCCACGAGCCTTCGCCGGCCACGCAGACACCAGCATTAACACCGGATAATGCAACACCGCCGCTGCGACGATCAGAAAGGCTTACGAGGCCTCCGGACAGACTGACATACCAGAACTGGTAGTACACTTCACCCCGCCGGACTCAAATCTAAACAAGGGGTGAATGTGGTAAACCACTTTTATCGTTCACTATCGTTACACTATAGTTATCACTGTTATATCGTTACTCTATGGTTATCACTGTTCACACTGTTGTATCACTATACGAGGTCGCCTCTTGTCACGCTGCTATACCTGGGCTGACCACTGCTGACTCCGCCCATGACTCCACCTACCTGCCCAGGTATAAAGGTAGTCGACTGGCTGGCATTCCTCCTTGTTGTATCCGATCACCCACGAGGGTGGGCTCTGTTATTTAGCCAATAAAAACCTATAGTTACTTTCTTAACTCGTCGCTTTTCATTGGATGAATTGATAGGTATATCAGTACTGCAGGCGGATGATTTGATCCCGGATATCCCGGCCAGAAAGGGGCTATCTGGGTTGCAGCCTTCCTTCCGCTTCCTCCTCGTCTACGTCTTCCTCTTTGGCTTCTTCCTCTTCCCTCTGCGAGCAGCTTGTCCCCTTTGCTGCCTCTGCTTCATCTCCATGTGCCCCCCAGGACTGTGAGCAAGTGGTCTTCGCAGAGGCAAAATACTGTGGATGCTGGAAATCTGAAATAAAAGCAGTCGATGCTGGAAATACTCAGCAGGTCAGGCAGCATCTCGACCTGAAACAATGGGGCAGAAATTCCTCCCCAAACGCGTGAGTACGGAAGGGGTACTCACGCGTCTGGCCGGAGGAAATGCCGGTTTTCAGCATGCACAGCGCATGCGCTGAAAACCAGCATTTCCTCTCCTCTAACCCAAGAGGTGAAGAGGCTAGCGCGTGCGCTGTAGGGAGCAGTGCGTGCGTCTTGGATTTCCTCTGTTTTGGGGGATTTGTGCATGTCTAAAGGCCTCCGGTCTTTACGCTTGTAAAAAGCACACGTAATTATTTATTTTTACAGGTAAGTGGTGTTTTAGTGTAATTTAGATTTTTTTTTCCACAGGTTTATTATTTTAAAGAATCTACAATAAGGTAAGTTTAGTTTTAGACCCTTTTTATTAAAAATTTATTTTTTTCAAAAAAAAAATTATTGTTTAAATTATTTTTTTAAACTTATTTATACTTAATTTAATGATTGGGATGTTTTTTAAATTTTTATTTAAAGTTTAAATAGTGTTTTGGGCCCCCATAGTTTTCATGAGTTTGACAGTTCTTACACTCAAACTCATGAATGAACCTTCCCCTCCCCTGATTGGTTGTACAGTGCTCACCTGATCCCAGCCGGCACATCGCACTAACTACGCCGCTGGATCAGGTAAGCACTGCGCGCTGACATCTGAACCGGGCCTGTGACAGGAAATGCAAGCAGGCCCGGGCTTCAGATGTCAGCGCGCAGGGTGAGTGCAAATCGGGGGCTTGCACCCGCGGGAAGCCCCCGACCCGAATTTTTGGCCCATTAATTCTGTTTCTCTCTCCACAGATGCTGCCTGACCTGCTGAGTATTTCCAGCATTTTCTGTCTTCTCAGAGGCTTTCCTTTACCATCCAAAGCCTTCCAAGCATCGAGCAGCACTCCCTGCACACTTTAACAACTTTTTAAATGTATTTCACCAAGCCACTACTTCAATAAAATATTTTTTTAAAGTCCAAAAGCTGAAATCCAAACTTACCTGAAAGATGTGCGTGTCCCTTTAAGAAGTGCTGACAGCGTCTCTTCAGGGCTGCTACACGCACTTCTTTCTGTGTGTATTTAGGGCGTTATGGCGTGTGAGAACGTCCAAAATAGCAGTCGTGGCGTCAAATCAGGCGTTGAATGTCGATTGACGTCACGATATGCTCATTTAAATTTGAGAGGCCAGCGCTGTCAACGGCAACGCTATGGCCCTCACCAAAATGGCGGCTGCCGTGTCCCGCACCGGAAGCGAGGAGGCCGCCATTTCTTCAACAAAACCGGCCTTAATGGCCGGCGCTACAATGGGGAATTTCTAGGCCTAGATCTCTTGAACAGATACCAACAGTACCTTGAATAAACAGCCAACTATGTAGGTGATATACTGGATAAGTAATTGCAACATGTTTTACTACAATATATCGCGGATATTTCACTATTCTCCAATTACAGAATTAAAGAAAGACTTGCATTTATAGAGCACCTTTCACAACCACAGGATATCCCAAAGTGCTTTACAGCCAATGAAGTACTTTTTGAAGTGCAGTCACTGTTGTAATGTAGGAAATGCGGCAGCCAATTTGCGCACAGCAATGTGTTAATGATCAGATAATCTGTTTTAGTGATGTTGGTTTAGGGATAAATATTGACCAGGACACAGGGGAGAACTCCCCTGGCTCTTCTTCGAAATAGTGCCATGGGATCTTTTACATCCACCTGAGAGAGCAAACGGGGCCTCGGTTTAACGCCTCATCTGAGAAACGGCACCTCTGACAATGCAGCACTCCTTCGGTACGGCACTGGATTGTCAGCCTAGACTTTGTGCTGAAGCCTCTGGATTGTGGTTTAAACTCACAACCTCCTGACTCGGAGGTGAGAGTGCTACCAACTAAGCCACGGCTGACAATCCTCCTTATGCCACGTGAGCTGTCTTTCACTCCTCCATAGCATGTACATTATTAATTCACTAATTAACATTTTTTCTTTCAGGTATATCTGTTAAGTGGATCGATCATGATAGCAACAGGAAGTCTTCTTCGTATTGCAGCCAGGACAAATGATTCCTTCCAATCTTGTGAGCTTGCCAATAAACACAGAAGGAAAGTATCCAAAAAGAACAAGAATGATATGGTAATGGTGAAAGCCAAGTTGAAGTTGTGTTCCGTTTCAGGACTGATTACTGCCTTTGGGATCTTGGTCATGTTGGGGGGCATTGCAATGGTAGTAATGGGCTATTGGCCCACGGCCTACAAGATTTCTGAAACAGATGCAGTGTCTCGTAACACCAGCAGCAATAGTACGACAGCAGAGACAACAACTTTGGAGATTATTTCTGAATTTGTAGCCAGCTACATGCAGTCTGAAAAGCTGAAGATTTTAGGACCACTGGTTATGGGAATTGGCATATTTCTCTTTATCTGTGCTAATGCAGTTCTTCATGAAAACAGAGATAAGAAAACTAAAGTAATTAATATGCAAGATATTTACTCCACAGTGATAGATATTCACAGTATAAAGAAAAAGGAATATGGACGTTTTAATGGATTTGTGAATTATGTGCAGTGCAAAAGCATCGACAATCTCAAGTCTCCAGATCCTTACGATGCAGTAATATTGGCTAAAAGTTCCTGTCAGATACCTACTGCAGATGGTGTAAAAAAAGTTTGATTCAATGTAGAACCCAAGAGAAAATAACAATAATTTTGCAAAGGAGCAGGAACTTGATCACAAGAACAAGATATTATCATGGACACTGTTCAGTATTTGCAGAGACAGAATCAGTGCAAATGAATGAGAGAAGATGCCTGGACTAAATGGCACCAAATCCCTTGTTACTTCTTCCATTGATACACCCACACTCCCCATAATAAAAATGAACAATTTCATTCACACTGAGGAAGACACCAGATCTGCCAAAGATGATAATGAAGCACAGATGTCAAAAAATTATTAATAAATTCAGTAAGACTTGCTCTATAATGTCTCTGATCACAGAGAAGCTGTTGGATACATTTCAAGAGGTTGTGCCCCAGCTAATCACCTTTTAAACAATACAGATGGCATCAAGGCTGTGACTTCAAATGTTCTATGGTTAGGTAATACCCAACTGGTAACCACCAAAGTCTGCCCCTACATGAGTCTCAGGCAGAGGTTTCATAAGGAATGGGGCTCCAATGTTTTATCCGCTCACTTCATCTCTCCAGACCTTCCACCAGAACAATGTAGGGTGAAAGGAGACATTCAAGCTGCTCAAAGTTAGATCACACCAACAGTAAAGGCCCGATTTTAACTTGGGTCAAGGTTCGGATGAGCGGGGCAGGCGGCAAGCCTCAGCTTGCCTGAGGCCCGGGTGGTTTTAACTCCCGAGCCTCATCTGCATGGGTTAGTCAGTCTCCCGCCTGAACCCAGTGGGCAGTGTTAACACGAAACAGGATTTCAGGTGGCAGGAGACCGAGGGAACGGTCCCTGGCACTCAGGTAAATGGTTGTGGGGGGGGGGCGGAGAGGGGGGTGGTGAATGAGAGGGCATCAGGTCGGGGAGGAGGAGGCCAACCCAGAGCAGGGGAGGCCCAGGGTTTCCCTGTGGGGCCCAGAGGAGCACTTCTGCTCCTCCTGGAACCACAAGGAGACAAAAAAATGAAAATGACTGTTTTTTCTGGGTCTCTTTTGGCCCCGGATCTACTTGCTGCAGGTTTTACTGGCGGCTCCGTCACTGGGTGGAACTGGCATGACTCTTAGTTAAAATTGCATTGGAGTCCAAATTGTGTCATAGGAGCCCATTTAAATATGCTCATGAAGCCCCTGCCTACCTGTATTGGGTGTCTCGGCCTCCTCTGACAAGTGCGAGGTTGAAGTGGCGGCAGTGGGGAGCACATCAGGAACACAGCAGTAAGTTTGCAACCACTATTTTAGCCACATGCCTGCCCCATTGCTGTCAGGCGGGCAGGGTTAAAATCAGACCTTAAGAGCCAACATTATCTAAGGTGAAAAAAAGTACTCCTTATAGTGTATTAATGTTCTTATGTTCTTATTAAGCCGCCAGAAGCTTTAGACAAGCCTGATGGTTACAGTATAGAGACTTCAGAAAAGACAGCAACTACCAGTGTACCAGTGGTTAAACCATAGTGACTAGTATGGAAACAGCACACAAACATTGAGAAATTGGTGAATTCCAAATTGTACAGTAGCCTAAAGATGATCAATAGTGATGAATTTCAGAATGCGTCATCCTGCATCATCAGTCACAAAAGCATCCACATTAAACACACTGAAAGTTATTAAAAAACTACTGGTAAACCACATAGTTACTTGTCATTACAGATTACTGAAATTTAATCAAGCTCCAAAGACTCGCAGATCATTTGTTATTCAGCAAGCTTCTTTAGTTGCTGTCAAGTGTAAATGCAGTAAATCATTTCAGTAAATCAGTAAGAGTTTTTAATATCACCAATTAGGAGCGTTGGCTGCACTAGGTTTGTAGAGATTTCCAGCTTGGATGGATTACATATCTTGAATTCATATTGTAATATCAGGTCCTGTAAACTGAAGGAGGGAACTAACAGAGGACATTGTAAGCTTCATACAAAATGCTGGCAATTCTTCCACAGTCTCTGAGTTCTGAAATGACTGGTGAAAACAGATTTAATTTTAAATACTTGAGACGGTACAAAATATATTTTTGTGCTGTGATACGACCAATTTTAAACTGCAATAATATTTAGCCCATTGTTTTATTTGGGCCTTTTCATTCTGTGTATTAACTTTTGAGCATGTTGAATGCAATGATGACTTTCCATTGTATTTTTTTTAATTGTTATTCATTCAAGTGTTTTGTACATTGTTAGCTTCTGGAAGATACAAATATTTATCTTAAAGAAAAATAATGTTAATTTAATGCATTTGTCTTCATGTGCAGTTACTGATACCCATTCTTAACAATAAAGATTTCTAGAAAATATTTGGGGTTAACTTTCCAAGGCCTAGAAATTTGATTAAGCCTGAAAATGGTCGGTGCCACCGCAGGCCAAGGTTAACGGTCCCCCACAAAAAGAGCGCCGGCAGCACCGGTATTTTGGTGCCGCCTGCTGACTTAAATGAGCAGAGCGCAGAAGCTCCTGTGCAACATGCTCTTTCAGGCGGTAAGATCAGCAAGAGGCCGAAGGCCGGGTCTAAAGGATCTGTGCGGCATTCTCGGGGGATCGTGATTTCTTAAAGTGAAGTGCAATGTTTCCGGTTATGTTTCTCGGTTGACAGAGAGGGTATGCAAGATAAATGAAAGCATGAAAATAGACTAATCTGTCAGATTTTAAAGAATGCAACCAATATTTCTGGTTCTACTCCCTAAAATACAAATAAAAGCAACCTATTCTTTTAATACACATACATAGTGAATAAGCTTTGTTATTACAGAGGCTTTACACTGTAAGTCTTTTTAGGGGTCTATCTCTCTAGAAAGCACTTCTAGATAAGCATTTTGAAAGGGCGGTGATGTACTGGAATTGAGAGATTTGTTTGCAATACTGGATGTCAGAGCCGGCATAGGTGATCCATGATTCCTCCCTGAATAGGCCAAGAGATGTGAAAAGTTTACTGGATATCCTGAACACCTGAATATCGATACGAGTAAATGCAGATGCACAACTTCCTTCAGAAACAGGAAAAAGTCGTTAGGTCTTCTTTCATTGAAAATGTAATACGCACACACCTGTTACTTCAGAGAGACAGGATGGATATTCAATACGGATGTTTGGAACGATAAAAGTAAACATTTAGAAAGCCCAAATATCATTTCATTTCTAGTTTACTCACGCAACTGTAAACGACAGTACTGGATCAGGCCTTTAGATGCAGTACAAGTCCCCCAGACTATTTGTAAGCAGATGCTGTTCTGTACACATTGTGCCAGAACTCACTGACCTGCTCTGGTTGAGTGCTGGCATCTAACGTGTACAGAACAGGCATTCAATCTGCTGCGGTGTTTCTGCAGCAATCACCATGTGCCATCTCACTGGACTGGACATACTCTGCAGAGGT